>NC_073342.2:26534166-26880833 GCF_027580225.2 Misgurnus anguillicaudatus | reverse complement strand
AATGTGTATGTGCGCAGGTGTGTAGTGTTTCTTTACAAGGTAATATCGCCATCTACTGGCCTGGCACCATAATACAGCAAATTTAATACTATTAAACTCGGATCAGTTTGAAAGAGTTGTCATCTGTATTTGAAATAAAATTGCCGTTGTTGTGTTACTGGCTTTGACTTGTAGTCAGATGTCTTGTGTATGTGTGTGTTACTTGTAACTTACTGGCCATGAAAGTGTTTTAAATGAGTCACTTAAAAAGTTTCAAGTATGCCTGCTTAGAAGACAGCTGCTTACATAGACAGTAAACCGCTGACTAGCTTTTGACTAAAAGTCTCAGTCTGTCAATATGCTTTTACTTGGTTTTCACAAATGAAAACACGCAAGGCAGAAATGTACGATATGATGTTATGAAAGAGGCAGTGATGATTGTAATTGATAAACTCGAAAACAGGAAGTTTAGTACCACTTCCTGTCCAAGGCAGTCATTTTAACCATGTACATTTTTACTAGTTGTACTAAGAAATTTACTTAGAAACCGATGTAATCTGACTGGGGAAAGTTGTTGTGTAAGTCTAAATACAACTGAGCATCTTCCCTGTTGACTGACATTAAGTTTGTTCTTGTCGCCTTGCGAGCTGGCATGCCGCTTCATGCTCATGTACAGGATCTTGGATTGAAATGTTGTGCTGTTGTTGAATTTGATCTTCCATCTTGCTTCACAGGCATCTCGTCCACGCTCATTGGAATTGGACAGGCGCACATACAAAGCTTTAAACAGCCTGAAGCTTTCAAACCCAACCCACAGTGATGTGCCAGTGTGTATGTGTGTCTTACAGATGTGCAGTCACTGTTGTTAATCTCTGCCAAGCTGCTGTCAACAGCCTTGTTTTCTTTTACATAGCAGAACATGAAGTACACTGGGCCACCTATATGTCAGTTTTAGCCAGTTTAGCACATCAGCTCTATTCCAACACTGTCTGACTTAAGGCTTAAGTACGGTTCGTTTTTTACGCGTACACGAGGGTCTATGTACTGTACGTGCACTGCTGGAAACCCTGCGTACATTGTACGTGTAGGTCGCGCATGCATTTGTAGCCCAGGAGATGCATTGCATTTTGTTGCACCAAAATAGCTAAACCTTAGATATACCTGCTCCTAAATAACATGTAAAAAACTGAACTGTGCTTGACTGCTTGACATTGTAATTTCTCATTCTTGGCCAGAAATCTGACCAGCAATGTTGACCAAACCATTTTCAGTTTAGTCAAAGGTCTGGCTACATGATACCAGCTATATTTGTGTGTGCGCATTCTCACACATCACGCCAACACGCTCTCACAAACCCGTTTCTGACCCATGTGGCAACTGTTCTAAAATGTCTGCAGCAAAACGTGGTCGCATTAGACCAGAAAAGGCTGATCTAATTTTCCTGCCCACCGTCTATAGTTAACGCAACAAAGGAGAGGCAGAAAACAGCGAATTATACCCGATTAAAAGATGAAAGTTTAAGCTTGGCAAGGAGCAGAGCGAGTAAGCAGAGCTTTGTATTTAGCTGAATTCAGCTTTGTCTCGCTCCCCGGCTCCTATTATGCAACTGGGCGTTTCTAGATGAAGTGTTTGTGTGTGTCGGCCAAAATGAGGTAATGAACAGGTGGTGACGTATTCATTCTAAAACAATATCAATATATCCTTTCAGCGTAAGCCTGCCCCGACATGACGCTCAACCCCGTCGGCCAAAGCTCCAATTTTACCGCCGTTTCTACACCCAGCCGGGGTGACGGACAGGAGAGCACACTGCATGAAAAGAGGTGTATCCGTACTAGGAAACTCCTGTAAACACCACTGATTTTCGGAAGTATCTACTAGTTCCACTGAGGGTAAACTACTAATTCCACCAAGTTAGGAAACTCCCGTAATGATACCAATTCGGATGTATCTTGCTGAGGGGATATCCCCGTGGAATATGCAGCCATTTGTTGCCATGGCAAGTAATCCCATTGAAGATTTTGGCAGGGGCCACTTTCACACCTACAGAGGTACTGGAATTTTACACCTTTGCACAATTCTTGTGTCCCCATTGGTGTTTAATCTCAACACTGATTGGTTGCTTTTAAAACCCCCTCCCAAAACTCTGACAACTATTGGGACACAACTTTGAAACTTTCCAGTTGAGATGATTTGATTGGTTACACTTTGTTTTAAGCCCAACCCAAGCCCTCATAGCTTAGTGACTTGATTGGTTATTTGTCTGCTATGCAGATAGACTACTACCCCCCCCACACTATATACTACTATACATACCCAAAACCCTTAAAAAAAATAAAAACTTGAATTGAGTTTGAAACGTTTATTTAAAAAAAACCTGAACAATCCACAATTGTCACAATCACAAAATAATATAATACACAAATATTAAAAGTTGCATACATAAACAATACAATTTAAACTCATAAATATACAGACAGAGAAAGCAATATTAGAGTAAAATAAAACAAAAAAAAAAGCAACAATGAAAACTACATTCAAAGCAGTAAAATGTAATGTAGCAGTGGCGGCTTGTGACTGCTCATCCGAGGGTTGCAAATTCAAAATAAGTGTTCGGAGTGTCATGTGTGTTGCTTGTGTTTTTAAAATATGTGTTTGTTGCTTCATGTAAACCACGTGCATCACGTGTTTAGTCAAAACACGTGATGCACATACACGCAGAACACATATATTGAAATTGGGAAACACATAAATGACGGGCTATATACATGTTGTGACAAACTTTGCATCGAGTGCTCACAAAAAAAAAAGTCATCAGCTGCCACTGTAATGTAGTAAATATCTAAATAAAATGAACAACAACTATATTGATCTTGCTCTTAAGAAATCAGTCCTACACTGCAAAAATGACTTTCTTACATAGTATTTTTGTCTTGTTTTCAGTACAAATATTATTTAAATTAAAATGCTTGTTCTTGAGGAACAAAATGACCCAAGAAAATAAGTCTAGTTTTAGACAAAATAAATAAATAAAATACACACACATACATTAAGTGAATTTGTGCCTAAAACAAGCAAAAATATCTTCCAATAGTGTGAGAAAAAAAATCTTAAGTTTTCTTTTATCTTAAAAACTTAGTTAAAACACAATTTTCTCACCCCATTGTTAGATATTTTTTCTTGTTTAGGCACAAATTATCTTAAATTGTATATTTTTGTCTAAAAACTAGACATATTTTCCAAGGTAATTTTGCTCATCAAGAAAATACATCTTGATTTAAGAATTTTTAGTTTTTCTACTGAAAACAAGATAAAAAGTGTTAGAAAGTGATTTTTTGCAGTGTAGAATTAATCACAGAGCTCTGTCTTGGAATTATTCAAACATTTCTCACTGTAACACTGTAATTTCTCACATTTAAGAAAACCGGTTGCATTAAACCATTCAAGTTCCAAAACGCATAGATTTGAGTACTGTGAACTTAAATATAAGTGCTTAACTGCATGTGACTCAATTTGTTTAAGTTCACACTACCTAAATATAAGTACATAATTGCACAAGACTTAAGTTCACAGTACTCAAATGTATGCCTTTTAAAACTCAATGGTTCAAGGCAACCGATTTCCTTAAATGGTTTGAGTTAAGTTAACTGCTAAAAGCATATACTTGTCAGCAAAGGTAACGCTGATGCACCCTCATCTGGACAGACATCTCTTTGGAGCCCTTTGGAAATATAAAAGTACATAAGTATTTGGCATAATACTTATACACATATACAGATACACACACACGACAAATCAAATGACATAAAGTTGTACATTTTAGAAAGTTTACTTTAACTGTACAAAGATACAACAATATATGATCAAAGAACTTCATAATGTCTTCATAACTTCTTACTTGATTTTCTGTGTTGATGTCCTCAGAGTCTCTGTGACGTTCTGCAGCTTCATTACAGTAGGCTACTTCAATATAGTTGTCTATCAAACACAGAATAAAAATAGAATCACATACATCATAACACATCTATTTACTATTTAACCTCTTTGATTTAATAATTTCATTATTAAACTTACATCATTTTGGCCAGATTGCAGTGACATCAATTTCTTCAGTGTCTGGATCAGTCTGATGTTTTAACTTCCACTGTTACTTCATTATATTTCTCTGTCAAACACAGAATTAAAAATTAAAATCACATTCATCATAACACATCTGTTTACTATTTAACCTGTTTGATTTTTAAAATTGAATGAATAAACTTACATCATCTTTACCCAGAAACCTCTTCAGCGTCCACAAAGTTGACCACAGTGTACATGACCTCTGTAAACACAAACATGGATAGACTTCATATTTAAAAAGATGAAGAACAGCAAACATATTACGTTAAAATATATTATGACTCCAAGCTTCTTTACAATTAGCATCTAGGTTCTCTCAAAGTGAAGCTGGCTTTGTTACAAATCAATATAAAGCTATTAAAACCATCTTGAAAAATAAGCAGCATCTACCAGCACTAAAGCAATGAGCTTTTAAACAACAAAAGATCGTCTGTGTATCATTTAAAATAGCAGAGAGACACTTGCTAGCTGCTAACATTTCCAACACACAAGTTACTGTTGTTATGTTTGTTTTAAGCAAAGAACGTCTCATCTTGGCTTCTTTAAAGTTTTGTTTTTAAAAATGTAAACATCGAATTGATTCTTTTAACAGCCCGGTTTGAATGTTACTTCGCGTATTTTTAACCTCATGTTTACCGCTGTGTACCATGTATACCCTTAATGTTTTACTGTTTGTGCTTTAAATTCAAACAGTTCTAGTATAAAGACAAAAACAAATCATAGTAAATAACATAATATGAACAAATAGGCATCCGATCAGCGCGATGCAGACAAACTAATTAAATCAAACTTACCTTACTGTTGATGAGCAAACAAACAAAGAGTAGTCCAGGCTGTAACGGTTCGCGATTTTGAATTTTCCCGTCAAGCCCATAGGTCAAGCAGTCGCACCTGAAGGGTGGGGCAGATGAGTGGGTGCAGGTGCATTCTGGGAAATGTAGTCCTTTTCTTTGGCGTTGTCACTGCTGTAGCATATGCTGCTGTAGATGTAAACTACGATTTCCAAGGTGCATTGGATGCACTACAATCATTCCAGCCCAAGATCCTCTGCTCGCACTTTATTATATACTTTTATATAATCCGCGTTTTCACACTATGCATTGTTCTTTATACTTGGTCATTAATAAAAAATAAAAAATATTTCTATAAAGTTTAAAACATTGACAAAACATGTTTAGTTGACAAACATGTTAACAGTTATTTTGAATGATGCTCAGATTTTCTTAAATATAAAATCTTTGTGAATCAGCACTTACTTGATGAAATACAAAACTCTTTAAACATGCCTCAGGAATTATCTCTGGGTTTAGTGGATTAACTGCTAATCATTGGAAACATTGAACGTATACCTAAATGAATTCTTACTTAAATATAAGTAAACTAATGCTGAGTTAAGACATGTAACTTACTGAACTTACTTAATTACAACATAAACTCAAATTAATTTATTGTAAATGAATGCACAATGAAAAACATGTCATGTTAATGATGACTCTTCATTAGTTTATGATAGTATATGCCTTAACTCAGCTTTAGTTCATGTTAAAGTAAAAATACATGTATGTCTTTTATCAATGTGATATATGGACCCTTATTATATTATAAAGTCCCCATCTCTTTTATTTAAATTGATTGATTGAAGACAAACATGATAATATGTGGTCTGACTTTGTACAAGCATGCATTATCATATGCTAACAGTTACCTCCTCAGATAGACTACACATGATTGGTGCCCAAACATTTTCCTTACAAGGGCCAAACCTGACTGAGGGCCGTGGGCCAAAAGTAAATGGTGTTGTGTTATATTAAAATTAAAGTTGCTCTGATAACCCCTAATTTATAATTTTCTAATATTTTAAAAAATAAATAAGCAAACATTACTCTGTTTATGCATAACTAATGCAGTTTTATTTTCCAAGGCTTTTTGTAAAAAAGAAATCATTTTGCCAATCAATTTTAAATATCCTTTTCTCTGTGTGCCACTGCCAAAACCTCTTCATTTTTAGTACCAGAGTTCATTAAGTTTTGTGGTGCATTTTATACACCTTCAAGTATGCATGAAACATAAAAAAATTCACTTTAATCCCTTGCATTTAATATTAATTTACATTTTTGTAATGTAAAAATACAACAAAAATTATACATTTTAGAAAATGTTTAATTTAAAATATGATCATCTGCGTCAATAACTTTTATTCTTTTTCCTTATCTAACGTGGCATGATGGGCCAAATTAAAGATCTATTGTGGGCCAACTTTGGGCACCTCTGGATTAGAAGTACAGTAGCTGACAGGTATCTGCAGATATGTTTACCCAAGTTTGTCAGTCAGTATCATCCAACATGTTTTGCATTCACATGTGAAAGACTGTCTTTTAGATTATGGACCTGTCTATTGATATTTTTGTTTCTATTTTAAAAGATTTAATGAAATGTTAGGGTAGAATTATAATAACAATAGAAACAGTGAACTTCAAATCATGAGACATCAGCAAAATCAAGCAGCTTTACATTTCATTGACTAATTTATCAATATCCTAGCTAGCAAAAATGTGTTACATGATGTCATTTGAACGGCTTCTTTTAAATGATGTATGCAGCATTGAGAGAAACGTGCACAATATTCTGACCTAGGGCAGTTGGAGACATGTTTTCAAAGTGTTGGAAATATATATTCTGAAATAACATTTGTTGCATTTCTCTTGAGTCAGAGACATAATTTTCACACATTAAAATTGTAATTGTGTCCATTGAATTTTAGTTATTTTGAATGATGCTAAGTTTCTTAAATAGACTAATTAAATTCTATTAATAATAAACGTATTTAGAAAACTTTTTTATGTACCACAATACTGTATGTGCTGTAAAGAGACATGGTTAACCCCCCACCCCACTCAGCTCTGAAAACAAAGAAGACACCTCTACTTGTGGGTCATTAACATATAAAAAGCCCTTCACACCTCACACCCACCTCTCCTCACAACCAGCTGTAAGGATTCCTGGAAACTTCCACCAGTTCCTATATACATCCACAAACGTAAAGTTTCTGGATGTTTCACAAGTTTACTTTGGTGTATTACCTTTCCAAGCACGCTGCCTCAAAAATCTGGCAAACCTAAAGTTTAGCAGGGATTTCCCATCCCGTATTTGTCCGTATACAGCTCTTTTCATGCAGTGGCATTCATGATTGAAACCAGCACAGGAAAAGTCTGACAGAGTTCTTTGGGAAAATGTTTCCTATTATATTCGCATGACTTTGACTCATGTAAGCTCTGACTAAATGTCAAAGTCTTTTAAAGTTTGTCAAAAGCGTTTAAGCTAAAAATGTACAGTTTTGGCAGCTCAAGATTGGAAACTATCTGGTGATCGAGACGCAAAAAAAATGACAGCCAGTAAATAGCTTTTATAAAACGTTAGTTCCAATCCTTGATTCTGATTGGTCAATAGGTGTGCTTTATTCACGATAAAACACGCCTATGACCGCTTCACCCAACGGTTCTGTTTATCACTGCGCCCTTAACAACACCCTTAGCAACCACACGTTGTTGTTTTTATTTGAGCTTTCATGCATATTACACATTGGAACACATTTTTGTTCATGGTCAGGGACTATTTTTTCTAGCGGAAGGAATGCTTTTTATTGATTTAACTTCATGAAAGCTTCGCGTCGTGCCTAACAACGCCCATCAGCCGTTACTTATTCACGATACAGCACAGCCTCTCGTACCTTATTGCTTACATAAATCTCATTCAGTGATGCACCAAATGTTCGGCAACCAAAACTATTCAGCTGACAATCTCAAAAAAGCATCCTTCTTGAACACTTAAATGCGTTCATGATATCAACATGTTTGCTGTTTGTACAAAGCGCGCACACATCTGACGCTACGCTAGTTGCTGCACTACAAAAGGTTGTTTTCAAGAGAAAAAATCTTAGTATTTTTGTCTTGTTTTCAGTAAAAATATCTAAAAATTCTTAAATTAATATGCTTTTTCTTGTTGAGCAAAACAACCCAAGAAAATAAGTCTAGTTTTTAGACCAAAAAATTGAAAATTTTTCTTAAACACTAAATTCAAGAAAAATTTGCTTACCCCATTGGCAGATTTTTTTTGCTTGTTTTATGCATAAAATCACTTAAATGTTATATTTTTGGTCTAAAAACTAGACTTATTTTCTTGGGTCGTTTTGCTCATCAAGAAAAAGCATCTTAATTTAAGAATTTTTAGATATTTTTACTGAAAACAAGACAAAAATACTAAGAATTTTTTTCTTGAAAATAATTTTTAATCACATACAAAAGAAAAGTTTGTGTTTCCATAAAGTGTGTGTGTGCATTAGGGCTGTCAAAATGAACGCCTTATTAACTCATTAACGTAAATTAATTTTAACGACACTAATTTTATAAACGTCCAATTAACACAACATGCAATTTCTGTTTGACCCTTGGCCTAGCCCGTTGTTGGATAAGCCTTAAACAGTAAATATCATCAAACTTCTAAGATTATCTTTATTTGTATGTTTTCTGAGAGGTGTATCATCCTAAATGCTTAACTAACACAAAGGATGGTTGTCCATCCACTTGCCCTTCCGAGGTTTGGTTTTAAAACATGCAGGAATGAGAAAATAAAGTGCAATGTTAAAATCGTTATTAAGAGAGATAAAGTTTGGGACCTGATTGATGTTTAAAGAGTTATTAAGAGCGACAAGACCCAGTTTGCATAAAGCATCCATATTTTGTACACGTCCAGGTTGATTAGAGCATTAAAAACTTGAAAGGTGTTAAATTGCGGTAAATCTAGAACAAATAAATTGTGTGATTAAGTTGCGATTCATCACGAGTTAACCCGTGACAATCATACGATTAATCTAGATTAAATATTTTAATCGATTGACAGCCCTAATAGATTAAAATATATTATATATTTTTATTATTATATATTATATAAACATTTAAAAATTGAGATATAAATACAATTGGTCTTAAATGTACGTGTATGTATTTTGTGTATATACTTTTATTTTGTATCAGATTAATTGCGATTATTCGTTTGACAGCACTAGTTTAAAATGACTTGTACAAGTCCGTGATTGTACAACAAAGAGACCAAAGTGCAAGCTGACTGATATGTTCTGTCACATTTAAAGAAAACATAACCTGATCTCAAATCAGTTTAAAAAGTGATCATCTAGAAGTTAATCTTGACTTCCTGTGTCTAAACGACCCTTGTCCATTATTGTCCCAGGGCAGCATGGGGATCAATGTTTTTATTGGGAAAAAACTGTTGCCATTAGGATGAAGTAAGCTCTCGAGGGACGATCTCGGCGTTCTGTTATTTTCAACACACACACACAACTCCGTCTCTCGTTGTATGTCTTTCTGATTAGAGCATGTCTCTATTTTTAGTTAAGGCTCCTGTGGTCATCACATCTGGCGCCAGTCGCCAACTGCAACACACAGAGAGACACAAACACGCTTCGCCGTTTCGCAAAGGTCGAAATGTTGACCTCTCGGTCTCCACCCTAAACCCTCGACATACACGCGCGCCGCTTTGCGGTATCGAGAAACGACTGGGATTTGTCCTACATAGGCCTTTGCAAACTTGGCTATAGTTTCTCTATGCTCTCACAGACCTCAAATTATATGTGTTATGTCAATTCTGAGAAACAAGCTCAAGAAATGAAGAAATGTCAGCGGAGCGGCCAGTGCCAAATACTTTCAGCATGACATGGATTACTTCACTCGCTTTCCTGCTACCGTCTCATTTTTCCGGCCTCGTCTGCACACACCTACTGTTCTTGTATCTGTCTGCCTTCCATATTTTCTTCTCTCTATTTCTCCATGTTCTTCTTTCTCCTTTTATCCACTTTTCTTTTTTTTGTTTTTATTTCTTTCTCCTGCTGTCCAGTTTACAGATTCAGATACAGATTATATTTTTCCAATTAAAATATCTACTTATTTTGCATGCATGAGCTCACGTCTGCTCCAGATGCAAGATTGGCCACAATCAACTATCTTATGTAATTTTTAATGAACAATAGATGACTTTTGATCATTAAGCAATAAATACTTTGCCGCCACATGTAATGGGGTCTTACGTACCCGGCGCACACAACCGTCCAGTCTGCGATGACATAATTTTTGCAACACGCACCAACGGCAGGTGCGGCAAGTAAACCAGGCTTAATACTCACAGCCAAGTACGGCTATATGTATACATCCGGATATACTTCTCTTTTTGCACAAGGGGCAGCATACAGTGCGCGTGACACAATTTTCATACTCAGAATAGTAAATGTGTACTGTTAGCACATCACTGGACTTTTTGTAATTGCTTGTATTTTTGTAATTGCTTGTATTTTTGTAATTGCTTATTTTTTGTAATTGCGCGGGGTTTTTTTGTAATTGCACGTATATTTGTAATTGCGCATATTTTGCACGTATTTTTGTAATTGCGCGAATTTTTGTAGTTCCACGTATTTTTGTAATAGCTCGTATTTTTTTGTAATTGCACGTATTTTTGTAATTGCTCGTATTTTTGTAATTGCGCATATTTTTGTAATTGCGCATATTTTGCACGTATTTTGTAATGGCGCGAATTTTTGTAATTGCACGTATTTTTGTAGTTGCTCGTATTTTTGTAATAGCTCGCATTTTTTGTAATTGCACGTATTTTTGTAATTGCTCGTATTTTTGTAATTGCACGTATATTTGTAATTGCGCATATTTTGGACGTGTTTTTGTAATTGCGCACATTTTGCCACGTATTTTTGTAATTGCGCATATTTTGCCCATATTTTTGTAATCGCGCACATTTTGCACGTATATTTGTAATTGCGCATATTTTGCACGTATTTTTGTAATTGCGCATATTTTGCACGTATTTTTGTAATTGCGCACATTTTGCACGTATTTTTGTAATTGCTTACATTTTTGTAATTGCACTTATTTTTGAAATTGCTCGTATTTTTGTAATAGCTCGTATTTTTTGTAATTGCATGTATATTTGTAATTGCTCATATTTTGTAATTGCGCATATTTTTGTAATTGCCCAGTTTTTGTAATTGCGTGTATTTTGTAATTGCTCATATTTTGGTAATTGCTCGTTTTTTGTAATTGTGTGTATTTTGTAATTGCACATATTTTTGTGATTGTGTCGCCTGTGTACTTTCCAAGTCTGCGCATTCAACTGTGCAGGTATGCTTGTGTACGTGTAAAAAAACACTGGTGTGTATACACTGCAACTTTCTTAGAAAATAAGTTTAGTTTTTAAACAAAAATATCAAATTTAAGTGAATTTGTGCATAAAACAAGGAAAAAATGTCAATGGGGTAAATCTTAAACACTTAATTCAAGAAAAATTCAAGACAAAATAGCTTACCCCATTGGCAGATTTTTTTTGGCTTGTTTTAAGCACAAATTCACTGAAATTTTATATTTTTTGTCTAAAAACTAAATGCATCTTGATTTAATATATATATATATATATTTGTACTAAAAACAAGACAAAAATACTAAGTAAGAAAGTACATTTTCGCAATGTAGGACAAGTTATATCTATATAGGAGCATGTGAATAACATGCTGTGCAAAAATACATTTTTGGCGGTCTTGATTTTGTGGCAGGCCACCACAAATAAATGAATGTATGGGAAACACTGTGATCGTATATGTAAATAACCTTTTATTGTAATTGCTTAACGTCTAAGGGGGTTGCGCCATGTATGCCATGTCCTTTTCTGGCATTCTTGTGCTTGTAATGAAATTTATCAGCTTTACATAATCATGATAATAAAGCTGACATATGACAAATGTATGTTTTGCTTGGGTACTAAATCCAATCTTTACATTACATTTACATTTATGAATTTAGCAGTGCATTACAAGGTATACATTTGTTCAGTATGTGTGTTAACCTGGATTGAACCCACAACTTTTTCTAACGCAATTCCCTGAGCCACGGGAATGATCTGAATGTTTCTAATAAATAAATAGACTATGTGATGGATTGGTCTGGAGTTCAGGTGTGCAGTAGAATATCTGTACATTTCCAAGTTAAAACTAAAAATATTGATGACTAATACTGAAAATGTTTAATTGTTGCAGCACTTTGGAATCTTTATCATATTTATCTCCTTTAACGTCACCTTAG
Source organism: Misgurnus anguillicaudatus (assembly GCF_027580225.2). Classification (NCBI taxonomy): domain Eukaryota; kingdom Metazoa; phylum Chordata; class Actinopteri; order Cypriniformes; family Cobitidae; genus Misgurnus; species Misgurnus anguillicaudatus. The sequence continues at coordinate 26,868,585 of NC_073342.2, read as the reverse complement.
AGGCTTTGGGTTTTAGTTTTCCTTTGTTGCCGAAGTTTTGGTGGCTTTTCAAGAATGTTCTGAATTCCAGGAAGAGTTTGGAGAACACAGGACATGCACACTTTCACACAAACCAATGACGCAACTCTCCACTCATTTCCTGATAAAGGCCGGAGATCCTTGGGTTCCAACTTCAGCTAAATTTGGATTTCCAGCAGAGCCTCAAGCTCCCGTGTGAAGAATGTTGGCTTTGTCGTAATCAAACTGTCTTGTTGGTAGCATTAGGTACAGTACTGTCTCCCATTTCTTTCCCTCTCCATGTTTGTCTCCGTCTTCCTACCCTCTCAAGCCACATCCTCGAAGTTGTGTAACCGTCTCTGGAGACATCTATCCCCGGTTTACATGTGGCCCGATGACATCATGGTTTTAGATCGGTGGGGGTCTAGATCGCTTTCTCTGATGTTGAGGGGGAAGGGTGGGGAACAGAGACCTTTGCTCATATTAATAGATTAACCTTGGTCTCTCAATCGTCCCTGCTTTTTAACCAAAGAAAACCAACATGGAAATAGCGTTTGAAAGTACAAAAATTTTAGTGTGTGGTTTTGATGTCAGTTCACCTGTATGTGAAAGCCAAATAAACACTCAAAATAAACCAAAGTCCAACTGAAATGTAAGACCCGGAACAAAAAATGGTCCTTAGCTTTAACTGAGGTAGTACCATTTAAAAAGGTTCTAATATGTATAATTTAGGTACGGATACCATTAAGGTACTAATATGATCTTTTTAAATGCAAAGGTGTACTTTTTGAAAGGGTACCACCCCTGTTACAGCTAGGGATAATTTATATACTTTTTTTATGAAAGTGTAGCAAAATAGTTGATGTAAGAACTAAAAGAAAATTATAAATATAATTCGTATCTAAATTTAACGGTAGATTTTTTTGTGTTGGATTATTTATTAGGTACCACTACATTTAATTTTTGTTTTTAATATCTGTAATAATAACATCTGTAAATATGAAATAAGTGCAAGTTGACACATGTCAAAGATTGCTGGAGTTGGTCAGTAATGTGTGTTTAATTGCAGTGACTCACTTCAAAAAAATTATTTTCAAGAAAATCATGTCTTAGTATTTTTTTCTTTTTTTCGGTAAAAATATCTAGAGATTCTTGGATTGAGATGCTTTTTCTTGATGAGCAAAACGAACCAAAAAAATAAGTCTAGTATTTAGACCAAAATTATCAAATTTAAGTGATTTTGTGCATAAAACAAGCAAGAAATCTGCCAATGGGGTAAGCTAATTTTTCTTAATTTTTTTCTTGAATTTAATGTTTAAGAAAAATGTTCAAGATTTTTTTGTTTTCCCCATTGGCAGATTTTTGCTTGTTTTATCACAAAATCACTTAAATTTGATATTTTTGGTCTAAAAACTAGACTTATTTTTTGGGTCGTTTTGCTCATCAAGAAAAAGCATCTTAATTTTAAGACTTTTTTGATATTTTTACTGAAAACAAGACAAAATAGTGCATAAACTGCAAAAAATGACTTTCTAACTTAGTATTTTTGTCTTGTTTTCAGTAGAAATATCTAAAAATTCTTAAATCAAGATGTATTTTCTTGATTAGCAAAATGACCTAAGAAAATAAGTCTAGTTTTTAGACAAAAAATATACAATTTAAGTGATTTTTTGCATAAAACAAGCAAAAAATCTGCCAATTACGTAAGCAAATTTTTCTTGATTTTTCTTGAATTTAGTTTTTAAGAAAAATGTTCAAGATTTTTTGCTTAGCCCATTGGCAGATTTTTGCTTGTTTTATCACAAAATCACTTAAATTTGATATTTTTGGTCTTAAAACTAGACACATTTTTTGGGTCATTTTGCTCATCAAGAAAAAGCATCTTAATTTAAGAATTTTTAGATATTTTTACTAAAAACAAGACAAAAATACTAAGCAATTTTTTTCTTGAAAATCATTTTTTACAGTTTAGAGGTACGAATTGTTTACTTGCAGTAATCTCATAAATGATCTTCGTCCAATTGTATACAGTATCAGACAACACTGTTCTTAGCAGTTAAAACCGAGTCCAACAGGCAACTGTTGTAACATGGGTGATACATGGCAGACCTTGATTAATGGACTTGAACCTCTGACCTTAAGATTTCAACCCAGTACTGAGTGACTGCATCCTGTTGAACGCCCCACATATAGACCTTGAATCTTTCCTGAAATCGGGTTCGACTTTCAGAGTTGTTGCTTTTAAAACGGACCTGAGTTTTTAACCAATACTTTTCTTTTAATGCTTTGGACAAAAATATTGCACCATTAACTCTTTCCCCGCCAGTGTTTCTTAATAAAATGTTGCCAGTCAGTGCCAGCACTGTTTATGATTTTTACAAAAGTTTAATGCCTTCTAGAAAATGTTTTTTTTATATATATATATATATATATAAACATACAATATATCAAATGAAAGAACAAACTGTCTGCTTAAAAAAAAAGTTTCATCCTACCTTCATTTGTTCTCTTTTTATCATCTATCAAATATGGGTAGGTTTCTTAAAAAACTAAAAAATGTGAGCAAAAAGCTGACATAATTGCGTTTTTGTGAAAATCTTTTGATAGAGATCAGATTCAGAGCGATCCTCAAAACATAAACTGAGTTAGAACTGTTTGACTTAAAGCGTTGGTTCCGGATTTTAGCGCCATTTTGTGGACAATAACAGAAACATGGATTGCCAGAAAAACTTGTTATTGCCAGGAAAGCGTTTTCTCTTAATTGAAGAGTTAACTTAACGAGTTAACTCGTCAATGGCGGGGAAAGAGTTAAAATATCACCAGCCATGTTCATAAAAACAGATCTGGTTACTTGACTTTGCAAGCGTCTTTTGAAACTAAAGTGAAACAAGCAAATAGTGAAACTTTACACTGCCCAATTCCGATTTCTTAACTATATCAGATTTTTATAATGACCCGCTTACATCATCTTTCGAAAGTGACTTGTATCCGATATCTGCATTTACACTAAACACTTGGCGAAACAATTCAAGATAGACATACAAACCCAGAACAGCTTAAATCACAGAGGAAGTAAAACGTTGTGATATGCAATGGACACAGACAAATGATTATACAATATTTAAATTCAAGAAAATAGAGCATTATTTCTTAAACAAGACATAAAAGTATGAGCTGTCGCCGTCCATTGCGCTGCTAACAAGCGTCATGTGATGATGGGTGGCGTCCACCTGACGTTTTTATGATGTATGACACGGTGACGGAAATATCCCGATCTGTCTGCTTACATTGCAAACGCAAATGTATGTGCTTCATTTCCGATTTATTTATCTAGAAAATCTATATATTTATCTATATAATCTATAATATTGGAATTGAGTCACTTCAAACATGCAGTGTAAATGCGGCCTAAGATTTGGTTAGTGAAGCTGGGGGTCCCGTAAGAGATCTAAACATACAAAACCCTCACGTGTTCATTCAGTTTTATTGGTGGTAAAATGCTATAGTAACAACTGTATAGCATGTATCATCCGCAATGCGTCCTTTAGTGTTACATTTCCCTTTTTTCCATGACTTCACTCGTGGTTTTGTATACATAAGACGTCCAGAGGCTCAATCACGCAGGGATGCTCTTATGTGATGTGCATGTCAAACTAAAGCTCATTTTCGTGCTGTGGTTTTAATGTTTTTTATCACAGACGTGGGGGGGTGTTTAGACACACTGGGACTGATACGCGCTTGTGAGTGTTGAGCGATTGCTCTCGACTGGAGGCTACCTCACATCTCAGGCATGACAGCTGGGCCCCGTAAGCATTACATCATGGACTGATGTATGCACGGATCGCATGTCACTGATTCACCAACAACAAGAGCTATCAGCGTTGACCCCGTCCTAAGGGTCACGCACACAAATCTTCACACACAGAATATGCAAAAAAATGTAGGATGGGTTTTGCCATCTGGCTTCTGTAGTGTGTGGAGCTTGAAAAAAAAAGATCATAGGTTTGATCCAAGAGTACGGTATGTATGAAATGCTAAAATGTATACTTTATATACATTGGTGAAGGAAATGGATTCGATTTCCATGAAATTCACGTAATGATAAATTGTATCATTGTATCATGCAATTTAAGTCACTGGATAAAAGCATTTGTTAAATGTGAATGAAACGTCACAGTCGAATTGCATAAATGACGTGGTTCCCTTGCTCACCTGTCAGACGATCCTGCGGTGTAGTGTGTCGAAGTCTGACTAGCTTCCTACTGAGCTTTTACAAGACTAACAAACCCACCCATAGAGATGTTTACTGATAACACACACACATGCAGGGACATATTGGCCTACAAGTCCAGATTAATACTTGCTTTTTAAAAACGTTTGTTTGCTATTGTGCTCCCGTCTATGAAAACCCAGCTAAAGCCATTTACGTTTGCATTTGGTAAAAATATCACCTTGATATCTTTAATACCGACTGAATAAGCGCATGTCAAAGATTTGATTAATTTCATTTTCAGAAAATCATGTTTTTGAGAATTTCCAATTTAAAAACAAGCTTATATTTGAAGCTGCTGCACAATTGAACCATAACTTCCCCGTCTATGTGTAAAACCACGTTTTTAGTAATATATGACACATGTATAGGAAATTTTTTAAAACAGGTTTATTTATATGATAACATGTCCAAAAAATAGAAAACCATTGAAATCGTTGTAGGCTTCAGGTGCTGCGTGTCATATTCAGACTTGGAATTCATTACGCACCAGCATCCAAAAACTGAATTTGTTTTGACACCTAGCAGCTTTAAAATTTATTTTAAATAGGGAGCTTATCTTGTCAGACGTTGAGCTTCAAAACAGATAAGCTGCTCCTGGAATTTCGGAGATGACACGAAAAATATCTGCACAGATATAAGAACCTGGCTTAAGTCGCAATATTTATGCCTTGACCTGCATTGACCCGATTGTTGCTGGTGAGATTTAATGTTATAGTCTTTTTTCACTTTCTAATGATAGAAAAGAGGTTCTGAAACGAATAATATGTAGGAATCTTCATGAGTTTCTGTGCATAAAGTTAGTGAAACGTTCAAAGTCAATGTTTAGGTATTTTTGCACAGAATAATGAATCGCATGGTGTCAAAAAATCGTACTACGTACACTGCAAAAAAATGTTTTCAAGAATTCAAGTATTTTTGTCTTGTTTTCAGTAAAAATATCAAAAAATTCTTAAATTAAGATGATTTTGCTTGATGAGCAAAACGTCCCAAGAAAATAACAATATATCAAATTTAAGAGATTTTGCGCATAAATCAAGCAAAAAAATCTGCCAATAGGGTAAGCAAAACATTTTTCTTAAAAACTAAATTCAAAAAGAAAAATGTGCTTCTTAATCTAAGAATTTTTTAGATATTTTTACTGAAAACAAGACAAAAATACTAAGATTTTTTTTCTTGAAAATCTTTTTTGCAGTGTAATAAATAAAAGTATTGCATAGTGAATGCTTAGTTTTTAATCTCTCATTTTTATGGTGATGACTATTTTGAAGCTCTAAACCTTAACTCTTTCCCCAGCATTGTTTAAAAAAATATAAAGATTTCAGCAAAAAGCTTAGATAATTGCATTTTTGTGAAAGACTTCTAATAGAAATCCGATTCAGAGCGATGATCAAAACATACCCGGAGTTTGAACTGTTCGACGTGAGGCGTTGCTTCTATTAGTTGTGGTAAGAGTGCCATCTGGTGGATAATAGCTGAACTATGGATTGCCGGAAAAACTCGTCATTGACAGCGAAGCGTTTTCTCTTACTCATTCCCCGTCAGCCTTTTTTTTTTTAAGTTGCCAGCCAGCATTTTTTGTGATTTCAAAATGTTTTTTCTTATATAAATATGTAAACATACAAATTTATTAAATGAAAGAACAGACCCCCTGCTTTCAAACAAACAAAAAACTAATAAAACAGGGGAAAAAGTTTCATCCTATCGTCATTTGTTCTCTTTTTATCACCTCTCAAATATGGATGGGTTTCTTCAAAAATTTGAGCAAAAACCTAAAATAATTGCATTTTTGTAAAGGAATTTTGTTAGAGATCAGATTCAGAGCGATTTAAAATTTTAAAATGGATTAAATTCGTTTTTGCATCAGTTTTTATAAATTGGTAATATCTAGTGGATAATAGTGGAATTACATATTACCATAAAAACCTGTCAGGAAAGCATCATTGTCAGGGAAATGTTTTCTCTTAAAGGTGCAGTGTGTAAATTTTAGCAACATCTAGTGGTGAGGTTGCGAATTGCAACCAACGGCTCACTCCACTGCTCAGCCCTTGATTTTGAAACGCATAGAGAAGCTACAGTAGCCGCCACCGGAAAAACATTTCATCATCGGAGACAACTTAGTAAAAAAGTTTGTCCGTTAAGGGCTTCTGTAGAAACATGGCGGCCCAAAATGGCGTCTTCCATGTAAGTGCACCCTCTGTGTATGTAGAAAAAAATGTCTCATTCTAAGGTAATAAACACATAACGGTTCATTATAAAAAGGTTTTTATACACCCCTGATAATATAGTTTTGTATAATATTTTGCATTTCTATCAAGAGATCCTTCTAAAAATTACACACTGCACCTTTAATTGACAAGATAACTTGTCAATGGTGGGGAAAGAGTTAATATTAGATTATGCGACTTTGAGCTGGTGTTCACAGGCAGGGTCGCATTTTTTGGGAAATTTTTAATTTATTTGAATAGGAAAAAGATTTAAAAGTACTCCATATTAAAAAAAAAACTAGAAAGTAATACAAAGTAAATTGTGCTTACATACACTTTAAAAAGTAAAAGTTGGTAATGCATAAAAGTGTGAAGTTTTCTTTTGAACTTAAATTTTCTCACTTTAATTGAAATTTTTAAGTTAGTTTGAAGTAAGTTTTTTTTTTGTATAGCAGCTGCAAAATACAAAAATGCATATAGCATTTGCTTTGCAGACAAACATTATTGACATCTTTATATGAAAGTCCATTGCAAGGTGGTATTAAAGGGATAGTTCACTGAAAATGAAAATTCTGTCATCATTTACTTACCCATAAGTTGTTTCCATCATCTATACATTTATTTGTTATGCTGAACACAAATCAAGATATAAAAAAAATAAAAAAAACAGATTTGGGGCACCATTCACTTCCATAGTATAATTTTTTCCTACCATGTAAGTCAATAGTGCCCCAGATCTGCTTGGTTACAAACATTCCTTAAAATATCTATAAAATGTATAAAAAAATGTATGCAAGTTTGTGGGTGATGCCATTTGGCTTGATGAGTTTTCAAGTCTGGTTCTTATATATCACGTATATACTGTCACAACATGAAGTATGTACTTGCAGTCTGGTTCTTGTCTAAAACAGCCGAGAGGGTGTTTTATTTTTTCATTTTTTAGAAAAAAAACATCGAGTGGGCCCCTAAGGTGGCTGCATATTTGCTCGGTGAGTAAGGAATGTGGTTGCATGCCTTACCCGTGAGCCAGAATTCAGCTCAGAGACAGAAAAAGAGAGACCCGGGGAAGCAGAGAGAGAGAGAGAGAGAGAGAGAGACAGTAAGACAGGGCAGTCCATGCTCACGGCAAATGAGCTCATTCACTCTAAGGTCACAGCGAGAGAGAGAGAGAGAGAGAGAGAGAGAGAGAGAGAGAGAGAGAAGGCGGGGGAAGACTTGAACGGAGGCAGTACAACAATAGCAAGCTCCACTTTCAGTTGTTGCTACACAGAATGAGATCGAGAAAGGATCCGTGCGGCTCCTGAGGAAAGACCACACACTTCTTCTTCTTCTGCGTCTTTTTTTTCGGAGTGTGTTGGCGCACAGTGCTTACTTTCCTTTCCTAGCATCTCAAGGAAACGTATAGTTTTTGGATCACAAAGTGCATTTCGGAGTAGTGCGGATGCCCCTAGACGTGGTCATATCCCCTCTGGAGAACTGCTTCTGGCCGGGGATCCATCCGACAGACATGAGGCTCAAAATCAGAGTCCGCAAGATGAGGAACGAACGCAAGCTTAGAGGTTCGTAGTGTTTGTTATCACCTGAACGGATAGGTGCTTTCCCGTTCTCAAAGCGTATGCCTATCTTTATAAATTTACTAGATTAACCAGAGGATGCTTTTTATATTTAGTAACTGTTTTGTGTGTGTGTGTGTGTTTAAAACCTATGCAACCTTGTGCACTGTACACGCGGATCATCACAGCACATTTACGTTGCACTGATGTCATCGAGTAAAAGTTAAACAGTTGGACTTTGTCGCGCTATTTACTTTTATTGCATTCACGTCTACGATCGAAGCAGAAATGATAATTGTAACAACGCCAACAGTTAATGATTCAATGATACGGGGTCCTGGGGTTTAACACTTTTAATCTGTCAAGCATGACACAAAGCGCCCGGAGTGATGAGGTAGCCACCAACCCCCTGCTGTTTTTTGTGTTCCTTATTGTGTGGTGTGCATGTGTGCAATGATGTCATTGAGCCCTTATTGAGATGCTAATAAGTGTGTGTGTGTGTGTAGGACAGATGGGGGCTTCTCCTCAATGCCGTCATGTCTTCTGCATCTGGAGACTGTGTGTGCAAGTGTGTGTTAATGTGCATTAGTTTCATTCATTGCTGCTGGATGTAGAGCCGTGAATGGAGGCTATAGAGCTCAGCTGAAAGGATGCAAAACTCGAGGGCTCCAAAAGATGGAGGTCAGGTGCAACGGGACAATGAAGTGATATCAAAGGCCGAAGTTAATGAACTGTGTGCCTCTGCATTATAAAGCACACATTGCATGAGAAATGCTTTCGTACAGGCGCTGAAGATGGCAATTGGAGGTTATGTAAGCTTCGGAGACGAAAGTGAGTGGCACGTTGCCTTCGGGTCCAGCGTGAGACTGACCCTGGCACACTTTTCTTGCAGTGAAAACATTCGCACGCCAGGTGGTTTTGAGAAACGTCAGCGCTGCCCCGTTACGCAAGCGGAGAGTAAATAAAAGGAATATGTTTCCGAAACCAAATGAATTTAAATGTTACCATGTGTCTTTCGTCAAAAACAGGAAAATTCAAACACGTTTTGGGGTTTTTAAATTGAAAACACTTCCTTAACCGCGGTGCATCTTCTCAACCTTGCAAAAACAATAAAAACTAGTTGTCAGTTTAGTAAGACAGAGACGGAAGCGAAATGTTTCCTTGTAACCCTAACTGTCACCACCACCGCCCAGTTAGAAATCATAGCTGATGACCTCACTCAAGTATTTCCTCTCTTGGCTTTTCAACAGTGTGGCGCTGTACTTGTTCCTGTTTGTCTTCGGTGGTCCAGAAACACGCTGCACAAAGCACCCCCATAGACCCATTGATTTTTTTTTAAGCATAGACATTTCGGATCCTTGATGAGTTTTGAGCTGTGAATAAAAGGAATAGGTTGCTTCCCTGTTTTGGGATAGGGCAGGGCTGTCCTGCTGACAAATGTTAACAATGACCAACCCTATATAACAGTCAGGGGGGGTAACATACATCAACAATCTGATGTTTGTATCAACGCATTCGTTTGGTTACGGTGGGGGCGCATCTGAACCAGCATGGGGGTTGTTGAACATTCGGTAGGCAGGCTGATTCGGAGGAGGCACCAGGGGACGGTTGGTTCTGCTTGAGTGACATGCAAATCCCCCCGTCTTCTGTGCTGAGAGATGATGTCATTGGCCATTAATAGCAGGAAACAGACAGGTTGTCGCTCACGCTCTTAAAGGGCCAGGCACCCTGAAAAACAATAGCGGCTTAGATAGTGATTATTCGTTGATAAGAGGGACAGGTGTTCCTCTGTGTCTGTTAGTCTTGAGCAGGTGGCCTTTAATGTTTAGTCAATTGAATCATGATTTGTCAGTCCTGTATGGACTCTTGTATGGATGATGTCATGCAATAACGCTCAATGTGGTTTAGGTTTCTCTTTGTTATAATCTCGCTCTTTATTTGCCATGACTCATTTTATTATTTAAACACTCAGGATAGTTGCACTTTTTCCTGTCATGGATCCCAGGTTGACTGCTGTGCGTGCACTACCTGGGTTACCAAATCTCATGGACCTCATCTGGTTTCATGATGTTGAACTTAAAGGATTATTCCGTTTTCTTAAAATAAAATCCAGATGGTTTGCTCGCCACCATGTCGTCCAGGATGTTGGTGTCTTTCTTTGTTCAGTCGAGAAGATAATGTTTTTTTCCAGGATTTTTCTCATTTTAATGGACTTTAATGGACCCCAACACTTAACAGTTTTAATGCAGTTTAAATTTGCAGATTTAAAGGACTCTAAATGATCTCAAACGAGGCATAAGGGTCTTATCTAGCGAAATGATTGTCATTTTTGACAAGAAAAATAAAAAATATGCACTTTTAAACCACAACTTCTCTTCTTCATCCGGTTCTGTGAAGCGACAGCGCGACTTCACGTAATACGACATCACGTCAAGAGGTCAGAGATGACGTATCGAAACTACGCCCCAGTGTTTACAAGTGTGGAGAAAGAGGACCGTTCCGACGTTGTTGTATGTTGAATGATACTAATTAATGTGTTTGTGTCAGTTTATTGTTTAAAATGGTCCGCAAATGTGCGTTTCATATATGTAACACTTGACGGCATTACGCAATTACGTGAGGTCCGGAGATAGACGAGAAGTTGTGGTTTAAAAGTGCATATCGTTTCGCTAGATAAGACCCTTATGTCTCGTTTGGGATCGTTTAGAGTCCTTTGAAACTGCAATTTTAAACTGCATTAAAACTGTTACGTGTTGGGGTCCATTAAAGTCCATTAAAATGTGGAGTGTTTTCCTCAAAAAACATAATTTCTTCTCGACTGAACAAAGAAAGACATCAACATTTTGGATGACCTGGTGGTGAGTAAATTATCTGGATTTTCTTGGATCTTTTAATTTTTTATGTCCTCTGTGACTTGCATATAGATGCACTTTAATGCAAGTGTGCACGTATGAATGCATACAATATATCTTGTATTTGTGTGGTCGTCGTCCAGGCACCCAACGCCCCAGAGTTATGAATCATGGGCTTGGTCTGCACCTGTGACCACCCTCATTCTCCAAGCCTGATGTAATTGTTCAGTCGAGGATATTAGATCATTCAGGAAAAGGAGCTGGAGTACACAAATACCAGAACTGGAGTCACCCGCCTTTTAAAGAGACAGGTTTTTTTAGGCCGACTGGCCTTTGCTCGCTTGCCTGCTTTGTTTGTACATGCACTGACCTATATTGACTCAAAACATCTGAGTCATCGCCTGTGTGGTTTGATTGGTTATTGACAAGTGACAAGTCCTTTGTTAGTACATATACATGTTTTTCAAATATGCCTCGTGTAATTATTGTTAGATTATAGGTCTTAAGTCCTTTGTCTAGCAATCGCTTACAATCTGACTTCTGTTATGACAATGACAGTTCTTCTAATACATAAATAAGGGATGATCTGTTCTTAACATGCTTTGTTTCTTTTTCTTTATGTGTTTCTTACAGGTGGTTTTGCAGCATTCTCATCTTGTTTCCCAGGCTTGTGTGAAGGAAAGCCGGTGGCCACTCTGCCCATGAGCTTGTCTCAACCGTGCCTACCCGTGGCAAATGTGGGTCCCACACGAATTTTGCCCCATCTCTATTTGGGCTCACAAAAAGATGTGCTCAACAAGGTGAGGCTGACTAAGAGGATTTGTCCATTCAAAAAGTTGGTAGCACTTCATTATGTACTGCCCTGACCCTAGCGTATATTACGTACATGTAGTATTTTGTTGGTTTAGTAGACTGTAAACACTGCATGTCTTTTCGTGGTAATTCATACCTTGGTTCTTTGCACTCTTAGGATCTAATGGCTCAGAACGGCATCACATATGTGTTAAATGCAAGTAACACCTGCCCGAAGCCTGAGTTCATCTCTGAGAGCCATTTCATGCGCATTCCCGTCAATGACAACTACTGTGAAAAACTCCTGCCGTGGTTAGACAAAACCAACGAGTTTATTGGTAAGGACCTGGTTTTCTTAAAGGGATAGTTCACTCAAAAATGAAAATTCTGTTATCATTTACTGTACTCACCCTCGAGTTGTTCCAAACCTGTATAAATGTTTTAATTCTGCTGAACACAAATGAAGATATTTTGAAAAAATATTTTCTATTATGGTAGTAAATAGTGCCCTAGATCTGATTTGTTACAAATATCATAATTTCTTTGTTCTGCTGAACACAAATGAAGATATTTTGAAAAACAATTCTGATATGCGGCACCATTGACTTCCATAGTATAATTTTCTACTATGGAATTAAATAGTGCCCCAGATCTGATTGGTTACAAAATCATAATTTCTGTTGTTCTGCTGAACACAAATGAAGATATTTAAAAAAACATGCTAAGATATGTGGCACCATTGACTTCTATAGTATTACTTTTTTCCCAAAATGGAAGTAAATGGTGCCCCAGATCTAATTGGTTACAAATATCATCATTTCGGATGTTCTGCTGAACACAAATGAAGATATTTAGAAAAAAATTCTAGATGTGCGGCACCATTGACTTCTATAGTATTAATTTTTTCCTACTATGGAAGTAAATGGTGCCCCAGATCTGATTGGTTAGAAATATCATCATTTCTGTTTTTCTGCTAAACACAAATAAAGATATTTTTAAAAAATTTCAATATGTGGCACAATTGACTTCTATAGTATTACTTTTTTCCTATAATGGAAGTTAATGGTGCCCCAGATCTGATTGGTTACAAATATCATAATTTCTGTTTTTCTGCTAAACACAAATGAAGATATAAAAAATTCCAGATATGCGGCACCATTGACTTCTATAGTATTAATTTTTTCCTAAAATGGAAGTTAATGGTGCCCCAGATCTAATTGGTTACATGTATCATCATTTCGGTTGTTCTGCTGAACACAAATGAAGATATTAAAAAAAAAAAAATTCAGTATGTGGCACCATTGACTTCCATAATATATATATTTTTTCTATAATGGAAGTAAATGGTGCCCCAGATCTAATTGGTTACAAATATCATCATTTCTGTTTTTCTGCTAAACACAAATAAAGATATAAAAAAATTGATATGTGGCACTATTGACTTCTATAGTATTACTTTTTTCCTATAATGGAAGTAAATGGTGCCCCAGATCTGTTTGGTTACAAATATCATAATTTCTGTTGTTCTGCTGAACACAAATGAGGACATTTTTAAAAAATGTTCAATATGTGGCACCATTGACTTCCATAATATATATTTTTTCCTGTAATGGAAGTAAATGGTCCCCCAGATCTGATTGGTTACAAATATCATCATTTCTGTTGTTCTGCTAAACACAAATTAAAATATTTTGAAAAAATGTTCAGATATGTGGCACTATTGACTTCTATAGTATTACTTTTTTCCTATAATGGAAGTAAATGGTGCCCCAGATCTAATTGGTTACAAGTATCATCATTTCTGTTGTTCTGTTAAACACAAATAAAGTTATTTAAAAAAAAAATGTATGTGGCACCATTGACTTCCATAGTATAATTTTTTTTATAATGGAAGTAAATGGTGCCCCAGATCTGATTGGTTAGAAATATTATCATTTCTGTTGTTCTGCTAAACACAAATGAAGATATTTAGAAAAAAATTCCAGATATGCGGCACCATTGACTTCTATAGTATTACTTTTTTACTACTATGGAAGTAAATGGTGCCCCAGATCTAATTGGTTACAAATATCATAATTTCTGTTGTTCTGCTAAACACAAATGAAGATATTTAAAAAAAAAAATTTCAATATGTGGCACCATTGACTTCCATAGTATATTTTTTTCTATAATGGAAGTAAATGGTGCCCCACATCTGATTGGTTACAAATATCATCATTTATGTTGTTCTGCTGAACACAAATTAAAATATTTTGAAAAAATGTTCAGATATGTGGCACCATTGACTTACATAGTATAATTTTCAACTATTGAAATTAAATAGTGCCCCAGATCTGATTGGTGAAATATTATAATTTCCGTTGTTCTGCTGAACACAAATAAAGATATTTTGAAAAAATGTATCACCAATCAGATATGTGGCACTATTGACTTCCATCATATTATTTTTTCCTACTATGGAAGTAAATGGTGCCCCAGATCTGATTGGTCAGAAATATTATCATTTCTGTTGTTCTGCTAAACACAAATTAAAATATTTTGAAAAAAATATCAGATATGCAGCACTAGTGATTTCCATAGTATTATTTTTTTCCTACTATGGATGTAAATAGTGCCCCAGATCTATTTGGTGACAAATATCAGTATTTCTTTTGTTCTGCTGAACAGAAAGGAAAATATTTTCTAACCAATCAGATATGCTGCACAATTGACTTTCATAGTATTATTTTTTCCTACTATGGAAGTAAATGTTCCCCCAGATCTGATATAAATATCATAATTTTTGTTAAGCAGAACAAATAAATGTATACAGGTTGGAACAACATGAGAGTGAGTAAAAGATGAACTATCCCTTTAACAGATTCGTATTCAGGTCAAGAAGACCTGATTGAATGTGACTTCAAGTGTTAGTTTGAAAAAAGAGTAGCCTGCCATGTGATGATATCAGGAAGAACAAATTTGATCCTCTAAGCACATGCACAGAAATGATATACGTTTTTTTCTGGCTTTCGGCCGAGGAAGTATTTGATTGTCTTGTTCGTTTTGTGTTCACTTACACGTTTCCGTTGTCCCTTTCAGACAAAGCCAAGGTGTCCAACTGCAGAGTCATTGTCCATTGTTTGGCTGGCATCTCCAGGTCCGCCACCATCGCCATTGCTTATATCATGAAGACAATGGGCTTGTCATCAGATGACGCGTACAGGTAAACTCACTCAGACACCCCGCGGCTTAAATTGCACACTTTCAGAAAGACGTTTTCTGCTCGCTGTAATTTTAGATCCGTTTCCTGCAACATGTAAAACAGATCACATAGAAACTTGTAAACAATACCGGTTTTATTCAAGCCCTGCGTAAGCTCACACGATGCCTCTTTTGTTAGAGACGCCTTCCTTTCCATGTTTGTGTATTTGTCCTTAGGGTAATCTTTGTTACCCTTCTTGTATTTCTAGGTTTGTGAAGGACCGCCGACCTTCAATATCACCCAACTTCAACTTCCTAGGACAGCTTCTGGAGTTCGAGAAAGGTCTGAGGTTGCTCAAGGCCCTCTCCTCGGGTCAGGAGCTGAATGAATCGTCGGACACTAGAGGAGAACCTTCATGCGATCCCGAGAATGGTGAGAAGGACGGCACGGATGGCAAGGTCCCCTCTCCGACCTCCCTCCAGCAGGGTTTCAATGGCTTGAATCTGTCTGCCGAACGTATCCTCGATACAAACCGTCTAAAACGCTCTTTCTCACTCGACATCAAATCCGTCTACGAGCCCAACCACTGTCCTCGCCTCGCACCCGCGCATACGGAAGACGTTCCCAAACTTTGCAAGCTGGATAGCCCGGAGGCCGGAGAAGCCAACGGTGTCTACCAATACTCGCCTGAATCCCCAAGCCCCTTTTCCGAGAGCAGCTCCCGACCTCGTTCGCGGAGAAAAAGCAAGCACAACGGTGGAAACGGTAGCGCCGGAAGTTCTCCCGTGCACTTCGCACGCTCGCTCCCTGCACATAAGAGTCCCAGTCTTGATGACAATCTGAAGCCCTCCCTGCTCCTCAGCCTTCCCACCGTAGGCACCGGACCCATGTGGACCAAGCATAGAGACACCGTACAGGCCACCACACCCGTCACGCCAACAGGAGAAGCCCCTTGGTTTTACAGCTCGGAGGCCGGGACGGTGCACTTTCCGGCACTAGGGTGCAGCGCTCTCCCAGGTCCGTGCGAGGCGGTGCGCCTGCGCGAGAAGTCAGGGGAGCCACGGGACTCGAGGGGCAGCTGGCACGAGGATGCGCCCACTTCCGACAAACAGTTCAAGCGTCGCAGCTGTCAGATGGAGTTTGAAGAGGGCATATCCGAGACGCGTTCGAGGGAAGAGCTGGGAAAGATAAGCAAACAGTCCAGCTTTTCGGGAAGCATGGAAATCATTGAAGTATCCTGACATCGCCTGCACAGCCCATTGAGACTTTTACTATATGATGGCAGAGAGTGGCATTCATATTAGTTTTTGAGCCGGTGGAACCGGATGACTTTGCTTTTTTTGTCTTTCTACTGTACTGTTTTTAAGCCATAGCCAGATGACAAAGAGACGATGCCCCCCTCATTCCTCGCTGTTAAAAAGCTTTACCAGCCCCTTGGTGTATTAAGAATCGAGCATGGCCGATACGCTCACGCTTGTTTCTTTTTTATTATGCCGCCCCGGACTGCAAGGAGTCAGCACAAACATGGTACACGCTTTAACCGGCTGAATGAAGGCCTCTTTGTGCGGTGCTTTGTCCACCCTGCTCCTGCATCCCGGCATTCGTGGAATTCTGTAGGAGGAACAGGCATGTCACGAAGGAAAGGCATTGTGGGTGTTTTCCCATAATGCTCTCTGTCACTCTCAGCCAGATTTCAGGATTTGTCGTTCCCCTCCTGTGGTGGTGGTGGTGGTGCCCGAACTGTCGCGTAGCCCACGTTCCTCTCACCGAGCATGCTTCGAGGCTGCTGTTTTCCTTACGAATAGTATATATGAACTATATACAGTGATTTTCAAGATTTTTCTTAGTTTTAATTTATTCTACTGGTTCATTCTGGTAATGAGAAATAATATAAAGAAGATTGTGTTTTTATTTTTTCTTCTTCTTCTCCTTCTCTTTTTTTTCAGTGTTGATCTCTTATTTCTCGCCGATACGCAATTACAAGCAATATGTGTTTTGTTTTCGTTCCTAAAGTAGGGGGTGTGGTTATTACCGGAAATTATTTTGTTTAAATGCACTTTTTGTTGCTTTAAAATGGAAGTTTTCGGACGTTTCGTTTAAAGGGTACCACAATGCTTTACAAAAAATGTGCGTAACCGTTGATGTCATGCAGTGTGTGTGTGTCACAAACTAAAGCGTTTGGTATGGCTTTGTTTGTTTGCTGGTATGAATTATTAAGAAGACTTTAATCCAGCATGAATAATCTAAAAAATATATATATATATATGTATGATACCCCCGGCATTTTAAAATCTTATTTTAAGATTTTTGTATTAACAAGCACACGAGACAAAATGAAGGGAACGTGAGGGGTTTGTCTATGTCCCCCTGCATATTTATGAATTTATTTATTGTTTGTTTGATTGGGTCTGATGTGTGGATCGATGATGGGAATGACTGACAGGTGGACCCTTAAACACCCTTAAACTTTTCCTACGAAACAGATCATTTTGAAACCTGGTTGATGAAGATTTAGATTTTAATAAACTTTATCTGCACTAAGGTGAAGATACGTTCGGTTAAGGAACTTTCATTGAGTTTCTTCTGTCTTTCCTTTCGGTTTCTCTCACATTTTCTCCAAAGTTTAAATGTAAGACAGAATGGGTATGCGTGTGTGTAAATGTGAATGGGATTACCCTCTTGCTGGGAAAAAGTTCAGCAATTTATTTATGTCTATGTTTCAGCTTTTTCCATACGGCTAAAACTTTTGATCTTGTATCTGTGCTGCTGTAATTTCCTTTATTTCCTTGTGTGAGACATCGTCTTTCTTTTATCTTTCCTGTATTATATTTTTATTGTTATCATTATTTAAAACATGTAATAAAATGATGCAGGTTGTCCTTTTTTGCTGAAATTGTTAAATAGTTGGCAACTTATTATTATTATTGTATTATTATTATGTTGTGTGAATAGCATCCTATCAACAACACTAACTGATATAGGGATTTTTTTTAAAAAGAGGAAATCTTGATACCTTAGGCTGCTTGACGCAAAATACCTCAGGTTCTTTTGAAAGGCTTGTTCCTCCCCATGTACCCATTTTGTGACGATGAAACGAAATACAAACATTACAAAATATGAAAAAGCTTCCAGCGATTTCTTTTCTTTTGACTTGTGTCCTATTTGGCCCGATTGTGCAAGTTCAGCGATTCAAAGTAGTTTTGTGAATTAAAAACAATATGTTACCCAACACCACAAAACTAGTCATAAGGGTCATTTTTATTAAGATCTATCATTAAGCTTTCAGTTTGTTAGGATAGGACAATTGGCTGAGATATAACTATTTGAAAATCTGGAATCTGAGGGTGCAAAAATCAAAATATTGAGAAAACCACCTTGCAAAAAATGATTTTCAAGAAAAAATTGTTTAGTATTTTCGTCTTGTTTTCAATAAAAATATCAAAAAATTCTTAAATTAAGATGCTTTTTCTTGATGAGCAATACGATCCAAGAAAATAAGTTTAGTTATTAGCAAATAAAACAAGCAAAAAAATAATAATGAATTTAGTGTTTAAGAAAAATATTTCTTTTGTTTTTGCTTGTTTTATGCACAAAATCACTTAAATGTGATATTTTTGATCTAAAAACTAGACTTATTTTCTTGGGTCATGTTGCTCATCAAGATAAAGCATCTTAATTTAAGATTTTTTTTATATTTTTACTGAAAACAAGATAAAAAACTAAGAATCTTTTTCTTGAAAATAATTTTTTGCAGGGTATATTATTAATAATAAATATTTGATATATTTACACAAAAAAATTACAAAATATCTTCATGGAAGATGATCTTGAGTATTTAATATCCTAATGATTTTTGGCATAAAAATGACCCATACAATGTATTGTTGGCTATTGCTACAAATATACCCATGCAACTTTGTGCTCCAATGTCAAATTTGTTAAAGCATTAAGGTGGAGGAGTTTTGTGCATTCGTACAATGGTTTGTAAAAAAGGGGACATATCATGAAAATCCGACTTCTTCCATTTTTAAGTGCTATAACTTGGACCCCTGTGCTTCTATCAACCTAGAAAAAGTGAAAAATATCAACCCAGTAACTTAGTTTTGGTAAACCATATTTTGCAAGCATGTGAAAAAATAGCTCAATGAAATTTGGCTCCCCTTGTGATGTCAGAAGGGGATGATACCGCCCCTTAATCTGCACTATCCAACCACGGCACTGCCATTTAGTGCAGAGATCAGCTCATTTGCATTTTAAAGGACACCCAAAAAGCCACATTTTTGCTCACAACTACAAAGTGGCAATTTTAGCACGTTATAATAAATGATCTATATGATATTATGAGCTTAAACTTTACATATACTCTGGGGACATTAAAGATGTATTTAACATCTTTAAAAAGTCTTGTGAAATGTTCCCTTTAAACGACAACTTTACCTACATAATAATGAGTAAACCAATACAAGCAATTTAAAGTGACAGTAACATACATAAGATTTTTCTTAAAGGGGCCATGGCATGAAAATCTGACTTTTTCATGTTTAAGTGCTATGATTGGTTTCCCAGTGCTTCTATCAACCTAGAAAATGTGAAAAAGATCAACCCAGTAACTTAGTTTTGGTAAACCATTCTCTACAAGCACATGAAAAAATAGGTCGTTGAAATTTGGCTCTCCTTATGATGTTATAAGAAGCTCTTATTATAATAGTACCACCCATTAATCTGCACTATCCAATCACAGCACTGCCATTTAGTGCAGAGAAAAAGAGAGATTGACAGCACAATTGAGTTTTAATTGCAACAAACCACCATCATTGTGATCAGTGTTTAAAATTTCATCAGCTCATTTGCATGTTAAAGGACACACCCAAAACGGCACATTTTTGCACACACCTACAAAGTGTAAATTTTAACATGTTATAATAAATTATTTATATGGTACTTTAAGCTAAAACTTCACATATGTACTCTGGGGACACTTTGTTCAAAGACATAGCAAGTCTTTGTCTTTACAGAATAAAACTAAAATAACAGCCTCATGCAAAGCATTCTGGGAAACAAAATCTGAATGAAAAACAAAACAGAAAAAGGCTGATGAGGATTTCTGGTTCCCAGAATGCTTTGCATGAGGCTGTTATTTTTGTTTTGTTCTGTAAAGACAAAGACTTGTAAATGTTTAATGTTCCTTTAACTTTGAACAAACTCTTGCCAGTAAATAACACAAATTTAAAGGAACATGCCAACTTTTTGGGACTTTAGCTAATTCACCGTATCCCCCATAGTTAAAGTCCATACATACCCTTTTCATCTCCGTGCGTCCTGTAACTCTGTCTGACACACCCACCGCTAGCCTAGCTTAGCACAAAGACTGGAAGTAAATGGCTCCAGCTAGCATACTGGGAACTGTGTTTTCAGAAGGCGAAGCACTGCTAATTGGGCGGAGTGATTTGTTCGCATCACCTGAGAGGTCCAAGTAGCAGTGCTTCGGCTTCTGATAATATAGTTCCCAGTATGTATACGGTTAAGAGATGGCTGTCTCTCATATGACCTTGTTATTTGTACACACTGTGACTATACAAATCACAACATATAAATAGGTTAATATAAAATGTTGCCGTTATTTTGTCACTTATTGGGAGCAGTATGCTAGCTGGAGCTATTTACTTCCAGTCTTTGTGCTAAGCTAAGCTAGCGGTGGGTGTTTCAGACAGAGTTAAGGCATGCACGGAGATGAAAAACGTATGTGTGGACTTATCTAACTCTAGGGGAAACGGTGAATAAGCTAAAGTCCCAAAAAGTTGGTGTGTTCCTTTAAATCTACAGTAAGTTACTGGCAAACAGCCGCATAACTACACCTATTGTGTACCTTTAATGTTTTGTACCTCTTACATTTAACAGGTAAAAAATTGGTCCTTAGGGTAAAATATATGCCAAAAAGTATAACATTTCAATTTGTTGTATACCCATAAAGGTACAAAAATGAAGAAAGACCTTCCGTATGGCCACGAACAAAAGATCTTGTGGGAAAAGGATGACAAATTCCCCTCTCCCCACTCAAGAATACCATTCTGTTCCCGCTTGGCTTGGGAATTTTTTTCCCTTTCCTACTTGTCTCTGCAGCGTAAATGAATGACAATGTGGGTAACTCCAGATCTATGTAATATATTAATAAAATCAGTTTCACTTTGTGTAACACTGCTGGTAGATAAGACGCAGCATGCGGGTGATACATACCCACACACCCCATATGAGGTAAGGAGATGTTTGTTCGTTTTGTTAAGTGAGTCAGTGGACTATGTGTTCTGGACAGATAATGATATGAAGGCCAGCTGACGATGACCGCATGATGACATGCAGTCGACACTAAAGCCTCTTGTGTTCCTCCCTCAAATCAACATCAAAGGTCAACTAGACACCTTGTACATCATTGCTGTCGCTAGCAGATTTGATCATTGTTGCTTTAAAATACAATGACACACATACAATACAATGTTAAGCACATATAATTAGGAGTACATTTAGATTTTAATTAAATTTTGTCATTCGCATTATTATTAAATGAAAATGCAAACAATGAAATAAGCACAATGCTTTAAATACCCTTTAAAAAAACTTGTTTTTTGGTGTATGATTAGAAATTTTGTGGTATCCATAGTTTTACTACAGTAACCATGTTTTTAGCTGTAGTGAAACTATGGTTAATTTTCATAAGAGGTTGTACATTCAATGTAGATTTACAACCTGAGTAATATATTTTCTGAGTAATTTCCATAAATGCAACAGACAGAATCATATTGTACAATAATTGAAACGGCCCTTTAAAAACAATATGAAACCCGGCTCAAATATTGAAAAGAATGAATTAATGTAATAAATGATATTTTACTTTTAAAGGGTCTTTAAATGAAATTGGAATTGGAGAAAATGTGTGTTATTGTAGGTAACAAGAGCGAAAAGACGAATGGATATGATTGTTTCCAGATGTAGCCAAGCTGGGTGCCAGAGCTCTCTCAAATCCCAGAGTTTATATATGGCAACTTATAAAACTGTTACATCATAACTTTAATTTTTAGCTCTGTTTGTTGGTAGGTAACTTTCCGTGTGATTTCTTGCCCTGTTGCCCATGTCCTCGAATGACCGTAAATCGAAAGCATCTGAATGTTTTTCCCTAACAGAAAAGCCACAAAGACTCAGCGTAACAAAAATATAAACCTTCGGTACCACAAAATTGTTTTGTGGCTGTATTTAAACATTTAACTTTAGCATAGAAACTACTTTGTCTTCAGATTTATTGTCAATAAATTTTTTTGACATAATATGTATTTTTATTGCAGAACATGACCACTATGACCCAATTCAGATACCCAACTGGCATTGGGTCCCATTCACTTAGCATGTGTACGCACAAATTTGTGCATGAAAGATGCATACGGACGTTTAACAAATTAGCAAAAATGTAAGAGGGTCAGTGACAAAAACGGTTTGGCAAGATGAGAAATTCAAAAATATTTTTCAAAAACTTGTTTTAAAAGCACGCATCAGGTTTATTTCAATGCACATAGTGTATTTATGTTGATTTCATGCAATAAAAAATTACATTTGCAACATTTTTATGAAAGTTAAGACTGAATGGACGAAAATGTCAAATGGTGTAACCACCAATTGCACCAAAGAATAAGAAATATTAAATATTTTATCCACCTTGATGCCATGTAAACGTATTCATAAAAAAAATGTAATATAATTTTATTAGTTATTTCTAAATGTACATTTTAATGCGTTTTTGTAATAATTGTCCTGACATATGCTGACAACAGCTCTGTTTTCTAAATAATCTTTGACAAATGATGTTAAAATTTATGTAAAAAAATCATATTACACTAAACTAGATGATTATATTTTATTCCACATTTTTAATGTATATATTTATATTTTCATTTAAAAAATACTAGTTACACCAAATGACACAGACCGGTTACACCACATTAAAATTTTTGCAATTATCCCCCAAATATTCTTTCAAAATGAAAGAATAAAGCATGAATCAGGTTTATTTCAATGCACATAGTGTATTTATGTTGATTTTATGCAATAAAAAATTACATTTGCACCATTTTTATGAAAGTTAAGACTGAATGGACGAAAATGTCAAATGGTGTAACCACCATTTGCACCAAAGAATAAGAAATATTAAATATTTTATCCACCTTGATGGCATGTAAACGTATTCATCAAAAAAAGTAAAATAATTTTATTGGTTATTTCTAAATGTACATTTTAATGCGTTTTTGTAATAATTGTCCTGACATATGCTGAAAACAGCTCTGTTTTCTAAATAATCTTTGACAAAGGATGTAAAAATGTATGTAAAAAAATCATATTACAGTAAACTAGATGATTATATTTTATTCAACATTTTTAATGTATATATTTATATTTTCATTTAAAAAATACTAGTTACACCAAATGACACAGACCAGTTACACCACATTGACACTTTTGCAATTATCCCCCAAATATTCTTTCAAAATTAAATAAAAGCAGAAATTTTAGACTTGTAAAGAGAATGTATGCAAGTAATCTGCAAATTTATTATGAAATTTTAACCCTTTTACATTTAATTGAACCATAAGGACACAAAATAATTAATGTTACGTCATTGACCCAACAACTTAGAGAAGGAAAGATATATATAAAATATAAAACACAGATATTATAGGGTTCTTTTTCCTTAAGTGTGGACTAAGTTGTTTTTGTTGAATCATGATTTATTTCATTAAAACGTCCGTATGCACATTTCACATACAAATTTGTGCATATACGCATGCTTAGTGAATGATACCCAATGAGTGTAATTATTTTAATGCCTGTTTATCCTCATGTGTGTGGCATTTAGTAACTATTCCAGGTCAACCATGGGAGACATTAGACAAACGTTTACTCCAAAGTCACCAAAGTTAGCATTACCAAAGCTGCAAAAATAATGTCATTTAGACAAGTTGGCAAAACACTTCCCTGTCTTCCATTGGTTGGACAAACAGATAGTTATCATGCAACTGGTTAAAGGAATCTCAGATGTATATTTCAGCTGAACACAAATAAATGTATTTTAATATTTAAAATGCTGTTATGTTATCTTTCTACATGAAGTCAACATGGCGAAGCACAAACATTCATCATTAAGATAATGGAAATGACTCCAGTGGGGTTTATACTGTAAATGTTTTATGAGCAAAACTCAACATTTGTTAGAGAAAACTGTTCATATTTTGAGCTGATTTGGCAAACAATTTTGTATACATGGAAACACACAGAGCAAATATGGTTGCATGTCTATAACTGGTGTCATGTCAAGAATGAATGATATTGGGTGAACTATTCCTTTAATACTTGTTTATTTTTCATCAAGACGGCCAGATAAAGCTAATGTATTATACAACACGCCCTGTCTCTTTCTTGATGCATCATCTGCTATTCTTTGATTTCTGTAATGTTAATGTAAGGAAACATCCTTTGTACTTGTCAGGTGGGCCAGCTGTGTAGTTGAATCACAGGTAGGGATGACTCCTCAGGCGCCGACCTCATTGCTCAGAGGAAGACAGGAGACGGCGTGTCTGCAATCAGAAAAGTCTGTATTGATTTATACAGAGGTTGTATAAAGTAAATGGCCAAAGGGAATCTACTGTGTCTGCTGCAAGGTAATACCTGAGCCATGTGAAAAGACATGCAATTTAAAGTACAGTAAGCTGTTTCATTGTCAACATAGTCCCCAATCATATATAATACACTTATAAAGTTTTTTTTTCAGGCTGTATGGTAGTGTTGTAGTCAAGGCCACTTAAACCAAGTCAAGAGCACTTTACCAAAGTGGCATCCCTAACCCTTTCTAGCACCTTAATTTTAAGGGTGTCCATCCCAAATGTAAAATATACTTGAGAGTAAATTGTATATATATATTGCCTATGGTTGCTGGTTGTATAATTTTCCACTAAATTCACTTTGCACCTCGTGCAGTTTTTACATACAAACTCCTTTAGAGAATAAAAGGCTACTTGATTTTCACTTTATTCGTGTTTTCAGCTATCTTTTTTCTTGAGTCTCATAAAACTATAAGTAAAAATTTGTTTAAATGTCCTTCTAGTATCGTTGTGTGACAGTTAACTTGCTTCTTCACATAATAAAATATATGACGAATCCGATAAATACAGCAGCTATTACATATATACACATCTGCGACTGAAGGGAGCCTCTAGTGGTTGGTGTTGTAACTGCATGAGCTCATCAATTGTTATAGTAGGCCTAATGCAAATAATGTGTTTTTGAAGGAAAAATATATTTTAAAACAAAATTTGTACAATGTCAAACAATAAAATATAATTTATTATCATAATCTCGTATTGAAAATGAGCCAATAATAACATTTCCTATCCGCCGTGTTTGAATGTACACATCTACAGTGACCTCTGCTGGTTGAAAATTAGATTTCCCTTTAAAAAAAATTGCCATAATTTACCACAATTTAACCATGTTTTAGCTACAGTAGCTTTAGTTTAACTTTTTTGTAGTAAAACCGTGGTTTTAAAAATGATAAGCGATAGGTCAATAAATATACACACACCTCTACACCTTCGTTATTATACTATGATACATTTTAGTACGTTTTTTTTCCAATTCCTATTGTTTGACTTAAACGGAGAATATAATATATACATAACTATATAATATAGCGATAACAACTATAATAACATATAATAATATTATTTTAACAAACTATAAAAACGATACTTACTACTAATATTAATATTAATATGAATATGAATATGAATATTAATAATAATAATAATACTAATAATACTAATAATACTAATAATAATAATAATAATAATAAATATAGCTGCAAGCAGCGATACCGGGGTCAAGCCAAAAAGGGCACAGAAGAAGGTAAACTTGAGTCCGGAGGAGCAGTTTAAAAAACCTAGCAAAACCTCCTGATTTCAGACAAATTAATATAACGGTAATCAGCAAAAAAGCTGTGTTCTAATTCAGTGAAATCTCTTCCTCACGTCTTGAGGAGCATTGACAACTAGAACACTGAAGGAAATTGCAGTGGTAATACTCAGCTCACAAAATGTTACTGTGGTGTTAATGAGTCGAAAGAGCCCACCCCCATGTCTCTACGCTGTTCTGATGAAGAGATATAGCTCTTGCAAAAACAGTTGATAAGGTATTCTCATTGGTTGCTAGACAGTAAATTGACATCCACCAGTGATTATAATCCAAGCCATGAAATGAATAATCCATGATGACTTGTGGTTTTAGATGTGTTTGTTGCAGTAGTTTTAGGCAAAAATTACAATTTTCTATCTCAAAACCACTAGGTGGCGCTGTGACAAAATTGTGCATGCAACTTCAGGTCATGATTACGTTACATTGAGCTAGTTTTATGACTATACACTTTAGTTTAGTGAAGAAACAGTTGTATGACCATAGGGCTGGCTTGATATCACAGTTTTTGTTCAATTATAACGCCACCTAGTGGTGCAAGCAAGCAATTTTTTTTGTGTAGCCTCAAACTGTGGTCGTACATCAGCGTATCAAATCTGGTGAAAAAATCTCTTTTCGTTGCGAAGTTATAACCATTTATGTGTAAAAAATACAAAATTTAAAGGTAATTTTTCGTTTTTTGCAATTTTCGGCCATTTCTGATGAAAATTTTAATATAACGCCAATAGAACTTTTTGTTCAGAAGGTAAGGTTAGTTTCTTCTTATGGTGTTTTTGAGTCGATCAGAATTACGGTCGCGGAGATATTTGCGCGTGTTTTTTAAGCGCTATTTTGCCGCACAGGGTTAACCGTAAGGCGAATCCTGGCATGTTTGGTATCGTTGGACTCGGCAACTATTCAAAACTCCAAGGAAACAAGTCCCTTGTAAATATGATGATCATAGCCAAAGTTATAGGCCTATAAAACATTCGTCTGGCCACTAGGTGGCGCTGCAACGAAACTGTGCATGCTCCCTCAGTTCCTGACTGGCATCTCAAGTACCAAGATTTGTGTCAATAGGCCTAAGTTTGGTGAAGATACAGCCTAAAATCTGTTTTTTTGCGCTCTACGTAAAATTCGTTGATGCGCTATACGACAACGGATTGGTTTATCAAAATTATTTTAATAACTTTTTGCCATGAGTGTCTCTAGATGCTGCATACCAATTTTCGTGGAAATCGGCCAAAAGCTCTAGGACAAGTTCGCAAAAGTAGGTTTTACGAATAATTCAAAATGGTGGAAAAATTTTCATGACGGAAAATGACGTCATAGGGTCCATTCGAATCGTCTTGAGCCAAGGAATCAGAGGAAACAAGAATTTCATTTCTAGGATTTACGGATCAGAAGTTATAAGCAAAAACATAAGTTCAACTTTGGACTGTTGGTGGCGCTAGCGGGTTTGAGATAGAGACTCCAAATTTGCTGTGGATAATATTTGGACTGTCCTCTATCAGTGTGCCAAATTTCATAACTTTCCTACGTACGGTTCTATGGGCTGCCATAGACCGCAATGGCGGAAGAAGAATAACTAATAATAATAATAATAAAATTAAGAAAACTAACAAATACAATAGGGTTCTACGCCCCTTCGGGGCTTGACCCCTAATAATACTTATTTTATTACATGTGAAAACTAAGCAAGGTTTAAAGACACAATGTGTGTGTCCATGTAAAAATAAAACTGCTGTTTTGCAGGATATCTTGTTTTATTTCTGACTGCAGCAGATGTGAACAATGACAGGCACGGAAGCAAGGGTGGGGGTGTCGAATCTGTGTCTGTGTTTTAAAACCTAGTCAGCTGCCTATCTAGACCGCATTCATGAATATTTCCCTGACATCACGTCGGTTGATGTTCAGTCAGTCACGATCACACTCGCCGCGATTTGAGACACCGTCCGCCTTTACTTCCGGATTCCCAAAATCAAGCAGTAGCGGGGCTGAATCCTTACTGCACTGAGTGCATGAGTGCCGGTGCACAGTCCTGACATTAGCCAACTGAGGCGATATTATCAGCGGTCGTGGCTATTTTAGAAACATCATAGAAAGTCAATGCAGAAGAGAAGATTTGTACCCAGAAATGTTGTACATTGATACACCGTAGCAGATTTACATGCATAGAGAGACAACAGAGTTTGAGACAGCCGGTGAAAGTCACAGCAGAGCTGGCGTGGGTCGGTCCTTAACATCAGCATGGATTGGTTGATGGGGTGAGTTTAATATTTATTATTCATATATAAGCACTAGCCTATACATTCATCTGGATACATAGAAAAAAGAGTTAAAATGTGTGTGAAACAAACATAAACCTAACCCAAAGAGTGTAGTGGAAAGTGCGTTATTATTGTACAGTTTTACCTCATCATCAATGCACGCGTGAGTTTGCCGAGAACGCGCACTTATCTCTTGTTGTGACGCATAGAGGGAAACGGCTTTGTGCATCTGTTACCATTAAGGGCAACTTACAAGAAGTTTGGATTTTGTTGCGTTTGTTCTTCCAAGTTGTCAATGCTGAACTTTGCTATTGACTTATTTGAACTAAACCTGCATCATGACTGACAGACTTAATGTTTGAGTGGTATTTTGCATAGTAAAAGACTAGTATATAATGCGTTTACAGTGCTGGTTTCTCCTATGATATACTGTTGGGCTGGGGTAAGGTTTCTTAAAGGGGACATATCACGAAAATCTAACTTTTTCCATGTTTAAGTGTTATAATTGGGTCCTCAATGCTTGTATCAACCTATAAAATGTGAAAAAAATCAACCCAGTAACTTAGTTTTGGTAAACCATTCTCTGCAAGCATGTGCAAAAATAGATAATTGAAATCTGGCTCCCCTTGTGATGTCAGAAGGGGATAATACCGGCCCTTAATCTGCACTAGTATCCAGCCACGGCACTGCCATTTAGTGCAGAGATCAGCTCATTTGCATAAAGGACACACCCAAAACGGCACATTTTTGCTCACACCTACAAAGTGGCAATTTTAACATCCTATAATACATTTTCTACATGCTGTTTTAAGCTAGAACTTCACATGTACTCTGGGGACACCAAAGATTTATTTTACATCTTTAAAAAGTCTTGTGAAACGTCCCCTTTTAGTTTCACCAGAAGGTCCACCAGGGCGTCCTGCTACATGTGTCATGGTTTTTGGGTCAGGAACCTTAATATCAAAGATGTAAAAAAGGTACACTCTCAGAAAGTGCACCTTTGTACCGAAAAGGTGATTGGTCCTCCTCATTTGCATTTTATGGACCTATATATACAGTATTTTTAAACATGGTGGCATTGTGTTTGTGAGGACTCAGATTAAGTTTTTTTTGCACCTGGGATGGCATGAAAATGAGTAACTGATGTGAACGTTCAATTTTTGTTGAATACATCCAAAAAGCAATGCATTAAACAAAACACATATTTACAAAGCAGAAATGCAGGTTGTTTATAGATACATACAAGTTATTGTGTTTATATAGGAAGACTGCAAGCATACAGTACATATTGCATATGTGCACACTATTGCTGTGATCGTAGATGCATCTTAGTTATGACTTTACATAAATGTGCTGAGCATACAGTAATATGATATTGCTTTCTGATATCATTACTGTACCGAGGTACCTATAGTGCATGTTTGTAAAGGTTATAAGAGAGACATTTTGAGGTCACTATAGGGGAAATCATGTGTTTATTATACAGATTTTGGAAGTATAGTTAGAAAACTTTACTGTAAAATTTACTGCACGTTGTTATAAGATTTCTATTATAGATCATAAGTAAACATCTACCAGACACATTATAAAACGTATGTTATTGAAGTATGTTACTCTTGACTTCAAAACGTCCTTACTATACTGTACTTTTAGACACTATAATGTTTTGATGGCTCTGTTTGTGCAATAAAATGAACCAAACAGACATGTTTTGGCTGATGTAAGCAGTTTAGTTTACTTTAGACCTAAATGCTATTAATAAG
Source organism: Misgurnus anguillicaudatus (assembly GCF_027580225.2). Lineage (NCBI taxonomy): Eukaryota > Metazoa > Chordata > Actinopteri > Cypriniformes > Cobitidae > Misgurnus > Misgurnus anguillicaudatus. Next base: position 26,838,717 of record NC_073342.2, on the reverse strand, counting down.
CACACGCAAGCTGAAGCGTTATTTTAAGTGCATCAATTTGCTGTCTTTCAGTGAGCGGTTACATGTGGCTTCTTATTAATATTTCCGACTTATTACGTGAGACCCTTGGACTGCTTTTGCTGTTTTGGACACATAAAACGCCACATTAGTCCCAGTGGGACTAAAGGTCAAATTTTTTCTGAATTTTGATGTCTTGCATAAGCATAATTTTGGCTTTATCCCTGAGATTCACCTATTTCAGCAGAAAGATACGCTTTATAAAAATGCCATTTCATAGACGCCAAGCTTGTCTTGACGTGCCATATGTAAACTGACCTTGCAGAGTTTTCAGCTGGAAATAGTGCGGGACTTAATATTGGTTAATATTTAGCAGACACAAAAGTAATTTCAGAAGACAAAATTTGTTGAAGAAGAAGAAGAAATACAATCCTCATTTAATAATAAAGTCTTTTAATGCATGTTAGTTTTAGATGCCGTGAGGCTACTGGCATCAAACAGGGCACTTGACACACATTGGATTGAATATATAGAGCATTTATTTGAGTGGAGATTTCCACTTTGTAGAAACAATACAGAAAGGCCGGAGGGAAGGAAACGCTCTCGGCTGGGTGGAGGGAACCATTGTTTTTTGGGGCAGTACTTTATGGGAACTGTATCAGATTGATGACGCTATTATACCAGATTTAAGTTTGAATAAGTGACACACAGACATTTACTTACAATTGGTTTCCTGTAGATAATTTGTAGGCAGATATTTATTGGTAATCTTCCTGGTATGAAATGTTTTTCCTTTCTTAAAGGTCTTGCTCTGTCAGTACATGTTGTGTTTGACACAGCTGTGTTCTTGCTTGTTTGCTTGGGAATTCTGTGCAGAACAGTGCCAGCCAGGAGATTGAAGAGCACAAAATTAGGAAATATTAAGCTCCCTGTCTTGTTTAAAGGTGCCGTAGAATGTAAAACTGTATTTACCTGGGCATAGACGAATAATATGAGTTCTTAACATGGTAATGACATATAGTGACCCCTAAACATGATTGTTTCCTCCTTCTAATGTAAACCTTGTGCATGCAAAAACTAAGCAATCACAAGCCAGTATCACGAAATAACGTACCTATAGTCACGTAATTTTGTGAGTCTTTTCCATGACACTGACACATTTTTCTGCCTTTTTGCGTGAACATATTTCTGTTTACGTGTCACTGTCACGTATTTCAGTTTACGTGTCACTGTCACGTATTTGTTACTCAACTGTTTTGTCCTATTTTCTTACCATTGTCGCTTCGGTAAAGGGTTAGATTTACATAATATGACATCCTTACCCAAACCCAATTCTAACGGCAGGTGACAATGGTTTAAAATTTTGAAAATATAAAAAATAAATCAGAATTTTTTTTTTAAAGTATTAAATAAAAATAGCGGAAAAACGTGTCAGTGTCACGGAAAACACTCACAAAATTACGTGACTATAGGTACATAATTTCGTGATACAAGGTTGCAATATAACACCAACTGTGGATTTACAGTGATGATGTACGCCCCAACATTAAATTACATATTAAATTAATTACAGTGTTGTTACAATGCTATAAACAAAGTTGTGACTGCTGAGTTAGCGCTATATGCTAGTAGTTAGACTGAAGTACTACTATTGACTTTACAGTTACGTTTTGGAGGTCCATACTGAAAAAAAAACACCACTCAGAAACGTCCATTAACTCTTTCCCCGCCATTGATGAGTTTACTTGTCAATTAAGAAAAAAAAACGATTCCCTGCCAATGATGAGTATTTCCGGCTTTCTGCAATACCGCTAATATCCACCAGGTGGCTTATAAAACCCAGAAGTATCAGGGCAAACAGTTGTATGTTCGTGTCAGTTTTGAGGATCGCTCTGCACCGGATCTCTATCAAAAGTCCTTCACAAAAATGCAATTATCTTAGCTTTTTGCTCAAAATTAGCTGTTTTTGAAAAGACCTACACATATTTGAGAGGTGATAAAAGAGAACAAATGAAGGTAGGATGAAACAGGTTTTTTCGTTTGAAAGCAGAGGGTCCGTTCTTTCATTTGATATATTGTATGTTTAATGTTTATATATTTAAAGAAGAACATTTTGTGGAAGTCATTACATTTTTGTGAAAATCATGAAAAATGCTGGCGCTGTGGCTGGCAACCTTTAAAAAAATAACGCTGGCGGTGAAAGAGTTAACAATCTCCAAACAATTAATTATTCCTCAAATTTCGTATCTTCATCTGATACAGGCACAAACATAAAATCTGTTTACACACACACAGAGCTACTAAAGGAGCTGCTCTGTGAAACAGCCAATCAGAACAGAGCTCAACATTATTATTCATGACCCTGCCAAATAAGGTAATAACAGTTAATTTCATTCTAAAGGCAAATCCTAGAGTTGTAAATTGATATGTTAAAATGTTTCTAGCTAAAAAACGCTACAGTTCTTTTAATTTCCTTTAATCCAACGAAAGCATTACAATTATGGTATTTTGATAAAATGGAAAATGCTAACAAAAAATAAAAAAAAACTACATTTTAAAAAAAAATTTGAGTTGTTCTTGTCCAGGCAAAAGTAAAAGTTAAAGTATTGATTCACGAAGAATCCGCATTTAGGTTTAATAGAGTCATTAGCCCTGTAAAGCAAACATTACCACACAAAGTGCCAATAAAACTTCCTTTCATAAAAGTCTTATGAGTCCAAGTTATGTTGGGTCAAAGAGGCTTTTAAAGACTGCAAAGTCTATTAAAACCAAAAACAAACCCGTATGCCCTGTAGTTTGACCTTTATGCATTGTCTTTATTGTGATTGGCTGTACAGATGGAGTGTCTGCTTTAAGCCAATGAACCTTGATTAGGTCATGTTATTTTTTTTTAGTTTAATTTGATTTGTCCCTGAGGTACAGAATGGCTTTTTTCTTTCTCATTCATGCTATTATTCTGTTGTCAAGGTGATCCAAACCCTCATCATGAAAACATCATCTTGTCCTTCAGCTTACGTGTCATGACAGGCTCTTCATAAACGCTTACCCCGGTAACCACCATGTTTTAAATATCACTAAAAAGGATTTAAAAGCCTTTATAATGTGCACAAAAGCAAACGCTATCTCTTTGACAGACACAGTGACGTCTCCAAAGCTTTGTTGTATTTGGCTAGCGAGTTTCCACATTGGTCCTTTATGTTACTGCTTTGCCATAATGCATGTATACCCTCTTCAGGCTGGACGCAGGTATTGCGTCCTCATTCATTGCATGCTTGTAAACATCACGGCCTGGGAAGTGAAACATACTCGGTTAAAGAACATGCAACATATCGTGCCTTATATGTCTTCTGCATTTCAAAGGAGGACTAAGCAAGCTTTGTTCAACAGGAAGTTGTGCATAAAGAAAAAAAATGACTTAAAGTGATTATTAATATTGTTAGTCAGGTACTATAGAAATACTGCAAAAATGTCATGGTGTGGTACAATATGGGACTTTTTTTGTCACCATACTCTTATCTATAAGTTTCAAAAGAAATTAACAAAAAATATTAAGTATTTATGTAATCGTATCTGTATTTTTTTACAAAACTTTTTGTTGCAAAATCATGATTATTTTGGGTTAACCATGGTCTTACCATAGTAACCATGATTGTGGGGTTTAAACCATGGTGAAAACCATGGTGAATTTTTGTAAGGGTTGGCCATATGGAAAATAACATATTGTTATCTTTATTCGATTCGGTACTGGGACACCATTGCAATGCATTTAGCCGTAGCACAGCAAGTCAAGGTCAAACCAGTTTACATTTCTGTCCCATTGGCATTGAGTCAAACCTTAACCCTATCTACAGCGCTGCAGTCAGCATGCTTACCCGGGCTATATAGAAGTTGCTGCATAGGTGCTGATGTCGATAATTTACCTGCAAAATAATGTCAGCAAAATGAGTCTAAGATAAGCAGCAATACAAATTCAAAGTCTTACAAGGTCTACAAAACTAATGAATTACATATGTGTATTATTTAAAAATATTTATTTAGTGATTTGTCCATATTGTAGTTTTTATTCATTATAAATTTTAACTACAGCTTATGCAAAGATGAATTACTATGTTTTAAACGCTTTAGTGAAGTTTTGCGTGACCCATATCCTCCCATATCCGTTCCCACTTATTGTGAAAGTGAAACTATTTATTGGTACTGAACTGAAAGTAATTTGCAGATTTCAGAGCGTGATAGGAAACGCTGAGAACTTATCGTTTTTCACATCTCGCTGTGGTGAAAGTCACTGGCTTTTAAATATAACTTCTTTTTAGATTAGAAATAATGCATGTATTGTACCATTAGAAATGAAGACATAGTACAAGGGTTTGGTTTAGGTCTGTGTATCTCTATAACTAATTTCTTAGGTATATTATTATTATGAAGCCTGTCAAAAATGTGCAGATCATTTAAAAAAATTGTAATTGTTTTGCATGAATAAAATGTGGATTAGAAACAAACAGTTAAGAAATGTTATTGTAGGTCTATCAATTTTTTTACATTATAACATCATTAATTTAAATTTGGTGCTTAATTGTTAATAATGTAATTCAATTAATATGCTATATATTGTTTATTTAATATAATTAAAAATCATTTGAAAAAAATAACAAATACGATCATGTTGGAGTTTTGAATGATTTTTGCATGTCAGTAATAACAATTTAATTGACCTTTTATATCAGAAACGATGAATGCAGTGTTTTTGGACCACAGATGTGGATGCCTAAACCACAGAAAAGTTTTTGGATAGGTCAAAAGATGCATCAATGATGCGTTTTTTGTGAAGTGCTGACAGACACTTACGTTGCAACCTGCCGCAAAATTGCCAGACAGTTAAAACACTTCAGTCTTGCATGCATGTGGTGTTTTATTATCTTTTATTAGTGTGCATCAAGAATTAACAATTTTGACACATCTCACACTTTTTTCTCACACTTAGTGTGCATCAAGAATTAACAATTTTGACACATCTCACACTTTTTATATCTGTATTTTTAATGCTTGTCAGAATTGTGTGAAACTTTGTGTGCTTGGTTAAGATGCCGTACAGACCGGTAAACTTAAACATAAATGAAACCACCGGTGTTCATTGATGTAAAGGGTGTTAATCCAAATGATTCACAGGATATTGTCACCCAACAAAACAGTTACACATACCCACAAAAACACACAGTTCTGACTTGAATCAAGGCATATGAAGTATGAAGTTTCAGTCATATGAAGTTTCATAATCATTCATGCATGGTAGGAATTAAAGCTCAGCACTTTTTATAGGTTAAGTATTTAAAGGGACACTCCACTTTTTTTGAAAATGGCTAATTTTCTAGCTCCCCTAGAGTTAAACATTTGAGTTTTATCGTTTTGGAATCCATTCAACTGATCTCCGGGTCTGGCAGTACCACTTTTAGCATAGCTTACCATAATTCATTTGAGGGCCTAAACATGCTCGAAAACTCATGAAATTTTGCACACGCGTCAAAATTTACATGTGGTGCAGGCGTCAGAAGTGGGTGTGTAGAAATGAGCGCCACCTGCAAAATTTCTGAATACCCACTTAAATTTAAATCCCCTTGGTTCACTGCTTTACTAAGGCTATAGGGTGGCGGTGCACATGCGTGCGAGGACCCTTCCATCGCTGCTTGCAGCTTTAATTATTAAAATATAATTTAAAGGTATTGCGGAGGATTTTCTTTTTCCGGGTGGATCATTAAGACTATTGGTCCTCCTAGTTGTCAAACAGGAGTGTTGCGCAATTGCATTTTTTAAAAAAGTGAAGAATGCGGTTCTTTTCTAAAATTTGAGAAAATCCTCCGCTACACCTTTAATACTGAAAATCGAGTATTTTAATACTGATAAACAAAAAAGTTAATTGATTTGAATTAAGGTAAATTTGTTACAGTTATTTTTACAGTAATCTTATGCTGGGTGGCTTATGTAAGCAATAAGGTATGAGAGGCTGTGCTGTATCGTGAATAAGTAACGGCTGAAGGGCGTTGTTAGGCACGACGCGAAGCGGAGTGCCTGCAACCCCTTCAGCCGTTACTTATTCACGATACAGCACTTGCCTCGAGTACCTTATTGCTTTTATAAAACGATTACCACACAATATTAAAGTAAAAAAAATATTAGTGCAACTTTTATGAAGTTAAATAAATAAAAGCATTCCTTCTGCTAGAAAAAATAGTCCCTGACTGTGAACAACAACATGAAAGCTCAAATAAAAACAACAAACTGTTCTTAGACTTTGTCTCATTATATGTTTATGTGTTGCTAAGGGTGTTGCTAAGGGCGCAGTGATATTAATTAGAACCTTTGGGTGAAGCGGTCATAGCAGTGTTTTATCGTGAATAAAGCACACCTATTGACCAATCAGAATCAAGGATTGGAACTAACCGTTTTATAATGTTATGTATAAAATTGATAAACAAATTAATTTAACATTGAATGACCATGAGCCACGTGGCCATCCCACACTGACTAATCTCTCGAAATACAGAAAGCACACATGTTGTGCTCTAAAAGGTGTGTCCTCCAACCTGAGATCAAGGATACCAAATTCGATTAAAAATTAGTTAATGTGCTGGAACAATGTAAAAAAAAATAAGCAGCATTTTTGTCAAAATCAACATTTATTTTATGTTACTTTAACTTAAAAAAAAAATAAGTTAAACAATTTAACTTGATTTTATAAGTTATGTCAACAATTGAACACTGATGTTTTAAAATTTTATGTTTTTAACATTGAATTTTTAAAAATGTAACACTGAGAATTTAACACTAATAATTTAACACTGATAATTTGACACTGACAATTTAAAACTGATATTTTAACACTGATAATTTAATACTTATTAATTATTTCATAATTTAGTACTTGATAAACATGAACAAAAAAGTGAATTGATTTGAATTAAGGTAAATTTGTAGTACACTGACAATTTAATACTTATTAATTGTTTAATAATTTAATACTTAATACTTAATTATTAAATTATAATTTAATACTGATAATCGGGTATTTTAATACTGATAAACATAAACAAAAAAGTGTATTGATTTAACTTAAGGTAAATCTGTTACAGTAATTTTTACAGTAATCTTACGCTCGCGGCTTATTGTTATGGATAAAATTGATAAACAAATTAATTTAACATTGAATGACCACGTGGCTCCCTAAATATATACACACAAGCTTGATTAGATGCATTGTGTCTCTACACTTGGAATAAACTTCTCATTATCCTATTACCATCATCTGTAGCTTAGTAGACTATGCAGTAGCCTAATATTTGTATGAAATTGTGAAACATTACCTGATTATCTTCGGAGGTGTACTAGAGTGGGAAATTACGACAGTTGCAAGTATTCTCCAGTGTCCTCCAACCTGAGATCAAGGATACCAAATTCGATTAAAAATTAGTTAATGTGCTGGAACAATGTAAAAAAAAATAAGCAGCATTTTTGTCAAAATCAACATTTATTTTATGTTACTTTAACTTAAAAAAATAAGTTAAACAATTTAACTTGATTTTATAAGTTATGTCAACAATTTAACAGTGATGTTTTAAAAATTAATGTTTTTAACGTTGAATTTTTAAAAATTTAACACTGGTAATTTAACACTGAAAATTTAACACTGGAAATTTAACACTGATAATTAACACTGGAAATTTAACACTGGAAATTTAACACTGATAATTTAACACTGACAATTTAACACTGACAATTTAACACTGGAAATTTAACACTGGAAATTTAACACTGATATTTTAACACTGACAATTTAACACTGGTATTTTAACACTGATAATTTAATACTTATTAATAATTTAATAATTTAATACTTAATTATTAAATTATAATTTAATACTGATAATCAGGTATTTTAATACTGATAAACATAAACAAAAAAGTTAATTGATTTGAATTAAGGTAAATTTGTTACAGTAATTTTTACAGTAATTTTTACAGTAATCTTATGCTGTGCGGCTTATTGTTATGGATAAAATTGATAAACAAATTAATTCATCATTGAATGACCACGTGGCTCCCTAAATATATACACACAAGCTTGATTAGATGCATTGTGTCTCTACACTTGGAATAAACTTCTTATCATCCTATTACCATCATCTGTAGTTTAGTAGACTATGCAGTAGCCTAATATTTGTATGAAATTGTGAAACATTACCTGATTATCTTCGGAGGTGTACTAGAGTGGGAAATTACGACAGTTGCAAGTATTCTCCAGCGACTCTAGGGGTCGCTGTTTGACAAAAATGCAGAAAATGCATAGAGCGGCTTTAAGGTAAATTGTTTCAGTAATTTTTACAGAAATCTTACGCAAGTTAATTTAACATTGAATGACCACGTGGCTCATTCAATGTTAAATGAGCCACGTGGCCATCCCACACTGACTAATCTCTCGAAATACAGAAAGCACACATGTTGTGCTCTAAAAGGTGTGTCCGCTCAACCTGAGATCAAGGATACCAAATTTGATTAAAAAATTAGTTAATGTGCTGGAACAATGTAAAAAAAAAATAAGCAGCATTTTTGTCAAAATCAACATTTATTTTATGTTACTTTAACTTAAAAAATAAGTTAAACAATTTAACTTGATTTTATAAGTTAACACTGATGTTTTAAAAATTAATGTTTTTAACATTGAATTTCTAAAAATTTAACACTGATATTTTAACACTGATATTTTAACACTGATAATTTAACACTGATAATTTAACACTGATATTTTAACACTGATAATTTAATACTTATTAATTATTTATTTTATCGGGTATTTTAATACTGATAAACATAAACAAAAAAGTTTATTGATTTGAATTAAGGTAAATTTGTTACAGTAATTTTTACAGTAATCTTACGCTGGGTGGCTTATTAAAATAAGCAGCATTTTTGTCAAAATCAACATTTATTTTATGTTACTTTAACTTAAAAAAATAAGTTAAACAATTTAACTTGATTTTATAAGTTATGTCAACAATTTAACACTGATGTTTTAAAAATTCATGTTTTTAACATTGAATTTCTAAAAATTTAACACTGATAATTTAATACTTATTAATTATTTAATAATTTACTTAATTATTAAATTATAATTTAATACTGATAATCGGGTATTTTAATACTGATAAACATAAACAAAAAAGTGTATTGATTTGAATTAAGGTAAATTTGTTACAGTAATTTTTACAGTAATCTTACGCTGGGTGGCTTATTAAAAATAAGCAGCATTTTTGTCAAAATCAACATTTATTTTATGTTACTTTAACTTAAAAAAATAAGTTAAACAATTTAACTTGATTTTATAAGTTATGTCAACAATTTAACACTGATGTTTTAAAAATTCATGTTTTTAACATTGAATTTCTAAAAATTTAACACTGATAATTTAATACTTATTAATTATTTAATAATTTACTTAATTATTAAATTATAATTTAATACTGATAATCGGGTATTTTAATACTGATAAACATAAACAAAAAAGTTTATTGATTTGAATTAAGGTAAATTTGTTACAGTAATTTTTACAGTAATCTTACGCTGGGTGGCTTATTAAAAATAAGCAGCATTTTTGTCAAAATCAACATTTATTTTATGTTACTTTAACTTAAAAAAATAAGTTAAACAATTTAACTTGATTTTATAAGTTATGTCAACAATTTAACACTGATGTTTTAAAAATTCATGTTTTTAACATTGAATTTCTAAAAATTTAACACTGATAATTTAATACTTATTAATTATTTAATAATTTACTTAATTATTAAATTATAATTTAATACTGATAATCGGGTATTTTAATACTGATAAACATAAACAAAAAAGTTTATTGATTTGAATTAAGGTAAATTTGTTACAGTAATTTTTACAGTAATCTTACGCTGGGTGGCTTATTAAAAATAAGCAGCATTTTTGTCAAAATCAACATTTATTTTATGTTACTTTAACTTAAAAAAATAAGTTAAACAATTTAACTTGATTTTATAAGTTATGTCAACAATTTAACACTGATGTTTTAAAAATTCATGTTTTTAACATTGAATTTCTAAAAATTTAACACTGATAATTTAATACTTATTAATTATTTAATAATTTACTTAATTATTAAATTATAATTTAATACTGATAATCGGGTATTTTAATACTGATAAACATAAACAAAAAAGTTTATTGATTTGAATTAAGGTAAATTTGTTACAGTAATTTTTACAGTAATCTTACGCTGGGTGGCTTATTAAAAATAAGCAGCATTTTTGTCAAAATCAACATTTATTTTATGTTACTTTAACTTAAAAAAATAAGTTAAACAATTTAACTTGATTTTATAAGTTATGTCAACAATTTAACACTGATGTTTTAAAAATTCATGTTTTTAACATTGAATTTCTAAAAATTTAACACTGAGAATTTAACACTAATAATTTAACACTGATAATTTAACACTGACAATTTAACACTGATATTTTAACACTGATAATTTAACACTGATAATTTTATACTTATAAATAATTAAAAAAATAAGTTAAACAATTTAACTTGATTTTATAAGTTATGTCAACAATTTAACACTGATGTTTTAAAAATTCATGTTTTTAACATTGAATTTCTAAAAATTTAACACTGAGAATTTAACACTGATAATTTAACACTGATAATTTAACACTGACAATTTAACACTGATATTTTAACACTGATAATTTAACACTGATAATTTTATACTTATAAATAATTAAAAAAATAAGTTAAACAATTTAACTTGATTTTATAAGTTATGTCAACAATTTAACACTGATGTTTTAAAATTTAATGTTTTTAACATTGCATTTCTAAAAATTTAAATTTAAATTGTTACAGTAATTAATTTGTTTATCAATTTTATCCATAACAATAAGCCACCCAGCGTAAGATTACTGTAATACTAATAGATTGAGACCCGACTCGGACCCGGCTGATCATTTAAAATATAGACCCGAACCCGTACGGGTCTCGGGTCGGGTCCCGGGTCTTCGGGTCTTGGGTCTTCCGTGTAGACCTCCACATCCTGGCACCTATGCAAGACTGCTGTTTGTGGATTTTAGCTCCGCTTTCAATTGCATCATCCCTGGAAGACAGGTGTCCAAGTTATATGGACTGGGCATCAGTACAAATATCTGCAGATGGATTTTTGACTTACAGATCGTCCCCAGTCAGTTCGTCTGGGTTCCCACCTTTCTTCTGTTCTCACACTCAGCACTGGAGCTCCCCAGGGTTGTGTGTTGAGTCCCTTACTCTACATCCTATACACTCACGACTGCACACCAGTTCATGAAAGTAACACCTTTATTAAGTTTGCGGATGATACCACTGTTATTGGACTTATTCACAACAATGATGAGTTCGCCTACAGGGATGAAATCCAAAAACTTTCCACCAGGTGTTTCAATAACAACCTGTCTCTCAACGCCTCTAAGACCAAAGAGGTGGCGGTAGACTTTCGCAGGAAGAGAACCGACCCTGTATCTGTTAACATTAATGGAGACACTGTGGAGAGGGTTAAGGATTTTAAATTCCTAGGGACATACATCTCAGAGGACATGACCTGGGCAACCAACATCACAGCCCTTGTGAAGAAAGCTCAGCAGCGACTGTACTTTCTCAGGTCACTTAATAAAATTAACCTCTCCCAGAAGTTGCTTTTATCATTTTACAACAGTTTTGTCCAAAGTATTATCACACATGATATTCTGGTGTGGTTTAGCAGCTGCACCACCGCTGACAAAAAGGCACTGGACAGAATTAGGAAATCAGCACAAAACATGATCCAAATACAGCTTCCATCACTCACTGACATATATCACACCAGATGCCTGCAGCGGGCAAAAAACATAATCCGGGACTGTTTCCATCCAGGTCACTACCACTTTACTTTGTTGCCTTCTGGAAGGCGTTACAGATCCTTCAAGGGTCGTACCTCTAGACTTTTGAATAGTTTCTACCCAACGGCTATAAAATACCTGGGGCCTCATGTATAAAGCATGCGTACGCACAAAACAGGGCTAGAAACGTGCGTACGCCAGTTCCCACGCAAAGGTTGTGATTTATAAAAAAACAAACTTGATGGGAGAATGGGCTTGCAGGGTGGGATATTAGGATGATTCATGTCCGCACACTTGCAGGTGATCTGTGATTTATAAAGGGAACATTGCTTTGTTTTATAAGTCTTCATAATTTTTGGTGTATGCCATTTTTGGCTGTTGTGCGTACGTAGACTTTTAGTAAGAATCCTACGCACAGTTTTATACATGAGGCCCCTGAACTCTTATAATGAACTTATTTATGTATCAGTGTTGTCTTGTCACTTTATGTGTCACCACTATGGGGAAGTGTAAACTGAAATTTTGTTGCTATATGCAATGACAATAAAGGCAATCAAATCAAATATTACAGTCATAGCGCCACCTGCTGCACACAGGAGGTGTGGCACATCAAAGTTCCTTTGAATATCCACCTGAATACCCACTTAAATTTAAATCCCCTTGGTTCACTGCTTTACTAAGGCTATAGGGTGGCGGTGCACATGCATGCGAGGGCCCTTCCATCGCTGCTTGCAGCTTTAATATCATATTATTTTTTGTCTGAAAATCTGGATGCTGTGTCCTAATTTATACACTAGATGGCACCACCGCGTCTCCACCGATCATAACCTCTCGCTGCACTATTGAATAAGTAGTAATTAATGAATGAATGAAAACCTTTATTTTATTTTAATATAGTGAAATTAGGAGCACTGCAACTCTTGGACTCAAAAAAAAAAAAACATGTAACAAAACAAAAATAAAAGTAAATCTAAAAAATAAAAAAATCAGTAGTCTATATCAGTATTGTTAAATTATATTTATTTACTAACCCCCATACCTATTCCAGTATATACATATAATAATGTTAATAGTAATGATAAAATATAATGATTTTTATAATATTTTAGCAAGAGTAACCTGCCCAGTAAAAAATTTGACTGGTAGCCAGTCTACTTATAATTTCATATCGTGTACTAGCACACAAACTTTTCAATGTTGGCTCAAGTTTTCCACTCCATTGAAGTTTATTTTGAGGCGATTCATGTGGTTTCTGATTTCTGTGTGTCAATAGGTCATCAGACCCTGTTGTGAAGTACACAGACACGAGTGGAATGTTGTAGAGGAGTGAGATGAACACAACTACTATCATTACTCCCTTTGATCCTTAACTAGTATCACTAATATCACATTCTTCAGTTATTTAGAGCTAATGGCCGCCCAATGGAAAATATGATGACCCCTAAGTATATGACGATATAGCATACATAACCTTCCCCCAAACATATGTAACATATCTCGTGTGTTATGCAGTTCAGTAAACAAAAGCTTTACATTGACAAACAGTATAGGAATAAGGGAAGGATATAAAAACATGAAAATTAAACCACAATTAAACTGTTTGAATAAATACTTATTGAAGTCTATTTAGCAGGGTGTTTCATCTCAAACTGAAACTTTTGAACTTTTTTAAAGTTTACAATCGTACACTGTCAATGTAAATGGTCCTTTTCACATACAGCTTTCACTATTTAGGTACAGATGTATACATTTGGTACCAATGTGTACCTCTGAGAAACTATGAATTCTTTGAGTCCAAAGATGTACTTTTGGAAAGAGTAGCATTGTGTGTGACATTGTTTGTAGAGACGGACAAACTGCCATTTGTTTTTGGAGAAAAACAAAATCAAATGGACCTTTTACCCCAATAGCCTTGGGCCCCATTTGCCATACAAACATAAATTGGTCATAAGTACCTTCATTTTCTTTCTGCAACAGATAGTTAATGGTTGAAACAGGGCTCAATTTATTATAGCTTTGACTATAGCTTAAATTTTGTTAAGTTAATTAGGTTAGCAACCCAACAAACAGAATAATATTTAATGCTTTATATTTAATAATAAGATCCATAGTAGACACAGATGACTGCATGACTGTTCAGGTTTGTGCTGATTGATTAGATTATTTCACAATCTAAACAAGGCCTTCCACACAAACGCTCTGACATTTTTCAGCAAACACTTGCGTCACTCCGGCCACATGGCTTGTGTTAGGTCTGTGTAATGTAATTTGAAGCAGGAGATCATAAAAGCACATTTCTTACCCATTCTAGTTGGTTTATTTTGTTTAGAAGTTATTTTTAAATGTTAACATTTTAACATACTATGATAAAAAGTGTATTTTAAAATATATGTATTATATAATATAAGTATCAACATTTTTAAGTAAAAAAATATAAAAAGTTATTATTCTTAGTTTATTTGAACTCATTCCTCGCCATTGATGAGATATGAGAAAAAAAAAACATTTTATAAACAGAGAAAAAAAAATAAAGATAGGATGATTCCCGATTTGTTTGTTTATTGTTTGTTTAAAAGCAGAGCGTCTGTTCTTTCATTTGATATATTTGTATGTTTATATATTTTTAGAAGAAACATTTCCTGGAAGGCATTTTTGTGAAAATCACTAAAAATGCTAAAATTTTGAGTTAATTCAATTTAAAAATATTAGTTTTTTACACAACTTTTTTTTTGAGTCAACTAATATTTTTAAGTTGAATAATTCAAAAATTTTAAGGCAACAAGATTACTTACTTTTTTAAGTTGAACCAACACATTTTTTTTACAGTGTTCAAATATATACAATTATAACTTTTTATGTTTACTTAATTTTATAAAGTGGAACATGCAACTGTGACCACACATTACATCTGTATTACTCTGTCTGTATTAAACCTTATAGTTAACTACATTGCTTGGTGGAAAATTGTTACTTTTTCAATATTTTATCAACCCATGATCCTGTGGAAGACAAGTGGGCTTGGAGAATTGGTGGATGACCCCTTAAATGTATTTTATTTCAGAAGAAATGTAAAGCTTTTTATACTTTGAGTGCAGTTCAATTTTAAGTAAGGACTCTTAATGTAATTTTACTTCATCTCCTTTCAGCAGTGATCCTAAACCTCCATCTTGTTCTAGAACATGACATTTATCTCATACCCAAGTGATGGATGGTGCATGTGGGAGACTCGCTCCTGAGTTTTGCAACTCCTTGGCAGCTAAAGATGCCAAATCTGTCTCTAAAATTATTTTGAGCATAAGCTTTGCCAAAAACAGTGGGCCATTGCCCTGTAACCGAGACTCTTGGTATAAACAGTTGTGGATTTCTGAACATTTTGTAAAGTTTGGAATGTGAATAAATGATGTCACATAAATGAGGTCCAGTCACGTTTACCACTTTCCTGCAAGATTGTATGTGCAATCTAAATGTGATCATGCCTTATATTTGAATGCATGTTAAGCCCGTATGTTCAGCATCTTGATACTGAATGTCTTGTCATATCACAGTCACAACTAGCAGTGTTCTTCATAAACAAAATTGGTGTGTGTATGACATTATTTTACACAGTGAATAAATATACACAAGCAGTCTTCCCGGGATTGTACGACTGGTTTATCCTGGTGCACTGATGGTTCTCGCTGGAGATTGTGTAACTCTATACAGTCTCAATAATCAATATCTCAGGACATCGCCAGCTAGCTGTAATTATAATGATGGTCCTGCCAGCCAACCCAGCTCTTAAAAATAAAGGTGCTTCAAAATGTTTTACACAGCGATGCTATAAGAACCATTGTGGTTCCCCAACTCACTAAAATAACCTTTTTGTAGTTTAAAGGACCTTTTTTCAAACTTTGGGAAAACAGAAAGGTTCTTCAGATGTTAAAGGTTCATTATGGAAACATACAGAAAAAAATGGCATTGTGTGTGATATGACATAGCAAAGCATCAATACACCAACCCAGCATTGGGTCAAAAAAGGGACAAGCCCAACTCACTGGGTTGAAATTTAACCCATGGTGGATTGTTTTAACCCATTGTTGGGTCAAATATAAACATCTTCTGGGTTAATTTCAACCCAGCTGCTGGGCTCATCCCTTTTTGACCCAACACCCAGCATTTTTAGAATGTAGTTTTTTTTAGTTCATAAACTTTCTGTCCTGTGGCTTAAACTAGTATCCACCAACTAAGATTTCCATTCCTCAGCACTGAGATAATTTTTTACACAACTTATGAAAGAAAGTGGTTAAGTTTTTATTTTTGGACAAAATAATAATAATGTCCGATAAACAGACACTGGATGAGGGACCCAAGCCATATAACCCATAACATTGAATAGTTGTGGTGAGTTCTTTCGACATGGGTGCATGCACTCAAATTACCCCAGCAATGTGGATTGAGTTTTCGGATGAACAGCATTTGCTTTTAATAAGAAAGTATAAAAACTAGGGCTGTCAAAAGATGAATCGCGATCAATTGCATACAAAATGAAAACTAGTTTTTGCTTAATGTGTGTGCACTGTGTGTAATTATTTTGTATATAAATATATATATATATATATATATATATATATATATATATATATATATATATATATACATACACACACACATGCATGTATTTAAGAAACATTTAGAAATGTATTTAAGAAATGTATACTCCTTCACAGACTGTTGGATGAGCAGCATTCACACTGGATCTATTTTTAGTCTTGCGCTTTTAGTTAAGTGGAACCAGACAGTGTTGCTGTATTGGGTGGGGTCTCATGGTGTGGAGTAACCTTACGTATATCATTAACCCTATTTTTAGCTATTCCCGAAATATGTCTTGGGAAACATCTGAGATTTATCTGAGAGGAGGATTAGGTATGCTAGTGCTGTTTCTAGCTAACTTAAAGGGATAGTTCACCCAAAAATGAAACTTTTGTCATCATGTTGTTACAAACCTGTAAACGTTTTTTTCATAAGCCCCATTCACTTCCATAGTAGGAAAAGAATACTGTGAAAGTGAATGGGGCTCATGAATGAACATTCCTCAAAATATCTTCCTTTCACTTTATAAATGGTTGGGTTAAAAACAACCCAATTGGCAACCCAGTGCTGGGTAAATATTGGACAGAACACATGCTGGGTTAAAGTAACCCAGCACGTTGGGTAACACATTTTAACCCAGCAGGTTGGGTTGTTGAGAAAACCCAACATGTAGTCATTTTAACAATTTATAGGATTAATATTCTGGGTTTTGGGTTATTCTTGCTGGGTTATTTTTATCATCTGCTTTATTGTAAATCAAGACCATTGTTAACAGCAAATAAATGTTTATTTGATTGCAAAATAACTACAAACTCTTACATTTTTACAGTTGTAAGTTGCAAAATCATTTAAAGGACTGCTTACTGACCCAAGTATAAATATATTTATAAAATATCATAAATTATGCACATTGAAGTAACAATGTAACAGGTTGAATCAATTCGTTGGAATTTAAGACAGAATTTGTAATTTTACAGTATATATATGAAATACTGAAATGTACATAAACAAAACTACAGCAGTGTAAAAAAGAAACAATGTAATTGTTAAATTAAAAGTAAAATCATTCATAGATGTGTAAAGTTTTTTTAAAGAACAAATGTTTTAAGTTTCACAGAATGGAATGTATTTGACTAAAAATACTTCATTTATTAAAGTTACTCGTCGCGAACAAAGATGTACAAAGGAATCGAACAGCAGGGGATTCATCCATTTGAAAAATGACAGACTACAGGAATTCCCATAGAAGCACATTGCCTGGGGTATTTATTTTTTTAAGCACTTAAAATGCCTTTAAACCAGAGACTGTAAAAAATATGCAAGTAGTGTCCGTGACGTCACCTATTGGTTTGTGAAGAGCATTTTTGAAGCTTAAAGTAGGCGGTGCGTACCATCGCCATCTTGGCCGAATTGCAGTTTAAGTCACTTCCGTATTCAGAGAGACTGATTGAGAAAAAAGATTGAGAGATCTGCTGCATGTTTCCCATGGCCAGGACGAAAGGAAAGGGTTTCGAGGATTCTGTCCAGTGAAGAAATTCCACCACATTTGTTGCAATCTACAAAAGAGGAAAAAACTTTTAGTGGTCTGAACTGAATTATCAGATTGAAGTATTCAGAAAACCATGTGGGCCAAGTGAATTATATATTTTATAAAAATTATAAGGGTTTCATTTGCATCCCTGGCTGCATTACCACGTGTGAGATTTTTTTTTCCAAAAATGCAATAGCCTGTTTACAGTTTGCATAAGACTTTGGTGTTACACTCTTTTAACTTTTTTGCCAACAACAAAGGCTGCAAACCACACAGACTGACAAATATGATGATCTGATCTGACTATAAAGAATAAAGTACTGCAGAACTAAAATTTAGCAGATAATTAAGACATTCTCAAAATATATTAAAAAATAGGAATTATTAAATGTTATACTTACTGGCTGAAGTTGTTTGAAGGTCTTGCTAGCCTCATCAATGGATGGACGTTAAAACTCTGCACACTCTAAAAAAAAAAAAGAATTGGAAAACAACATCACATCTGATCTCTGCTAAAAACATAACATCTCTGATACAGTATCAGCCACAGATCAGAGGGTTGGTCAATATAAATTTGAAATCACAGGAGACAACCCAAAAATATTATGAAATTAATATAAAATAGTAACTAAATACGACTCAATAACACATCTAAATTCATATAACGGTACACATATACATGTTTGTTAACAGATAGTCACTTCCACGCAGCCTCCGTCTTGGTGACAAATACGTTTATGTTTTCAAGTTCATATTGAAACACTTAAATTATTGTTTCATTTTAAAAGAGAGGAACAAGCATACATATAAGACACTAGTTCTTGGAAACGCTGTTTCGTTTTAATTTATCGACGCGTTACCTGCCGTACCGACTGTGAAGTGAATGTGCTTCTTGTCTTTGCCTCAGTGACAGCGTAGACGACGGCTCCGTGATCCTCCGCCGCGGCGCCGCCGGTAAAGTTAACATGTGCTTCTGCTCGCGCCTCGCCCTTTGCGGTCTGTCTTTACATATCGAATGACAAGAAAGCAATTCGTTTGTCGCTCAATTTAATTTAACAGCGTCGCTATCGCTTGTTAAGCTGGGAAAGGGAAAACTATGCGCGTGTGTGACACAAAAAGCCGGGGTGGGTTGCGGAGGTCCACTCGGTACCGGTTTTGACTCGCTTTGTTAAAGGCTTACAGAAATTGTTATGAGTTAACGTAATCAACCGTGTGATGGGGATTTTGTAACATATGTTTTATTAATTTTATTAATATGCCATATCAAACATCTTAGAACGATTATTCAAGTCAATTTGTGTAAATGGCGATCTGAGGTAACAGTCGTCATTCCTCTAAATTACACCCGTCGTCTTAGTCAGTATAAATTAACACGTTGCTGTCTCGCAAAATGTTATAATCTTGTTTATATTCATGAAATGTTCACAAAAGCATATAAACTTACCTTGAAACAACTGCTTCAGTGACTCTGTCCTTTCACGACGACCATTGCTGAGCACATTCAAACATCAAGGGCGCGAAGCACGTGAGCCTCTTCAAACAACCCAACATAATAACCCAGCAGTTTTAACCCAACACCTAGAAAACTGAAACTACCCAAAAAGTGTTTAAAATGTAAAAAAATAACCCAGCAAAACAACCCAACAGACTCAACCCAGCATTTTGGGTTAAAAAATAACCCAGCCATTTTTAGAGTGTTGTGTTCATGAGAACAAAGAAATTTGAGGATCAGTGACGAAAACAGTTTGGCAAGATGAGAAATTCAAAAATCTTTTTAAAAACTTGTTTTAAAAGCACCCATCAAATTTATTTCAATGCACATAGTGTATTTATATTGATTTTATGCAATAAAAAATGTACATTTTTTCATAAGCCCCATTCACTTCCATAGTAGGAAAAAGAATACTATGGAAGTGATTGGGGCTCATGAATGAACATTCCTCAAAATATCTTCCTTTGTGTTCATGAGAACAAAAAAATTTAAGGATCGGTGACGAAAACAGTTTGGCAAGATGAGAAATTCAAAAATCTTTTTAAAACTTGTTTTAAAAGCACCCATCAAATTTATTTCAATGCACATAGTGTATTTATATTGATTTTATGCAATAAAAAATGTTCATTTTTTCATAAGCCCCGTTCACTTCCATAGTAGGAAAAAGAATACTATGGAAGTGAATGGGGCTCATGAATGAACATTCCTCAAAATATCTTCCTTTGTTTTCATGAGAACAAAGAAATTTAAGGATCAGTGATGAAAACAGTTTGGCAAGATGAGAAATTCAAAAATTCTGTTTAAAAACTTGTTTTAAAAGCACCCATCAAATTTATTTCAATGCACATAGTGTATTTATATTGATTTTATGCAATAAAAAATGTATTTTTTTTCATAAGCCCCATTCACTTCCATATTAGGAAAAATAATACTATGGAAGTGAATGGGGCTCATGAATGAACATTCCTCAAAATATCTTCCTTTGTGTTCATGAGAACAAAAAAATGTAAGGATCAGTGACGAAAACAGTTTGGCAAGATGAAAAATTCAAAAATCTTTTTAAAAACGTGTTTTAAAAGCACCCATCAAATTTATTTCAATGCACATAGTGTATTTATATTGATTTTATGCAATAAAAAATGTTCATTTTTTCATAAGCCCCGTTCACTTCCATAGTAGGAAAAAGAATACTATGGAAGTGAATGGGGCTCATGAATGAACATTCCTCAAAATATCTTCCTTTGTGTTCATGAGAACAAAGAAATTTGAGGATCAGTGACGAAAACAGTTTGGCAAGATGAGAAATTAAAAAATCCTTTTAAAAACGTGTTTTAAAAGCACCCATCAAATTTATTTCAATGCACATAGTGTATTTATATTGATTTTATGCAATAAAAAATGTACATTTTTTCATAAGCCCCATTCACTTCCATAGTAGGAAAAAGAATACTATGGAAGTGATTGGGGCTCATGAATGAACATTCCTCAAAATATCTTCCTTTGTGTTCATGAGAACAAAAAAATTTAAGGATCGGTGACGAAAACAGTTTGGCAAGATGAGAAATTCAAAAATCTTTTTAAAACTTGTTTTAAAAGCACCCATCAAATTTATTTCAATGCACATAGTGTATTTATATTGATTTTATGCAATAAAAAATGTTCATTTTTTCATAAGCCCCGTTCACTTCCATAGTAGGAAAAAGAATACTATGGAAGTGAATGGGGCTCATGAATGAACATTCCTCAAAATATCTTCCTTTGTTTTCATGAGAACAAAGAAATTTAAGGATCAGTGATGAAAACAGTTTGGCAAGATGAGAAATTCAAAAATTCTGTTTAAAAACTTGTTTTAAAAGCACCCATCAAATTTATTTCAATGCACATAGTGTATTTATATTGATTTTATGCAATAAAAAATGTATTTTTTTTCATGAGCCCCATTCACTTCCATATTAGGAAAAATAATACTATGGAAGTGAATGGGGCTCATGAATGAACATTCCTCAAAATATCTTCCTTTGTGTTCATGAGAACAAAAAAATGTAAGGATCAGTGACGAAAACAGTTTGGCAAGATGAAAAATTCAAAAATCTTTTTAAAAACTTGTTTTAAAAGCACCCATCAAATTTATTTCAATGCACATGGTGTATTTATATTGATTTTATGCAATAAAAAATGTTCATTTTTTCATAAGCCCCGTTCACTTCCATAGTAGGAAAAAGAATACTATGGAAGTGAATGGGGCTCATGAATGAACATTCCTCAAAATATCTTCCTTTGTGTTCATGAGAACAAAGAAATTTAAGGATCAGTGACGAAAACAGTTTGGCAAGATGAGAAATTCAAAAATCTTTTTAAAAACTTGTTTTAAAAGCACCCATCAAATTTATTTCAATGCACATAGTGTATTTATATTGATTTTATGCAATAAAAAATGTACATTTTTTCATAAGCCCCATTCACTTCCATAGTAAGAAAAAGAATACTATGGAAGTGATTGGGGCTCATGAATGAACATTCCTCAAAATATCTTCCTTTGTGTTCATGAGAACAAAAAAAAAAATTAAGGATCAGTGACGAAAACAGTTTGGCAAGATGAGAAATTCAAAAATCTTTTTTAAAAACTTGCTTTAAATGCATGCATCAGAATTATTTCAATGCACATATTGTATTTATGTTGATTTTATGCAATGAAAAATTACATTAGCACCATTTTTAAAAAGTTAAGACTGAATGGACCTGAACATGTCAAATGGTGTAACCGCCAAATGTGCCAAAGAATGAGAAATATTAAATATTTTATCCACCTTGATGGCATGCAAGCGTAAAAAACATTTTAAATATAATTTTATTAGTTATTTCTAAATGTACAATTTAATGCGTTTTGTAATATTTGTCCTGACATATGCTGAAAACAGCTCTGTTTTCTAAATAATCTTTGAAAAATGATGCAAAAAAAAATATTACACTAAACAAGATGATTTTATTTTATTCCACATTTTTCACGAATATATTTATATTTTAATTTAAAAAAATAGTTACACCAATTGACACAGACTGGTTACACCAAATTGACATTTTTGCAATTATCCCCCAAATATTCTTTCAAAATGAAATAAAACCAGAAATTAGACTGGTATGCAAGTAATAATTAACGTCACATCATTGACCCTTATACAGGTTTGTAACAACATAAGAGTGAGTAAATGATGAGACTTTTCATTTTTGGGTGAAATGTCCCTTTAATGGAAGTGAATGAAGCGTTTCTCCTCTAATGTGCACAGTACACACATACTAAACACGCACATATCTTTAAACCAGATTATATTAGATTATGCGTAAACCTTTAACGTTGACTGGAAAGCCACACTGTTTCTCACAACATTAAACATGCTCTGCTCGCCAGAAGAAACTTAAGGTTTCACTTAACAAGCACACAGTGAAGTGTTGTTCATCTCTCTCATCCCTCTGTGTGATTTTTAAGCCAGTCCTACCGAGACAAACGGACATGAGAGGCGGTCTCGTACTCAAACGTCTTCTCTTTGTGCTCCAGCAGCTTACTGTAAAAGCAAAGTCAGGGTCGTTTGCAGCCCAAATTTATACAGTTCTGGATTTCATCGTCAAACTTTTAGCATCCAACATGAGGTTCAAACGGAATGGTTCGTACACGTTAAATAGGTAAGCAATTTAAATGTCGACTACACGAAGATGTTGGAATAAGCACGCGTATGCATTGTACTCGAATGACTCAAGTTTTTGCGGGGAAACGCGCAAATGTTACATTTTGTTTATTATTTCAAACGCGTGCGGTGTTACTTTGTTGCAACATTTGTAGCGTTCGCGTTCCGCTTCCATTGTTGTGTTTCATTCCGTTAGAGCCACATGTGTTTCCGTAAGG
The DNA here is from genome assembly GCF_027580225.2 of Misgurnus anguillicaudatus. Taxonomy (NCBI): domain Eukaryota; kingdom Metazoa; phylum Chordata; class Actinopteri; order Cypriniformes; family Cobitidae; genus Misgurnus; species Misgurnus anguillicaudatus. The sequence continues at coordinate 26,815,306 of NC_073342.2, read as the reverse complement.
TCACGCAGGACGTTTGATTCACTAAACGTTTCCACTACATGACAAATGAACACAAAGGAGATCAAACAAAGCTGATGAGTTAAATGTGAAACGCTGGCACGTGTGAACTAATTTGGGAGTTTTTGAACAGCTTTTGTGGGTTACACGTTTACGTTAACTCCTAACGAAACGTGAAACGGTGAGGGTTGATGTTGTTTGGTAAATATTAGCATGTAATATATGCTTTTAAAGGGGTGGGGTGTTTTTGTTGCCATTTACTTTGAGACAACCGACAGAAACGCATAGCATCATCCGTTCTGACTGCCACCCAGCAACTGGTATTCATTTGTTTCAATGAGCTTTGAGTGACCAGTCCATTTATGGTCATATCTTTAGTACACACAAAGCTTTTTTTCTGTTTTAACAAGCTAGACTTTATACACTTAGATGTAGAAATCCTTCTTGCTTTACTGAATATTGTCTTTAAAATGTGGTGTTTCTAAAAATTTCATTCAAGATGTTAGCCGTCAACACTTTAAGATCATGCAACATTGTTTCCTATCTGGTCATTTTCCACAAAGTTTTTCCTCTCATGTTACCACCAAATGTGTTTCCTATATTGGCAAGGTCTGGGGAAAAGATTTGAGGTAAAACGGTTCAGGACTTTCATCACAAAGGAAAGGTTCTTATCGTTGAACGGGCGCTGTGGTCTCTGGAAGTTCTGCTTTGTAATCGTTCAGTGCTGCCAGGGATTACGTCATCGAGTCTGGGAGACAATCACTGTGGTTGCTGCTTTGTTAATGCATAGAGAAGTAAGGTTTGAGGTCCTGTTTTTAGTGGTTTTAGGTTGACATGGTGGGTGATGTAATTGTTTCCTCAGGTACGGTAATTGATAATCTGGTATGCATATTTACATGCATACAAACACAAAGGAGATACTGCTTAAATGTTCTAGAGAAGGCTTTTGTTTTACACAATCAAATCAGAACCAGGATAATAAATATCTCACACCTACAAAGTGTCAATTTTAACATGTTGTAATAAATTATGATATTTTGAGCTAGAACTTCACATATGTACTTTGAGGACACCAAAGATGTATTTGACCTTAAAAAAATAATTTTATTTTAATTTTTAATGTTATTTTTTTCCTATAGGGGTGGACAATATTGAAGGAAAATGTGATAACATGCTAAACAATGTGTATGCAATATGATTTAAAGGGATAGTTCACCCAAAAATGAAAATTCTGTCATCAATTACTCACCCTGATGTTGTTACAAATCTGTATAAATTTCTTTGTTCTGCTGAACACAAAGGAAGACAATCAAGTAGGAAACAGAAGCACCATTGACTTCCATAGTAGAAAAAAATACTCCTATGGAAGTCAGTAGTGTTCTAAAAAACAGTTTGGTTACAAACATTGCTCAAAAAAATCTTCATTTGTGTTCAGCAGAACCAAAAAATAGAAATATAGGTTTCTAACGAAAGAAAGGTGAGTAAATGAGGACAGAATTTTCTTATTTGGGTGAAATATCCCTTTAACCTTTTTATATTATAATAAAGTACTTTTTATATAAAATAAAAAGCTTTTTTATAAAAGCTAACAATTATAACTAATATATATTTTAGATTATTTCTGGGTAAAGCATCACTCTCTCCCCCAGTCTCTCTGCTAACTTCATCGACCTAAAACTTAGAGAATACATCACTTTTTAAAGTATTAAACTTTTTAAAGGATTAGTTCATTTTCTTAAAAATAAATCCAGATAGTTTACTCACCACCATGTCATCAAAAAACTGGATGTCTTTCTTTGTTCAGTCGAAGAAGAAACTATGTTTTTTGAGGAAAACATTCCAGGATTTTTCTCATTTTAATGGACTTTAATGGACCCCAACACTTAACAGTTTTAATGCAGTTTAAATTGCAGTTTCAAAGGACTCTAAACAATCCCAAACGAGGCATAAGGGTCTTATCTAGCTAAACGATTGTCATTTTTGATAAGAAATATAAAAATATACACTTTAAAACCACAGCTTCCTGTCTATTTTCGGTCCTGTGACGTGCCAGGGCGACCTCACGTAATACGTCAAGAGGTCATGGATGACGTTTCGAAACTACGCCCCAGTGTTTACAAGTGTGTAGAAAGAGGACCGTTCCGACGTTGTTGTATGTCGAATGATACTAATTAATGTCTTTGTGTCAGTTTATTGTTTAAAATGGTCCGTAAATGTGCGTTTCAAATATGTTACACGTGACCTTTCGACGTCATTACGCAATAAGTGCTAGATAAGACCCTTATGGCTCGTTTGGGATTGTTTTGAGTCCTTTGAAACTGCGTTGAACCTGCAATTTTAAACTGCATTAAAACTGTTACGTGTTGGTGTCCATTAAAGTCCATTAAAATGAGAAAAATCCTGGAATGCTTTCTTCAAAAAACATAATTTCTTATCGACTGAACAAAGAAAGTCATAAACAGTTTGGATGACATGGTGGTGAGTAAATTATCTTAATTTTTTTTTTTTAAATTGACTAATCCTTCATTTAATGCAAACCATTGCAATATTCACATTTGTGATATTTTTGATATAGTCTATCATGCAGCCCTAGCAAAAATCGCTCACATCAGCTTTAACTTTATTATTTATTAGCAAAACAATCGATAATGTTCCCTTTAAAGTTGCCAAAAATGTATTTTTCTAGTTATATTTGTTTTAAAAAGCATTTGCATCATAGATTTCTTATTTCACCAACATTATTCACTTATCTCCAAGTACAGACCCACTTTAAATGTGTTTCTGTTGACGTTTTGCATATGTTGTTGAACACCGACAGCACACTCATGGGAAATAAATCCCCAAAGGAAACATTTGCTGTGGCTGTTTGGGCGCTTAAAGATTCCTGGCTCAGAATTTTCCTGCAGTGGTCCGTCATCAGTTTGCAGCAAGTCGATTTGCCAACCCAGCGTTCCCGCCTCGAAGTCAGAGCCAACGGGAGGGTGAGACAGGGAGGAGAGAGAGAGAGCGAGTGAGAGAAGATGGGAGGGGGATACAGACAGGAACACACAAGTGCTGAGCAACCGTATGCGCTGAGCTCGCCTGCTGCGGACGTTTGTGTTTGTTTGCTGACTGAAGTGTCCGGTGTTGTCGTCTGCCAAAGGGAAATCGCCACCTAACAAAAGCTTCACTGTGTGTAGTCCAGCAACCGAATACAGAGAGGAGAAACTAGAGAAAGTGTGCTTGCGTCTCCGCTGCAGATCTGCAAAGGTGCAGTGCCAGGAGTTCATACTTTGATGGATGCCGCTCACCTGTAGTACGTCTTGTGTATATACTGAAGCAAACCTTTAAGAGGACAGGACGAATTGATCGCTGACTACACAAGCTGTATGGGGGTTCTGGTGTGTTGTGACTGTTTCTTCTACAGGTACTTCGTTTTATCCTATCTGCATTTATTTGCAACACTTTGTTTGCGGCATCCTCATCTGTATGTATTAAGTCTCCTGTTGTCTTAAGTTGTGGATGTTCTTGATGCTGTGCCAGGTTACGGAGAAAATCTCGGCGTTGTGCTATCAGACACGTAAGGACATTTGGTACCCGGGACAAAAGGGTAGTTAGCTAAAGTTCAGAATCAATACTTCTCATCCTGTTCTCTTTTTTAACATGTGGGGGCTGCAGACCAATGTTCATTGGGACAAAGTGTCCCATCTAGATTTTTTTTGCCTACGGAAGACTTTGCCCTTTCAAATGTTAGGTTCGACCTCTGGCTTGATTTGGAAAAGTTAAGCAAGGGGGGCTGTTTGAAAGTTTCTGAATGTTAACCAGTGTATGGTTCGGTTGGGGAAGCGTTGAGAGATGATTTTTCTTTACATGTGGTTGGAGTTTTATTTCACTGCAATATAATGCTATATATATTTAACCAATCAAGTATTTTTGAGGATGCTGACAAATATGAGAGACCCAGCTGTATTTGGGTATACTTTTTGCTTATCTTTTCTCATTTGCTATCACCTTTAGTTTTTATCCTTTTAGACTTTTGTGTCGATGTACAGTCTATGTGTACTGTGAAGTTATACTTAAGTAAATGTACTGTGTCGTAATTCAACACAAAAACAAATAAGCTAGTGAAAAACAAACTTACATGAATATAAAATAAATATTTATTTGTACTTTTAAAAATGCAAACTAAAAATCTTTTAAACTACAAATTTAGAGCCTATGGAGATAAGGGATGCATAACGATTAATCACAATTAATCTATAGCAGGATAAAATATACATTTTTTTAAATTAAAATTTGTTCACATCATATATATGTGTGAACGGTGTATAATAATTACGTATATATATATATATATATATATATATATATATATATATATATATATATATATATATATATATATATATATATGCACACATGCATGTATCATTTTAAGAAAAAAAATATATTTATATATTAAGTATTTATAATATAAATTATACATAAAAATACAAATGTTCATACACGTGTAAACATTATATATATATATATATGCACACATGCATGTATCATTTTAAGAAAAAAAATATATTTATATATTAAGTATTTATAATATAAATTATACATAAAAATACAAATGTTCATACACGTGTAAACATTTCTTAAATATATATGTGAATGTGTGAGCATTTATCTATACAAAATTATTATATACAGTTCACACACACATATATGATGTAAACAAAACACAAAAACTTTTATTCTGCTAAAGATTAATTGTGATTAATCGTTATGCATCCCTAATGGAGATTTGTTGTCATTAAATTTAAAGTAGGGATAAAGTAGGAATGCATCGAATGTTTGGCAAGTCTTCGCCTAAAAATAACAAATAAAAGCATATTCAGTGTTTAGAAGAAAAAAAGTGAAAAGACAGAATAAATTTGACCAAACTGTGACGTTTTGATAATTCGATCAAATAGCAACCAGTATGAAGTGAGAGTGACAAACTTTTAAAATGCAGCAAACTTGTCGGCTTTTTATTTTTTTTTATTTTTGGCCAAATCATTTTTAGTTGCCAAACATTCGGTGCATCCCTAAGTTTGATTAGCAAACTAAAAATTGAAAGCAAAACTGTATAACCACTATTAAACCAAGATAAATATTGTGATCATTAAAAAAATTTTTTTATATCTAAATGTTTGAATTTGTTTTAAAACGCTAGATATGACACTACGGCGTCTTTCGTGACTATGGTTGTCATTAATTGCATATCTCATTTAAAATTGATTTAATTCCCAAAAATGGCATTTTGTATATTTATAACAACGTGAATAGATTTACTCTGTTAGATGGTCCAAATAAACAGCAAACCAGAAAACCATTAACCTCTTGCCAATGTCATTTGTCTGATGAGATATTGTAGGGTTGACTGGTACGAGTTCATGTGCTGTATCTAAAACAAATGTTTTGATGTATTACACTTTGGTCAGATGGTGTTGCTTAGCCGTTCTAGTTTACATTGCCAGTTGCACGTTATCAGTCCTTGGGGATGTTGGTTTAAGACACACCTGCTTTACACAAATAAGTTTGTCGTTTGATGCTCAGATAATGCCATATTATAAGAATCATGCAATCTGGGCTGATACGATCTTTAACTATTCTTCAATCGCATCCATGCAATGTTCACGCTGTAATAATAAATAAAAGTCTTGCTTAAATTGTTTAAGGGCGAAGTTCCAACTCCCAAAATCCTGAATCACATCCTGTTTGGGATCATGTAAACAGAGACGGATATGCTTGCTTTACTTTTGTCTGAATTAAAACATTTAATGGTTCTTTAAATGTGGCCATAACTTGGTGTAAGATTTATCATGGGAGTAGTTTGCTTAAGGACTGTAAATAATATGTTTAAAAATATTCTGGTGTTGGAGTGCACTGCTATCTGCTAAGCCATCAAACCGGGGCGTCTGTTTAATCTGATGTGCTTTAATTGGTCTGTGGCGGGCCAGTGGTTCCTTACTGTCTGCATGCTTTGGGACAATCTCCTGCGACTATCATGTCTTGGGGTAAAAGACCAAACTTTCAAAACCTAAAGCTCGTCATCTTAAAGGTTTGGGCCCATGTGTATTAAAAAAGAAAGACATTGCATGCAAACATAGAAGACCCCAGGCATACTTAAAGGGATAGTTCACCCAAAAACGAAAATTCTTTCATCATTTACTCACTCTCATGTTGTTACAAACCTATATAAATTTATTTGTTTTGATGAACACAAATGAAGATATTTTGAGAAATGTTTGTAACCAAACCATCCGTGGACCCCATTGATTTCTATAGCAGGAAAAAAGAATACATTGGAAGTAAATGGGGTCCATGAATGGTTTGGTTACAAACATTCCTCATAGGGATGCATATCAATTAATCGCGATTAATCTATAGCAGAATAAAGGTTTTTGTTTACATCATATATGTGTGTGAACTGTGTATAATAATTATGTATAAATATGCACACATGCATGTATAATTTTAAGAAAAAAATATATTTATATACTAAGTATTTATATTTATATATAATATAAATTATACATAAATATACAAATGTATATACATATGTAAACATTGCTTAAATATATACATGCATGTGTGTGCATTTAACTATACAAAGTTATTATACACAGTACACACACATATATGATGTAAACAAAAACTTTTATTCTGCTATAGATTAATCGCGATTAATTGATATGCATCCCTAATTCCTCAAAATATCTTCATTTGTGTTCATCAAAACAAAGACATTTATACAGGTTTGTAACAACATGAGATTGAGTAAATGATGACAGAATTTTCATTTTTGGGTGAACTATCCCTTTAAAAGATTGCATTACATGAGCAAGTTTAATTTGCTGTCTGATCTGATTACCTTTATCCGAAAGTTTGGTAACGTGGACAATAAATCAGTTTCACAGACAGAAAGCCAATATTATCTGCACTTTAAACTTTTTCATTTGTGAAGAGTTGTAATAATAATTCTTTGTAATCCCAATTTATTTCACATCATTGTCAAGATAAGACTGATGCATGATCAAGTGATTTGTGGTGTGCTTTTCCAAATGGACATTTGTTGTTTTTACAGTGGTGGTGTAATTGCCATCATAAATCTCATTCTTTCCTCTTCTTATGTAATAAGGCAGTGGTTTTCAAACTGGGGGCCCGCGAGATGGTGCCAGGGGGCCCCAGTTTTATGACATTTTATGAGATACATTAATTTATCATGAATTATGTGTAATTAAACCTAAAAAAATAAGGCTACTAACCAAAATCACTATTTTTTGTATAATTTAATTTTTTTTTATTAAAATGTTGAGTTTTAGAACAAATTTTCTTTTGGGGGCCACAAAGGAATCCACCGTACACAAGGGGGGGTGCACGCTGAAAAAGTTTGGGAACCACTGTAATAAGGGACCAGATTTTTATTTTGCATTTACTTTTTAATATATGTTTAAAAGCAAACGTTTTGTACAAGTGTTATGTGTCCATATCAGTTTTGCATCTACAAAAATTGTAGTTCATTGTTATTGTAGCACACAAACAAACGTGGTTGTACTGTGGTCAACTGTTACCGAAACCCCATCTCTCTGTTGTCACGCCCCCCTCTCATGTGAAAATTGCGTAACCATCCTCCCACTGCGATAGATTGAGCTGCGGTGATCTCTCTCTCTTTTTCTTTCTCTCTCTGGCTCAGCATCCCGCAGCTGCAGCGTGAGCATCTAATAGTGTTGGCTCAGCATCCCTGCCCAAGGTCACTCCATTCATATTGGCCTCGGCTGGAGTCAACTCCACACACACGTCTAGTCGTTAAACAGTTAAATAGATCGACACGCTCCGAAGGATAAATGTATGCTCGGGTGGTCTACTCTGCAATCTACATATGCACTTATTTCATTTCCCAACATATGTTTTTTGCTTGACAGATACGCTGTAATTTTTTGAATTATTTGTGATTTCTTGTTTTGATCATAAGACCATGACTCTCACTGACTCTCACAATCTGATAATTGGAGTGATGGTTGTTTTGCAGTGTTAAGCCTTACTATAAATAACCATCAAGTGCCTGCTGAAGGAGAATTGCAAGGCGGAAAGCAGTATTGCTCATCGCAGCAGGTTCCTGTTTACATGTCATCCAAAGATTGCATTTGTGCATCTAATTGGAGATGCCCGGGTGTCTGACCCGGGCAGGTACGCTTTAGAAATTGCAAGCAGGGGCACATCATATACGGTACATAAAAAATAATATAATGGTTTTGAATTCTCAATACACCTTATTAAGCCTACTGCCATGTTGATTTTTTTAAAACGAGGCTGAAGGGATGGCGTGCGTTTTAAACCTATTGTTTTGTATCAGGATCCTGGTCATTCAGCCATTCAAAAATTAGCAATTAGCCAACAGGCTAATATCTAAAACGGATATTATGTACATTATGTGCTATTCTCATCTCAAATTAGGTCATATGTCCCTTCTAATTTTAACAATCCATGTTTTCTGAGGTTTTTAGTGCCGTGGAAATTTGTAAAACAATGTATTTTCTGCTTGTGTTTTAATGGTTGAATGAACAGCATCCTGATACAAAACAATAGGTATAAAGGAAAACAACACAGTTTTTCAATATTTTACTGTTTTTACCTCAACTTAGATGAATTAATACATACCTATCTTTTTTCAATGCGTGCAGTTAATCTTTGTACAGCGCGTCGTGAATGTGTTAGCATTTAGCCTAGCCCCATTTATTTCTTAAGCCGTCTTTCCACTGAACACGACAAACGACGGCCGATAAGCCAGAAGTCATTCATTTCCTATGGAAAATCGCAAAGGGGTTGATTGAGGTGCCGACCATTTGCTGATGCATAAATATCGGATCCGTTTTGAGCGTTGGATCCGTTAAAAAATTTGAACTTGTGCGACTTAACCGCATGCGATATGCCGACCGGAAGTTATGATTTTCATTGTATTCCAATCACAAACTGTGTGTGAGGTAAAAATTATTAATCCTTTTGGTTTAACTTTATTAGTAACACTTGAATCCTTAAAAAAACACTTTTGATTACTGATAAGTAATACATTATTAATTTAATTTGTTTATGTTATTATTTTAATCTTGTCTTCATATGTTCTCTCCAAAAAAAAATTGCAATCTTTTTGTCATATATGCATAGCTGTTTATTGTTTCATTCATTTGCGTTCATTTATTTATTTCACCATGGTAAACATAGTAGAATGAAGCCTCTTGCGCTGGAATGAGCTTCTCTCCCATATACGATTAAACTGAAACTTCATTACGACTGCCACTAGGGGGAGAACTCCGACTGTCGTTTCCGTATGTCGTGTGCAGTGGAAAGGCGGCTTTAGGATCCAAACAGGGATGAATTTAAAAGCCACCAAACACTTCCATGTTTTCCCTATTTAAAGACTCTTACATGAGTAGTTACACGAGTAAGTATGGTGGCACAAAATAAAACGTGATTTTTTTAAGCGGATGTATGATGATGTTACTGCTCCAGAGGTTGAAGTGCTGCTAAATAAGTGCTCTTTCGCCATACAATATAGTTCTTATTTTTTATCCGCTTAAAAAAATGCCATGTGTTATTTTGTGCCACCATACTTACTCATGTAACAGTCTTTAAATGGGGAAAACATGGAAGTGTTTGGTGGCTTCTAAATTCATCCCTGTTCGGATCCTAAGGAATGAATGGGGCTAGGCTAAATGCTAACACATTCACAACGCGCTGTACAAAGATTAAGTGCACGTATTGAAAAAAGATAGGGATGTATCAATTGGTCCAACCTGAGGCAAAAACATAGTAAAATATTGAAAAACGGTGCTGTTTTCCTTTAAAGCTCTGGACATCCATCCACAGCCTCACCTTGACATCAAGACATATCTTGATGGTTATTCTCATTGTTAAATTTTATGCATTGAGTTTATCAAACATAACATAGAGGGAATTAATACCTAGACAAAACACTTGCACACCCAGACGTCAACACAAACATAGGTGTGTAACTCCTAAGATAATGACAGAGACTCGTGACATGTGCTGTGTAGGTTTATGGATTCTTGTCAACAAAAGTGAGATATTTTCAAGTACACTATTTGTCATTTGATGGACTTTTCCCCTTTAAATGCTGATTCAAGACCAGTCTAAACCCACAGCATTCTGTTGTTGTGGATTCAGTATCTACAGGGATGCCCTCCCTGTATGGCAACCTAAGCTGCTTACATGATAACAGTTTCCATGAGTGTCACACGTGAGCCAGGCTGCTGTTTACATATCTGCAGCCAATAGAAACTTGAGCCTGTCACCTGTTTTTGTTTGTTTGTTTGTTTCAATTTTTTTCTTTTTTTTGTAATTTCGAGCAAGGCAACAATGTTTTTATTAAATCTGTTTGCTAATGGTTTGTCTGTGCAAGACGAGGCGGGGAGACATGTTTATGTTAGCCACTGCTAATGCGATTGTGGAAAACCTGTTAGGAAAATTAGGGCAAGATTCAGGAAAAGTAGGAAATGAGCATTTAAAGTGTTCAGGGGTTGTGTAGAGGTTCTGTGAGCTTTGCTTGCCAAAAAAGGAATAAAATGGAAATAAGGACAATGGAATTGAGTGAGTATACATTGATAAACATACAATAGAATAATATGAATACGTCGCTTTTATTAGTTCAGTTATGTTTTACTTTTTGTATTAAAAGAAGTAAATTACTTTTTCCCATTTTGGTTAAGAAATATAAACTTGGCACAAAAAGAAAGCAACCTTTGCGGTTTTGTTTTAAGGACATTTTGAAAAGTTACTCTTTTCTCTTTTTAACTCTTTTCCCGCCATTGACAACAACGTGTTCCTAGTGAGTTTTTATGGTTATATGTAATACTGCGATTATCCACTACTAGATGGCACACTGAAATTATTTATTAAGCAAAAAAATATTTATTAATTTTACACTTTGTGTATTTTTTGATAATCGTTCTAAATCTTATCTCTAACAAAATTCCTTCACAAAAATGCAATTATTTCAACTATTTACTAAATAAATAATTTACTAAATTTATTTCATATATTTGTATGTGTATATATTTTTAGAAGAAAATTTTCCCGAAAGGCATTTTGTTGAACTTTTGTGAAAAAAAAAATGCTGGTGGGCAACTTTAAAAAATGATGAGTTAAAATAAATTTATGAATTCTGCTCATATAAAGTTGGTTCCTCCTCACATACATATTAGGCCCAGTTTATACCTGGTATTAAGATGCGTTTTGATCAGATCACAAGTGGACGAGAAAGGCACATGTCCATCAAACCTGGTGTTTTTAATCTGTTTCTTTTATCTGCTTTTGACTGCTTTTGTCCTGATATTAGTTGACGCACACTAATGTTATGTCAGAGTACCGTTACTTGTTTTGTTGAACAATGTTAACATCTCTTGGAATGACATTCTGTCCCATATAGTATAAAATCATTTTACTGATAACATTGCAAGCCTAAATTCTGCACTGTGGTTTCAGAAATCTTTACATCACTTGCCGTACAACAAAAGTTCATAGTCCCAAGTCAAGATCCCAGCATATGTCTGTTCCCCTCACAAACCTGTCATGTGGTTGATGTTTTGGAGCTTGATGAACCGACGTTGTATTTTCTCCAGTAGGGGGCAGTGTTCATTTGTATGAAAAATATTGACTCTTCTTTCTCTCACCTATTTTTTGTACTTCTTTACCTTTTAACGCCTTTGGGTGGAGCTGGTGTTCAACTGTTCACCTTTTAAACAGTCTGTATCCCATTTTCTTTCTGGAATTCCCATTTTGTTCACTTCTGTTCGTTGCTGGATTTCATGCCAAGCACATGTTTTCATCCATGCACGTTGGCGCTGTATAATTACCTTGCATAATGACGGTCCACACCGATGATGATGCGTCTCATCATCTCTCATCTCTTCATTTCCAGGACAAAGACCTTGATTAGCTTTTCCTGCCTCAAACTCTATGGATGAAAGGCTCTGGCTTCATAATTGCCAACACTCGACAGCTCTTTTACAAGATGAATGAAGCTAATCCTTTCTACACCTCTATTTTCTAGTCTAAATTGATGTTGCTGTGGATTAACAGCACTATCTCATCCTTATGTTTCTAATCCTACTTGAAATCTTAATAGCTGTGTTACCTTAAATCACTGTAACTGATGGTATAGGTATTCATGGTGAGTAATGGTAAGATTAAACCTGTCACATTGCTATTGGTTGACTGATATCTAAGCAAAATGTATGATAGCCAGGTTAAAGTCTCTCCATGTGTGGATTATTTAATATTACAAAATTTTTTGCTTAAAATTACTGAATTTATTAGAAATATTATATAATAATAATAATAATAATAATACATTTTATTTTTAATGCGCCTTTCTTAGACTCAAAGCGCTACAACAACAAAAGTAACAACAATAAAAACATTACAATAAAGTAAATGACACAAATAGGCCATTAAAGAATAATATTGTTTGCAATTTTTATTAGAAATTCAATGACCCTGGACCACAAAACCAGTCATAATTTGCACAAGTATATTTGTAGCAATTAAGTGTGTCACGATTCTCCAAATCCTTGATTCAATTACATTTTCGATTTTAAGGTCACGATTCGATTCTCGATTTTAACTTTTTTTGAAAGCACAAAAACCGTATGGGGTTGTGGCAGCATCTATTTTTTAATTCAAAGTGTTGCTAAGGACTCTATTTGGACAACTTTAAAGAGCACCTATTGTCCGATTCACGATTTTACATTTCCTTTGGTGTAAGTGTGTAGTAGTACATGTTAATGATATGCAAAAGTAGCTACAAACATGTACGGTATTTGGAAAATAATGTTTTATTTTTTAACCATAAACCATGCAAACACACTGTATTATACCAAATACACAAAATAAGTTTTTAGCTATGTAATAGGTGCACATTAAAGGTGATTTTCTCAATATTTTATTTTTTTACACCCTTAGATTTCAGATTTTCTAATAGTTGTATCTGGGTCAAATATTGTACAATAATAACAAACAGTTTTCAATGGAAAGCTTATATATTAAAAAGGCCCAGGGTCACACATGTCCAAATTATATAAATTATATAAATCTGTAATTCAGGGGAGTTTACCAAATCTTAATAACTGATCTGCAACTCTTTTTTCATTTAGGTAAACAGTCTGAATAATTACTTTAACTAAAGTGAAATTTTATTCATAAAAAGCATATATTTCTAAAATGCTTTTTCCTGTGAAGTGGCATTATTAATGATGGCTGTGCCACTGTACACATACTTATTTAACTAGAAATTATATATACATTTGTATATAACTCTTCCCCACCTTTTTTTTTTAAAGTTGCCAGCCAACGCCAGCATTTTTCATTATTTAGTTTAATGCATTCCAGAAAATGTTATTTTTTAAATATATAAACATAAATATATCAAATAAAAAAGAACAGACCCTCTGCTTTCAAAAAAAGAAAAAGTTTCATCCTACCTTCATTAGTTATGGATCAAATATGGGTAGGTTTCTTCAAAAACACAAAATTTTAAGCAAAAAGCTGAGATAATTTATTTTTGTAAAAGACTTTTGATAGAGATCAGATTCAGAGCGATCCTCAAAATTAAGTTTATAAGTCCTGGTGGATAATAGCGGTATTACGGATTGCCAGAAATTCTCGTTGTCTTAATTGACGAGATAACTCGTAAATGGCGGGGAAAGAGTTAATTTTCAGTTATGTTTTACCATAGTTGTACATATGATCATTTCTGTGTTGATCATTGTTAAAGAATACAAAATAAGTCAGACCAGCATCAATATCAAGTGGGTTTATTCACTCCAGAACAGATGGAGCAGCGCTGAGTCTTCAAGGTTATGTTTGCAGAGTTGTTTAGCCCGTATCCAGATCCAAACTTGAATCATCTTACCTCAGGAATGCAGCGTGTGTGGTGAAGCCTTTTGTGAACATGTTAAAACACGCATGCTTCTGCAAAAAACAACATCTGTCTGACTCTTTCTTTTTGTTTATCGTTTGCTTTTATCATATATTTCAACTTGGCAACTATAGCTTGGCTCATTTTGTAAAGTGTAATAGATAAATCACCCATTGCAACTTTTGTTAGCACAGTCGATTGCAAATCGAGTTACCACATATATTTCATCCGACATAAAAATAAAATCTCACAAGCTAGAATTATAACAAGCACAACTTTGTAATTTCACAAACGTTTTCCATCCATGAATTTTCCTCCATCCCTGACGCTTTTGTTGCTCCCCCGCTGCGGGTTTTCTTAGCCGAGAGCAGAGCGTGTTGGTGCATGCAGTCTCTCCCCTGCAGGAATGCATAATAGGATGCAGGACCATGTTACTGATGGCCATCTTCCAAGATCTCTTCAGGAGAAAAGTAGATATACAGTTGTTTTGCAACTTGCTTGGAAGCTATTTTTACATGCTTTGGCATTAAAGAATGGACAAAATTCATGCCGTGCACCAAAAATCTCTCTGATATATTTTTGATCTCAAGTTATATTTTTATAGTTCTGGCAAGAATAGGCCTCATGTGGAGAACGCAACATTTGGGAGTGTTTTCAAAAAGGCATATTTCACTTTTACCTCACTCAAGGGCTACTTAAAATTGTGAATGTGAGGATTTTAAAGTGAAAGTGTTATAAAAAGTCCTCACATTAATGCAATTCTCGGGTTGTTTTTTGGTCTTGTTCATCTCTGGACGCCCTTGGGCTGAATTTCTTGGTTTGCTGGATGCTTTAACTCCCAGCCTAATGTTCAGCGTCTGAAAGGATTTTTTACTGTTGGCTTTGACTGGTAGGAATGTTCGTTGACTTTCTTACCAAACGAGTCGAACGAGCCATGTGACCATTTGTGTGACTGAGCGTTCAAAAAAAGCATATTATTTTAGGGAACGAACTTGATATGGATTTAGCAAAAATGGTCTTGTGTTTTATTTGTTTTTTGTTTGTGGCCTGCTATTATTGGATGAAACCGGTGACTTGTGAAATAGGCAGTATAGGTTTACCTTTATGCAATGTTTATTACATTTATTATGTTTATCAGTTTTAATTTAACCCATGACAATAAAACTAAATGTTAAAGAGTGAAAGTAAAAGCCTAAACAGGAAACACATCCTGTAAATTAATCACTTTATTGTGTTGTGACTGGCATGTTGTTTCAGTTGTGTCGTGATTCAGGTGGTGAGTAAAAACGACAGAGGTTTGGTTTGGCCATGGGTTTCACGTATCAGTGTACGCAAGTCCACCCCCTCATGGCTTTTCGAAACATTTTGACGTCATATGTAAAGATTTCTGATGTGATAGGCTATTTTTAACCTATAAGGAAGATAAATAACTAAATCTGGTATTATCTGTTATTTGTATATGACTGCAGTTTGTGTTTCAAAGTACGTCAGATCATGCTTATTGCAAAAACGGTATGGTTTTGGATTGTATGGTAAAATATTTTCTATACCAACTAGATTTTTTTGTAAAAAGTAAATTATATAATAAATATGTGTAGCATACATTTACCCAGACTTTCTAGTGCAGGGAAGTGGACAAAATCTTACATCAAGTTTCTCACATCATGACATCATCATCACTTAAGTATCTATTGTGTTGTCCTGTATTTGTTGGGAGAGGTGGGGACGTATTTCTGTACTGTAATGTACTTGTCAACTATGTTAAACTTTTCTTGAAATGCTCTAATAATTATTATTATTTGCTTGCATGAGGTCGTTGTGGATCTTTTGTTTCTGTACCACCAGTCAAAGTAATATTGTAAACACCTCTCCACGCCTCTAACAGGAATTTGTGTGTAGTTTGGCTTCAGGCAAAGTTTAGTGTTGGACAGATTTTTTTGTTTTGCTTTGTGTTTTGACCTTCAAAATATTATCAAGCCACGAATAACAAAATATGGTTGGAGCTAGATTTTTTTTAATGCTGACCATTGTGAATTGTCAGATACTCACAATATCATCTAATTATATAAATTACAGTAATTATAAAGCAGTAACTTCAGTCGGATGCAGGTTACACCATATTAACCAAATCAGACAACACAGCGTCCGACCAAGTGAAACTGGAACAGGACACAGATCAGACATTCAAACGGCATGTTAACCACAGCACGGCCCGCCTCCGCGCGCTAATGATTGGCTGTTCCGCGTTACGCCACACCTCCGTGCCGTTCTGATTGGCTCTCCTCTGCTAGGACGAGAACTTCAGAGAGAGAAGTTTATAATGACTCGCCATCAAGACTTGAAAAACATCTGCGCGAGGAACGCGGGGAGACTCTCAGTCCAGAGTTGAACTTTTTGTTTTTAGCACTTCGGATATGCACTCACAGAAACCTTCCAGAATCCAGAGTTGCAAAATGGTTCTTCAGGCTGTTGGTAAAGTTTTAAGGTAAAGATCGAGGCTTTAATGGTATTATAGATACAGTAGATTTCACAGGCATCATCTACTAATATTCACAGGCATCATCTAACGTTACTAATATAATTATTATATGATTATATATATACTCAAATATAACAAAATGTGTATTTAAAATTACTTTACCTGGGTAATTAAAAATAATAATAACTATTGATGCGCTCACGCGTGTATAATTCGGATACTATTAGTACATGTACAGCATATGTAGTTCACTATAATATTTAAAACGCATTTAAGGTATTCCTTTCTGCGCAAAAATACATTTACTAGTATAGCATGCTATATTCAAAAAAATAAAACCTTGTTGTATCGCGTAGTGCTTGATTAATGTCACTCTGTTTTGCCCTTATTAATGCGCATGCGTGTAGCACGCTTTTTGCTCTTGAGGCTGCATCCTCCGGAGCCGAGGTCGCATATGCAGGCTGCATACGTCATTTATTTTAGTTAACTAAGCATTACATTCCCAAGTTATAAGCATATTACAACAATTTACGATTAACTAAAGAATAATAGTGAACTTTATAATTGTTAATATTCTAAATATGCAGATTTCTGGAGGATGCAGCCTTCGAGCTATAAGTTCACGAGAGACATTCAAATTGTCAGTCATATCTATGGTCACAGTTATTATATAATTAACAAGTGCTGTTTGCGATGCGCAAATAATAAATTAAGGTCGCACGTTTCGGATTGGTTTAAAATATTTGCGTCTCATCTATATTCATGAACAAACATAATGACTCATTGCTCATTTACATTGTTTGAAAACAAACTAAGTTAATGTTCTACTGATGTCATACCTGTGCTGATAACCAAGGAAAACAGTAAACCGGATGTAAATTTGAAATGTAAAGCTGCTACAATATATCTATGTACCTGCATCTGCTGAAATGTATCTGATACTTGAATACTTAGCTGCATTCATGTGCTAATAAGAATGAAACTGGGATAAAGTTGTGAAGTGTGTGTGTGTGTGTGTGTGTGTGTGTGATTTTTAAAGGCCCATCTCTGTTGTAATGCTTATAAGCTCTCGTTGTATCATCCCTATGTCTCTGTTTCTGTGTTTAACACAAAGCTGTCATCTCAATGGCTCTTCACACTTTCTCCATATCTGTGAGAGAACTAGGAAGTCATAAGCTGGCCAGACACAGACAACAGTATTTTACCCTCATTGTAAAGTGCTGCTGTAATAATTATTACATACTGTATGCATAAAGGACCCATTGTTTTTTTCTATTTTTACCATTTAAAAAGATATGCAAATAATTGAATGTTTATTTTGTTATTATACATTATATTGCAATTTGAAAATGAGGGTTATGTTAATCAAGTATTTTTTTAGTCCGTAATTTTCGGACTATAAGCCACGCTTTTTTTCATAACTTGGCTGATGCTGCGTCTTATAGTCAGGTGTGCCTTGTAAGTCAGTATGAATTAATTTTGACATTCATGAGGCAAGAGACAACATTACCGTCTACAGCCATGAGAGTCCGCTATATGCTGCTCCTGTATTTATGTAATTCAATGGATTCAGTGATGCAGAATGACGAGTCTGCGAACTTCACGCTAGTTGGCTTGTTCGGTTAATTTAGACTATTTAACCTAAGTTCTGTATGCTATGGTTTATTGTTTTAATAACTGATAATATTACTTTAACATACAGACATCTATTCAGCCTGCTGTTCTGTCTGCTATTGTTTAGTTAAATAACTTGCCTTTCCAGATTAAATCTCTGTTCTTCGGCTTGGATTTTGTGAAATAAGTTTCTAAATTAACCCGACGTATAGTCCACTCCACTGTGACTTATATATGTTATTTTTTTTTTAAATAAAGCAATTTTTGAATGATGCGGCTTCTTCTCCGGTGCGACTTATAGTGCGGAAAATACGGTAGTAATGCATTGCTTTCCCAACAAACACCGCTATCGACTGATACATATAATTCAAACTCTATTTCTAAGTGACTCTATTTAGCTATGAACCAAGACTAAATTTTTTTCCTATTTTGATGAACAATCTACAAGTGTAGATTTTTAGCACATTTAGTGGTGATACCGTGAATTGCAACCAACGGCTCAGTCCACAGCTCCCTTCTCCCTTTCAAAATACTACGGTAGCCGCCGCAGGACAAAACACATCATCATTTATCCATTTAGGGCTAATGTAAAAACTAGGTGGCGTGTTCCAAGGGAAGCTCATTGTAATAGAATCAATACAGTTCATTACGTAAGACCTTTATACACCACTGATAATAGTTATGTATGTTATATTACATTTCTGTCAAGATATTCTTCTTAAAGTTAACTAATGTACCTTTAAGCTTTCCTAAAATCTAGGTGAGTTTGTTGACTTCGTTTTAGTGTTGTCCACTTTCTGTATTGGTATGCATACGGGGACTTTGAAACGTCCAGTCCTGTTCTGTTTGGCTTTGAATGATTTAAGCCTGTTTAGATCTTTTGGCTGCAGATGCTGAAGTAAGAGAAACGTGTATTACATAATGTCAAACCTTGTGTATACTTCATCTCTGAGATTATAAACAGTACTATGCGATCAATCTTTTACTTTTGCCAAAATTTTTGACTGGTTGACCATTAGTAGCCAACTTATTTATTTGTTTGAGTTGGCTAGAGAATTACTTCTTTGTATCCTTCCTAAACTTTTGAAAATTTGTAAACAGAGCATCTGAGATGTTTGCAACACGCATTGAGCACGTCTTTCTTCATGATTAATACCAGATTAAATTTGAATTCCAGCCGTTTATAGTCCACGATTATTGAAAAATTGAAAAGGAATGCCTGGGAATGGACGTGCAGGATCCGAAACCTTTAGGCTATGATCGTGCTTACGTCAGTATCCCAAATTGAGTTGTTTTGTAAATGGAAAACGGTCTGTTCATCCAAAAATCTGAATGCACATTGTTTTATTTCAGCCTTCCCCCTGTTTCGTAATTTTCCAGGAAGCACCGTTTTTCATAAATTATGTGGCACAGGGCGAATTCTCAAGCCATTAGCTGGTTTATTTTAAGAGAAAGAAAAACTTTCTAGCTGCCAGCGTGTTACTCACACACATACACACGCAGACCGCATGCCCACTTTCTGCAGTTTCCCGCTGATTTCTTTCCCATAAAAGGCATTGCAAACCAAGCCAAGGTTATGACCAAAGACCTGTATCATCCACCCAAAAAAAAACAACAACACATCTGCAATTGTTCATGTGTTTGTGTTGTGCTGTGTTTATCCTTGTTTCTTTACATAGTTAAGGCTTGGCCCTACTTTGATACCACTTTGAAAAATTGCTCTCTTTTTCCAAACTTCTGGGTGCTTAAGGCGTCCCATTATTTTAAGGGATGTAGTTTGACTTTTATAAATCAGTTGAGGGATGGTTAAGCAGACAACCGTTTGTTTAAGCTCCCGCATCTTTTTCAGCTGTGATGATCCATCAAAGGTTCTGCGAGATGTTCATCAATGCCTCTTTCAGTCTCTTGACCAGCTGGACCTGACAGCTGTCTGCTTGCTGGATTCACATTTTCGATCAGTTGTGAAGGTTCTTTGGTGTAGCACGTGCAGTCAAGACAGCTAATCTCAGATCAGTTTTGATTGAATAATGCTAGTGTCCTGTGGGTGGTTGCCAAAGTCTTCCGAGTTGTTTAAGGACATTACTGGGTGGTTGTTTATAGGTCCAGTTCATAAAGGCCAAATCCCAACTCTTCATGAACTCTCTGGTCTCAAATATGGGTCCGGTCCCTTCCTTGAAAGTCTACGAGATACCTGCACATAAAAAAATTGAGAAAAATGCATACCCTAGGAAGCATAGGCATAGCACAAACAATGTGAAATGAGTTACACAAATAAAAAAAATGCATCAAGAATGATAACTATTTAAGCGTCGACTATGAAGGGAAATAACGTTTTTTAAGAATAATCATACCCTAGGTTGCATAGGCATAGCGCACACAGTGTAAAATGAGTTGCATAAATAAATAAAATGATACAAGGAATGATAACGATATAAGCGTCGATGCCGAAGGACAATAACATTATGAGAACTAATCATACCCTAGGTTGCATAGGCATAGCACAAACAATGTTAAATGAGTTGTGCAAATAAAAAAATGATAAAAAGAATGATAACTATTTAAGCGTCGACACTGAAGGACAATAAAGTTATGAGAACTAATCATACCCTACACTCTAAAAAACGATTCGTTGGCTGAACAACCATAACTTATGAAAGTAATTGGATTAAACACAGAAAACTTAGTATTTATAACTTTTCAACCTCTACTTAACATATTTAGTATGTATAACACAAAAATGTAAGTTACCAGGTGAACTTAAATGTATTCAAAAATAAAATGAAAAAACATAAGTAATGCTAACTACTTTAACAATTGCATCAAAATTAAGTAAATCTAGCATAATATTTTAAGTAACTATAGAGCCACGTGATTTCCCATGATGCCTTTCCAGCCAAAAATTATGACATCTGTCGTAGCCATTTTGTGAAGCACATGCCCTGTAAAAAATGTTTGCGTGCTTTATTTATGTTGATATGTTATTAATGTTAGTTATATGTTGTATTTAGAGTTATTTTGAAAAAATTATGTTTGTTCATTGTTACCATGATTGAGAAGTGTGTGCTCAGTCTAGAGGGCAACACAGTGGGTTTGCGCGCATCTTTATTTCCTCACAGCAAAAAGGTCTCTGATTCAAGCAAGAGCTAAGTCAGACAAAGACTTTGTTCAGGAGACCTTTCTGTGTACACTTCCACAGTCCAAAACATGCAGATTAGCTGAATTGGATATACTAAATTGCTCCAACTTCACTCAAAAATATGTGTTGGATTTACTTAAAATATATATGCACCATTTTTGCATCACACTTTTTAAGTAATCCCAACTTGGAATAATTTTACTTAAAATAAACAAGAAAATATGTGTTATATGAACTTAAATATTTGAGTTCATCAACATTCTTTACTTAAAAATTTAAGTACATAAAACACAGGTTTTCTTGTTAATTTTAAGTAAAAATATCAAAGTTGGAAATACTTAAAAAGTGTGATGCAAAAATGGTGCATATATATTTTAAGTAAATCCAACACATCATTTTTTAGAGTGTAGGTGGCATAGGCATAGCACAAACAATGTGAAATGAGTTGCACAAAAGGATACAAAGAATGATGACGATATAAGCGTAGACTCCGAAGGACAATAACATTATATAAAAATAATCATACCCTAGGTTGCATAGGCTTAGCACACACAGTGTATTATTTTATTTATTTGCTTAACTCATTTTACAAAGAATGATAACTATATAAGTGTCGACACTAAAGGATAATAACGTTATGAGAACTAATCATACCCTAGGTCACATAGGCATACCACAAACAATGTGAAATCAGTTACGCAAATAAAATAAATTATACCAAGAGTGATAACTATATAAGCGTCAATGCCGAAGGACAAAAACGTTTTGAGAACTTATCATACCCTAGGTTGCATAGGCATAGCACACACAGTGTAAAATGAGTTACACAAATAAATAAAATTATGCAAAGTATGATAACGATATAAGCGTCAACGCCGAAGGACAAAAACGTTTTGAGAACTTATCATACCCTAGGTTGCATAGGCATACCACAAACAATGTGAAATGAGTTCCGCAAATAAAAAAAACTATACTGAGAATAACTATAAAAAAACCATACCCATAAGGTGTGAAATGAGTTACGCAAATAAAAGAAATGATGCAAAGAATGAAAACTATGTTGACAGTGTCGACACCAAAGGACAACAACCTTATGTTTGTTCGAAACATTATAAATGTACCAGCCTTTTATATTTGATTGGATTTGGTGGGCTGTCAAAGTTTTATAGTTTGTCAACTAAGAAAAAAAAACGCCGAAATGAATCTGTGAACTTCGCATATTCTTTTACATTAACATCCGTTTATAAAACTTATTTTTTATAGTTATAGTTGTTGGTGTGAACAGGCCTTTGGGGATTTAAACAAACTTTATAGACCGCACTAAACATTGTTTATATTGTATAAATTATATTGTATTCTGTTTCAGTAACCGTTTTTATGGGGATAACCGTTTTACTACTAAACATTAACTTCTTGTTCCTTGTCATTATCTCCTCCATATTTGGACTTCCCAGTTCCCGTATGTTTGACCCCTGTAAAAATGAGGCAAGTTTCAAATTACCTCATACTGTAAATTCCCACCATTGACACCTCATCCTTTTTCTGTTTTACACTCAACGCCGATCCTGTGACGTAAAGCAGAATGATTTACAAATAAAGTTGAAGTTTACCACTTCTCTGTAATGTTTGATCTGACCGGCTCCATGATCATTAACCCTCGGTAGACCTTTAAAGTAGTTAAGACCTCGATATGGACAATAAGATTTTTCCCGCTCAGTCCAGCGCCAAGCAAATCCATCCAATTCCACAAACTGTTACTTTGTGTTGGCTTCGTTTCTTTATGGGCTCATGTTCCTAAACGGGACTATTGTGTGTGAATAAGAGGAAGTTATAAAGGTGGTCAGATAATTGAGATGTTTTATCGTGCTGGAAGACTTGAACAGGAAATCAAGATGGATTGGTAAAAGTGTTTCCACAGAAAACAACACAGCTTTGGGAATGAAAATTATATTTGTTAGACAAAAACAAAGATTTGAATATGTAGTGAAGAAGCTTGTATATCTTTATAAGCTGCTCTTGATAGTTTAAAGCCCACCCCCCCTTACCAACAACCTCGTCCCACACAACTTCAGGAGCTATCACGGCTATGAGATTCTGGCATTTACATGTCAAAACTAGCACTGGAAGTACAGGTCTGTTTAACACCTCCATTTTAAATGAACAAGAAATGTGAACAGGCTGATACGTCAGACCAGTTTAGGACCAGTTCTCTTGAAAAGTCTTTTATGAGTTATTGGGTGGATTTGCATCCTTGTTGAATAGATGAGATCACATTAAATCTCATGGTAGATTTAGAGACAGACATTTAGATAAGACACGTTGTCCAACAAAGCCCAACTGGACCAACCAAGAGCTTATATTTTTGTCCAATGGCCGAGGGGAATTTCTGAAAAAATGTCTGCACTGCAAAAAAATGATTTTCAAGAAAAACAATCTTAGTATTTTTGTCTCGTTTTCAGTAAAAATATCTAACAATTCTTAAATTAAGATGTTTTTTCTTGATGAGCAAAACGATCCAAGAAAATAAGTCTATTATAAGTCTAATTTTGAGCATAAAACAAGCTAAAAAATGTTGAACATTTTTCATACACACTAAATAAATAAAAAAATAAAGAAATATTTGCTTACCCCATTGGCAGATTTTTTTTGCTTGTTTTATGCACAAAATCACTTAAATTTGATATTTTTGGTCTAAAAACTAGACTTATTTTCTTGGGTTGTTTTGCTCATCAAAAAAAAAATCTTAATTTAAGAATTTTTTGATATTTTTACTGAAAACATGACAAAAATACTAAGAGATTTTTTTTCTTGAAAATCTTTTTTT
Organism: Misgurnus anguillicaudatus; assembly: GCF_027580225.2. Classification (NCBI taxonomy): domain Eukaryota; kingdom Metazoa; phylum Chordata; class Actinopteri; order Cypriniformes; family Cobitidae; genus Misgurnus; species Misgurnus anguillicaudatus. Next base: position 26,791,311 of record NC_073342.2, on the reverse strand, counting down.
GTTCAGTGCATACACACTATGAAAAAAACTTTCTTTCTTAGTTTGTATTTTTGTCTTGTTTTAAGTACAAATATCTAAAAATTCTTAAATTAAAATAAATTTTCTTGGTGAGTTAAGTGACCTAAAAAATAAGTCTAAATTTTAAGATGAAAAATAGGAAATTTAAGTGAATGTGCATGAAACAAGCAATGGGGTAAGCAAAAAACTTTGGAATTTTTTTCAACACTTAATTCAAGAAAAAAATGTGCTTACCCCATTGGCAGATTTTTTTTTGCCCGTTTTATGCACAAATTCACTTAAATTAGATTTCTTTTGTCTAAAAACTAAATACATTTTTTCATATGTATTTTCTTGATGATTACATCTTAATTTAAGAATTTTTAGATATTTGAACTGAAAACAAGACAATAGAAGAAAGTCATTTTGGTAGTGTACTGCAAAAAATATTTTCTTATTATTTTTGTCTTGTTTTCAGTAAAAATCTAAAAAATCTTAAATTAAGATGCTTTTTCTTTACGAGTAAAACTACCCAAGAAAATAAGTCTAGGTTTTAGACCGAAAATATCAAATTTAAGTGATTTTGTGCATGAAACAAGCAAAAAATCTGCCAATGGGGTAAGCATCTTGAACACTAAATTCAAGAAAAATTTCTTACCCCATTGGCAGTTTTTTTACTTATTTTCTTGGGTCGTTTTGCTCATCAAGATAAAGCATCTTAATTTAATCATTTTTAGATATTTTTACTGAAAACAAGACAAAAATACTAAGAAATAATTTTTTTGAAGATAATTTTTTGCAGTGTATAAATAAAATATATGAATTATCTTATCCTAATGTGTCCCATCGTCTCTGTTTCCCAGGAAATCCAAAACGAAGCCCAATGGAAAGAAAGCACCCACAGAAGAGAAGAAGCACTACCTGGAGCCAGAGTACACAAAAGTACGGGTCATGGACTTTGACCTTAAGGAGTTGGTCTCACTCCCGACCAGAGAGATAGACCTGAATGAATGGCTTGCCAGCAATAGTAAGTCCTTAACCAAACATTAAAGCCATTATGAGTGTTTGTTTAGTATTTGTGGCACAGTAATGTTTGATCATACCTGTGTTGGAGATTTAAAACCAACCCGTAACTTTAAATATTAAACGTCAACACGTGCCATAGACATAAAGTACAGGTGTGCCTTTAGTTTTGTATGCTTCTTTTATTAGGCTGAAATTACATAGTTACACTGAAGTACAAAGTCATATCTAGGGAATGACAGTTTTTAAGGGGACCAGCTCTCATGGCCTGATCCTAGATCATTAAACCATTTTCCAAAAAGCACCTGGCAACCGAACAACACGTTATGAACCACACAGCAATGGAAATACCCAAATAGCATCATGCAGGCGAGTTTTGCACAGACAAGCACCGTGCATATTTTCGTGTAATGATAATGTTGCCTAGTAATTATTGTAGAGTTCATCTGTTACAGTGTTTGATTCTTAGGAAATGCACACTAATAAAATGTGTACCTGAATGTACTTTCAATATACTTATAAATGTACTAGGGCTGTCAAAAGATTAATCGCGATTAATTGCATACAAAATAAAAGTTTGTGTTTGCATAATATATTTGTACATGTAAATGTTTTTTAAGTACATACATGCATGTGTGTGTATTTATATTTATATATATATATATATATGCAATTTGCACACACTTATATTATGCAAAAACAAACAAACAAAATTTATTTTGTATGCGATTAATCGCGATTAATCTTTGACAGCGCTAAAATGTACATATAAATACAATATTCTGTAAACACTAATTCTGATTTTTGTGGCCAGTTTACACCTGATTTTAAGATACATTTTGGTAGATGGGATCACAAGTGGACGAGAGACACATTCCCGTTCACCGCACTTTGTTCTCAGAAGATTTCCGTAAAATTGACAGAGAGGCTTCTGAAATCATGGATAAATGGCAAACTTTAGACGCTGTGGAAAAATGATGTGCACATGTCTTTACGGGATCTTTACAGTATCTTTGTCAATTCCGGAAAATTATTGGCAGTGTGAATATACCAAATATCAAACGATCCTGGACAAATCCCTATTCCGTGTATTTCCGTAATCTCTGTGTGAAAGCTCTGGTGTTTTAATCCGTCTCTTTTGTCCACTTTCTACCGCTTCTGTCCTGATTACTTTGAGCGGGAGAAATTCTGATTTAAACTTAAAATGAAAAATTTGAGAGTACCGTTGCTTATGTTGTTATTAAACATGTTTGTTCATGTTTATGTTAGCGCTTCTCTGATATTTCAGAACACTACAGAGACACAATAAGCTAGCACAACTTTCATACACTTGCAAAGTGAAACACAAATGAAAACAGCCGCTTCAGTTTTATCAATGACAGCTTAAGACCGTACCGAACATGGTGGGTTTGCGCTAGAAGTCAGGAGTGATGTAAAAACGTTGTGCTTGGTACATCACATTAGATCAATAGGCAAAGAGTATGTGGTCTTTTGAAAGGGCAACGATTAATCACGATTTAATCGTGACTAATCGCATACAAAATTAAAGTGAGTTTTTGCATAATAAATGAGTGTGTGCTGTGTGTAATTATTATTTATATATATAAACACACACACACACACACACACACACACACACACACACACACACACATAATAACATTTACATAATAAATACATATACATAATAATTGCACACAAAACGCTCAAATATTGTGCAGGGGCTCACTTTTATTTTGTATGCGATTAATCGTGATTAATCGTTGACCATCACTAATTCGACCACAAATGCAGTCCAGTCGAATGTGTTTTCGACTACCTCTGAATATGTTTGAAAGTGGGCGAAGTCAAAAGGTTTCACACCCCATTTACACCTGTATTTAGCATCATCCACTTGTGATCCGATTGATCGAAACGCATCTTAATAACAAATGTAAACGGCCTTGAGTATCACTGAAACGCAACATTGCCAATGTCACCTAATGAGTTTCATTTCTCTGTCATCTACAGCAACAACCTTCTTCAATCTCATAAACCTGCAGTATAGCACAATCTCAGAGTTTTGCACTGGCGAAACATGTCAAGCCATGACGGCCTGCAACACGTAAGTTTCTCTTTCATTTTTTGACCGTCTGATTGTCTTTCTTGCTCTAGTCCTGAAAACTTGCAACAGGTTCTTACATTCATAATATTTGGGTAACTAAATTCCAGATCTAAGATTAGCATCCAAGTCTGAATCGAGTCACCACAGGACTAGAATGAAACTGACACACGTTTTGATGAAGCCATCCCTTGTTTGGCTTTCAAATGCGAAAGAATACAAGACAATCAAAGTTTTGTATATTTTTTGGGGCGTAACCAATCGAATGCCTTTAAGAGCGTGTATTTAAATGCCTTCACAGTCTGTATGTGGTTTTGAGGAGGGACAAGCAATTGTGCATTATTTGTGATGGCAGTGTTGAACGATTCAGTGAAAGCTATAGGACGTGCTATCTTTGTTTCTGCATCTGATGTTAACTTCACCCCCTTTACGTCTCATTTAAAAGTAGTTAAAATGTGTATGTAGCTCGATTGGTAGATGGATTGCATTAGCAGCGCATAAGTCAAAAGTTCGATCCCCAGGAATCACATAAAGTGATGCCTTGTAATTTAATGTAAGTCGCATAAATGTAAATGTAATGTCCAAGCCATAGATATTTAATCCAGGACATATGATGTATTTTTATTTGAAGATCCAATATTCAAGGAAATGCCAAGAGAGTACATTCCCACAGGTAAACAATGTCGACTTTTCAAAGTCTTCACTCGACCTGTTCACCCTGTTTGCCCGGAGCGGCGGTTGGGTGTGAACTTCTCCTTTACACGCTGACCCTGTTTAACCAGACCTGTGACTATTCAAGTCAAACGTTAAAGCGCAAGAATTACCAGCGCACACAAAATGCAAACAATTACGCATTCAGTCACGACATACCAAGAAGGGTAAGGATGGGTGTGCACATCAAAACACAACCCTACATTTCCGTCACTGCCGGTTTTGCGAGTGATCAAACGCTGAAAACGTGTTTTAGAGGAAAGGGAGGGATGGTGATCACATATAGCTTTAATGTTGAATGGTGGTGTTGTTTTTTTATTGTGTTGTTGACGCAACATTGCCTTGGAAATTTTTTTTAACGCAAGACAAGTGTCAGTGAAGTGCATGTTTGAGATTTAATATATGTTATGGAAGACAAAATTAAGCTTATTGAAGTTGTGAATGGCATATGTTAGGGCTGGATAATTTGACAATTCCAGTCTTAAAGGTGCAGTGTGTAATTTTTAGAAGGATCTCTTGACAGAAATGCAAAATAATATAAAAAACTATATTATCAGGAGTGTAAAAAGTCCTTTTATAATGAACCGTTATGTTTTTATTACCTTAGAATGAGACATTTTTATCTACATACCGAGGGTCCCTTAACATGTATGTCGCCATTTTGTGCCAACCATGTTTCTACAGATGCACTTAATGGACAAACTTTTTTTATGAAGCTGCCTCTGAAGATGACATGTTTGTAGCTTCTCCATGCGTTTTAAATGCGATGGGTGAGCAGTTGACTGAGCCATTGGTTGCAATTCGCAACCTCACCACTAGATGCCGTTAAAATTTACACACTACACCTTTAATTTATATGGTTTGGATTGGATATCGATTCGTTATCAATATTTACATAAAATGCTATTTTTCTATCCAGTTCTTATTTATGTGGTTTCAATTAAGTTCAGGGGAGCGTTTCCCAAAAGCATCGTGAGCCAACTATGATTGCAGGTTTCATCGTTTCAGCACAGTTTAAAGATTCGGGTGTTTCCCGAAACCATCGTTCCAGCGGACATTGAACAAACTAAGCAAAAAACGTGTAGTGCATTCTAAATCCATCATTCTAAAAATATTTGAGAAATTTTATTTTAAGTCTTTAAGTTTGTAAACAGAACAGCTTTTTTTGAAAACTGCGCATGTCCACAGTCCTACGAGCTTTAAGACCAGGAGAAGTGATGTAAGACTGAACTTGCACATGAAATTAAATAGCTTGAAATAAAACAACAAATTACTAAATCACAGTAACAAATTTAGTCTTCCGATGCAATGTACGTTATTTACAGAAATAATCTGATCAATCATCATCAACTATGTTGTTGAACCAACATGGTTAAAGCGACGAAACTGCGACAAAGTTACTATGTTTTTGGGAAACAGTCTTGACAAGGTAGTTAGTTTTTCCAACCTTGACTAGTACTATGGTGGTTCAGCAGCGAGTTTCATCATTGTTCGGGAAACGCACCCCAGTATGGATAAGTTATCGGTATTTAACAAACAATAAGTAAATAAAAATCCCTGATTTGATTCAGTATAAGTTACCAATATTTAACTATAATGCATTTTTTATTTGATTCTTATTTATGTGGTTTTGATTCTGTCCCCCCATATTTAACTTAAAAATGCAGTTTTTGGTTCGGTTCTTATTTATGTGGTTTCAATTCAATTTAATATCGTAAGTTATCTATATTAAACTAAAATGCAATTTTTTTATTTGACTTACTATCGACAAGTTATCAGTATTAAACCTAAAAGCAATTTTTCGATTCTTATTGATATGGTTTTGAGTCGATATCGATTTGTTTACCAATATTTAACTAAAATGCTGGGGGTTTTTTCCAATTTGATTCTTATTTATGTGGTTTCGATTCTGTACCCCCCCCCAAATTTACTTAAAAATGCAATTTTTGGTTCGGTTTTTATTTATGTGGTTTCAATTCGATTTAATATCGATAAGTTATCTATACTGATCTAAAATGCAATTTTTCGATTTGACTTACTATCGACAAGTTATAAGTATTTAACTAAAATGCAATTTTTCGATTTTTATTGATATGGTTTTGATTCAATATTGATTTGTTTATCAATATTTAACTAAATGCTATTTTTTTCAATTTGATTCTTATTAATATGGTTTTGGTTCAATTCTTGAATTTATTGAAATTATGAAATTTTTTATTTGGTTTCGGTTCGGTTCAATATGGAGAAGTTATCGGTATTTAACTTTAAAAAAAAAACAATGTTGATCAATATTTAACTATAATGCATTTTTATTTAATTCTTATGTGGTTTCGTTTTAATTCAATATCGATAAGTTATCAATATTGAACTAAAACATTTTTCCCTATTTAATGCTTATTTTTTTGTGGTTTTGATTCGGTTCAGTATGGAGAAGTTACCATTAGGCTATTTAAGTAAAATGGATTTCCCCCCAGATTTGATTCAATATTGATGGAGAAGTTATCAATATTCAACTATAATGCATTTTTTTTATTCTTATTTGTGTGGTTTCGATTCAATTCAATATTGATAAGTTATATATATTTAACTACACTGCAATTTTTTTTATTTGATTTAGTATCGATGATTAATCAGTATTTAACTAAAATGCAATTTTTTGGTTTGATTTTTATTTATGTGGTTTTAATGTAGTATCAAAAAGTTATCAATATTTGACTTAAATGCAAATTTTTTAAATTCTTATTTTAGAGTTTCGAGTTTGATTCGGAATCGATAAATCATCAGTATTTAACTAAAACGCAGTTTTTTGTTTATTTGATTCTTATATATGTGGTTTAGATCTTAATTCATTACTTGAACATGTATGTGTGTAAAATGAACACTTGTAGTCATTATGTGTAGTTGTTGTCTGCGATCACTAATCTGACTATCTGCCCAAACAGGATTTTTTTGTATTCCCACTAGTTAGATTCATTTCGTATTTGTGATTGTGAAATTAACTGGCACTATTTAAACTCCCAATCTGTAACTTGACCCAATGTTTCATAGTTATTTGAGAAACTTGCTGGCACTGATCCTACCATGTGTCTGTCCGTTGTAAAACAAGTAGGGTACACAACCGTGTAGTTTTTTTGGACGTTATTTCAGTTGTACTTTTTTTAACGGTTGAACTCATTTCCCCATCCCGTTTCGTTGATTATCTACAAAGCGCCCACAGTTTAATGCATGCGTATTGGTTGGCGGTCAGTGGGTCTCTGATGCAGGGGCAGTTATGCGGACAGTCTGCATTCCAAGAGATTTGTAATGTCTACAACCCCTTGAACCCACTTTACCTCCCCAAACTCTGATTCATGGCGAATAAGCCCACTTAAAAAGCAATAGCAGTTACATTGACTCGTAGTAGACTCATCTAATTTGACCTGTTTGTCTTCTCTTTGCAGTACATACTACTGGTATGACGAAAGAGGGAAGAAATCAAAGTGCACAGCGCCTCAGTACGTGGACTTAGTTATGAGTTTTGTGCAGAAATTGGTGACGGACGAAGACATTTTCCCCACAAAATACGGTATGAATGCTTGACACTAAAGAGAACTACTGGATAATATGATTTAAGAGTTTGAAGTAAAATAATGTGTATTGTTGGCGCCCTCTAGTGTTCATAATAAGCATTGCGTGTCATGAATAAGCTTATAATTTTTACTTTAGCTGTCCTTTAACTATTTACAATAAAAATAATAAATGTAATGGATTAAATTAACATAATTATTTTGTTACGTATCTGTTGTTTTATTTAAATAATAGTATGTTATTTACGTTAAATAAATAATTTAAAACAGTACATATATATTTCAATCTATTAACGCAATGAATAATAAATAAAATAAAATTATATCAGACAAATAATCTTTTTTTATAATTTAATACATTTAATACATCCAAACTTTAATGCAATTATATGTAATTAAATACTAATTTCAATGAAAGATACATATTTTAATTTAATTGCAGGCAATAAAAGGTAAAAACATACATTGTAAATACTGCCAAATGCATAAATGTAGATATTAATATTTAAAAAAATAAATAAATTGATTAATCAAATTTTATTTAAAATTGTATGTAAATAAAAACTACATTTAAAAATAAATAAATAAAATATAATACTTTAAATCAAATGTTTAAATATATTTTTAAAATATTATTTCAAGAAATAATAAATGTTTTCGTTTCATTGCAGGCAAAGAATTTCCCAACTCGTTCGAGTCTCTGATAAAGAAGATGTGCCGGTATCTGTTTCACGTGCTGGCGCACATCTACTGGGCACACTTTAAAGAGACCGTAGCTCTGGAGCTACAGGGACATTTGAACACACTGTACGCACATTTCATCGTCTTTGTCAGGGAATTCAACCTGGTCGACCCTAAGGAGACCTGCATCATGGACGACCTCACAGAGGTGCTGTGCACCCCCCTGCCCTCCCATATGAACAATCACGTAACCGAAAGATGAGCCGGTTGTCCCGGCGATCAGCTCCTCGAAGAGGAGGACGATGATAAACGGTGCGAGGCCTCCTGCCTAAGGGCCTTTGTTGAGCTCCTCCATTGCTTTTTATTACCATCTTAAAAAGAATTGGTCAAAAGTAGGGGATGGAGATCTGCAGCTCTACCAGCACAGATTGGTGTGAATATTTCCTCCAGGATCAAACAATCTGTCTACCTTATTGTTTCTTTAGGAACAATTTGTATTTTTTATTTTTTGCTTTTTCATTATTTTTGCGCATGTGCTCTCTGAGGTATTTTTTTGTATGTATTTGTTTAAGGGAATGGTATTTTTCTTTGCTCATCTGTGCCTTGGATATATAACTAAGGTATGGTCTGTTATGCAATAATGTTTAGAAAAATATTGTAGACCTCTGGCTCCCCCTTGTGGAGGGAGTGAAGTCCGACTGACTGTTCATGTTCAGCCTTATTTCACATAGTGACTTATATTCTAAACACCATTTATAACCCATTTTCTTTTATTTAAACACCTCTAGCACCATTTCCAAACTTGTTTTTGCCAATTCAAGTTTTTTTTAAGATATCTGGCATTGTAATTATGTTGTTTTAGAGAGTCACACAAAGCCAGCATCTACCTTAAGGGTTTTCAAAATGTACCACCTTAAGATGTACTCGTTATCTGGAGAAATATTGAACTTGTTTAGCGGGTTTCTTGACAAGGACATTTTTATAAAATCTGCATGTCTGCTCAACTAGATGCTGCAGATGGAGGCAAATAATTGTTGCATGGCAGTTGACTTGCTGTGTTGCATTTATTATGAGACAGCAGCACATAATCCAGTGCAGCCACACCATGTTTTTATTTCATTTTTTAAGTTATGAGAGGTCATAAATGTGGCATCCTGAACATGTAGAACATGCACACTTTCCCTTTTTTTAAGAAATAGATTGTAAGTATATAAAAATCACAATAATTGCCTTTAGCAAAAGAGGTTTGACTTTCTCTTCTATATTTATTTTGACTTTACTTTTTTAATCTATTGGCAGAGTTCTTCAGTTCTTGCTTTAAGTATTTTAATTATCTAAGTTAAAAGCCACCTAATATTTTAAGCTCTGCGAAGTATAATCGAATAAAAACGAGAAATGCCACTTTATCCCAATGTATGTCTTTGTCTCATTAATAAAACCACTTGTATTTATTTAGTTATTTTTGCACAATATAAATTAAATACACAGAGGTAAATGGCTCATTTAAAGCTTTCACCTAACATTCAAAGCAAAAATCTTTTAAACAATCTAAATTCTTGCATAAATGAGTAGATAATCATAAAAAGAAAAACAACCTGCACTACCTCAGTATGACCACAAGATGGCTCTATTACAGCGCTTTTGGGCGCATGAATGTTGACGTATGATTTTTTCGCGCCTGAACCACTGGACTGAACGCTTTGGTAGGTTGCTAAGCAACGTACTTATTAATTGTCATAAGTTAATAAACTGCACCACCTCAGCACGACCACAAGATGGCTCTATTTCAGCGCTTTTGGGCGCATGAATGTTGACGTATGATTCTTTCAGAGAGAGAGAGCGCGCGCGAGAGAGAGATTGAAAGACATCAGGTACACAGGTCAGGGAGCTAATAACCGTGTAAAGGATGTATAGTGTATAGCCATGGCACTCATCTCATTATATGCTCATTTATGTATATAGTTTAATAACAATGTATGTTACCAGCAATACATCAATTACAACCTTCATATAATGATTGTATTTACTAGCTGCTGACCTCATATTATTTTTGCTTCAAAAGTGCATAACTGACCTGTAAAACTCATTAAATAATTCCATAAATGTTTCTTAGTTATAAAAAAGCTTTTTATTTTATTAACATTTGTTATTGCACTTTAATTGTAGAGAGGTTTACAATTAAAAACATAGTTTGAGATGTATATATCCTTCCTTTGTGAACTATACTAGAAACCTCTCCCCGCTGTAAAAAAGTAACTTTTACTCTTAAAATTAAAATGACTTACTTTTTACTTGAGTAGATTTTTAGACCAGTAACTTTACTTTTACTTAAGTAAAATATTATTAAAGTAACTTTACTTTTACTTAAGTAAAATATTATTAAAGTAACTTTACTCTTACTTAAGTAGAAAATTGTATTACTCTTTTCACCTCTGCATTCATATGTATTAAAATTAAATTTGCGTCCGTTCATAGAGAAAGAGAAACGTTTTCAATCTGTACCCATTTCCTTGCAAGTACAATTTTGCCTGTATTATTGGTGTCCCCTTCAAAAATTGTTCTTGAAAAATTTTGTTTATTGTCCCCCCCAACATTTAGATGAGATTTTCGCCCCTGCATGTGCACAGTAATACCCTGAGAGCCTTGAGCAAACGTGCAAATTTTATATGGATATATACAAAAATGTTGAATGTGCTCACATGAAAAATACGTTTAATAAACTTACAAATGCTTTGTATAAATGCATTAATTCTTTGGTGCTTTGATAGTTGATTTATTAAGGGGCGGTTTCCCGGACAGGGATTAGCTTAAACCAGGACTAGACCTGATTTTAATTGGGAAATATAACTAGTTTTAACAAACATACTTTACTAAAAACATTACTTATGTGCATTTTGAGGCAAAACAAAGGACGCTGGTATATTTTAAGGTACGTCAGTGCAAGTTGATTTGAGTTTGGACAGCTCTTACATTTATTTTAGTCTAGGACTAGTCTAATCCCTGTCCGGGAAACCGCCCCTAAATGTATTAATGTATTTATTTATTTTTGCACAATATACATTAAATACACAGTGCATAAATGGCTCATCTAAAGCTTACACCTAATCTACAAAGCGAAAAAAAAAAAAATTAAAAATTCATGAATATTTGAGATAATCATGTAAATAAAAACACCCTGCACTAGCTCAGTATGACCACAAGATGGCTCTATTACAACGCTTTTGGGCGCATGAGTGTTGACAAAAAATATTTTTTGTCTTGTTTTCAGTACAAATATCAAAAAAAAAAAAAAAATGTAATTAAGATGCTTTTTCTTGATGAGCAAAACACGCCAAGAAAATAACTCTAGTTTTTAGACCAAAAATATCAAATTTAAGTGATTTTGTGCATAAACAAGCAAAAAATATGCCAATGGGGTAAGCAAAAATCTTGAAAATTTTTCTTAAACACTAAATTCAAGAAAAATTGCTCTCCCCATTGGCAGATTTTTTTTGCTTGTTTTATGCACAAAATCAATTAAATTTGATCTTTTTGGTCTAAAAACTAGACTTATTTTCTTGGGTCGTTCTGCTCATCAAGAAAAAGCATCCTAATTTAAGAATTCTTAGATATTTTTACTGTAAACCAGACAAAAATACTAAGAATTTTTTTCATGAAAATCATTTTTTGCAGCGTGGACTGAACTTCGCTAGGTTGCCAAGCAACGTTCTTATTAATATTCATAAGTTAAATAACACATTGCACTACCTCATTATGACCACAAGATGGCTCCATTACAGCGCTTTTGAGCGCATGACGATGACGTATGTTTTTTTTTCGAGGCTAAACCACTGGATTGAACGCTTTGGTAGGTTGCCAAGCAATGTACTTCTTAATATTTATAAGTTAAAAAAAACTGCACTACCTCAGTATGACCACAAGATGGATCCATTAACGCTTTTGAGCGCATGAATGTTGACATGATTTTTTCCGCAACTGAACCACTGGACTGAACGCTTTGGTAGGTTGCCAAGCAAGGTACTTATTAATATTCATAAGTTAAGAATTGAAGCCCTGACAACGCGTATATAATTAATATTAATGAAGTCATTAAAAGAATGATCGTAACATTAAAACATGCTTTGAAAAAAATAATAGATTTGGTCATTATGTTTGGGACTAAGGTTTTAAAGAAATTCTACTTAAAAAAAATAAGATAAACAGAAATACAATACAAATAATTCGGTTTATTTATATTATAGGGCAAGCGTAAAACAAGGCCATATAAACGTCATGCTCCAAACCATGTGCATAGTAATACCCTGAGAGGCTTAAGCAAACGTGCAAATTTATATGGATATATACAAAAATATTTTGAATGTCCTCACATGAAAATGCATAGGCCTGATTCGGGTTCTTACGTTTAATAAACCTACAAATACTTTTTGTGTAAATGCATTAATTATTTGGCGCTTTGATAGTTTGTCGTCTTCTGACGGCTGCACCAAAGCTGTTGTACTCGCGCGGCATGAACCTCTCCATCCCTCCTTCCTCATCCAGCGTGCGCGCGCTGCAGCTCGGCGTGGGCACTTTAATCGTGTTTCCAAACTTTGAATAATCCACAGCATACGTCCCATCCTCTTCCGACACCGTAGGCACAAACCTGTGACCCCAAAAGATCTCCTCGGACACGTAAGAGGTCCGCGCTTGGGTGGTGATACCGGTGGTCTCCACGACCCCTTCCAGTACGACGACCACCTCGATGTCTTCATGCTGCAGATTATCAGCGGACAGGTCATACATAGGGCTGTTTTTATCAATGACATGACTGATGATAAGAGGGGACACCAGAAAGATGCTGTTGGTGCCCAAAGGGTTGTCCATCTGGATGTCTATCTGATCCAGCGGCACCAGTTCGCCTTCACTGGAGACGGTCTTCCTCACCACCTGCACGTGGACGGCTGCGCTTATGATCATACTCTTCCTCAGGTCACCGAGGCGAAACATGAAGCACAGTTTGTTATTTCGGATCGCTATGACAGCGTGCTTGCTAAAGATGAGCGTTTCTGCGCGCCGTCGGGCTTGCGCCGTTTTCATAAAGATGCATCCCAGCATGACGGCATTGATCACCAAACCAACTATGTTTTGGATGATCAAAACGATGATGGCTGATACGCACTCCTCCGTGATCATCCGACCTCCGAATCCGATGGTCACTTGAACTTCAATGGAGAAGAGAAAGGCCGAGGAGAACGAGTGGATGTCGGTGACGCACGGGACGAAGTTCTCATGTTTCGCGTCCATGTCCCCGTGCGCAAAGGCGATGAGCCACCAGATCATCCCGAACAAAAGCCAACTGCATAGGAAGGACATCGTGAATATCACTAAAGTGTGAAGCCATTTCAAATCCACAAGCGTGGTGAAAACGTCCAGCAGAAATCGTCCCTGTTCGCGTATGTTCGTGTGCGCAACGTTGCATGTTCCGTTCTTGTCGACGAAGCGCGTTTTCCGCTGTTTCGTTTTGAATTTGGGCTGTTGTACATCTTCCGCAAGCCTCGTCAACAAATAATCCTCGGGAATGAGTCCTTTTCTGGACAACATAGCTGCTCCATACTATAGTCAGTGCGCAGTGGTGCGCAGTTGCTGTCAGATCCCGTGGGAAGCCGCTTTTAGTTCTCCGGCTGCCGTTGCCAGTCAATTGCAACCGGATAGTTTCTAGCTTAGCCTATCATCAGATGTGACTTTGGTTCAGCACCGGGCATGCGTGTCATCCACACTTTTAAATTAGGAAACCCCGCTGCATTCATAATAAGAACATTTAAGGGGCCGAGTTTAAAGAGACACTACTATAATGTACTGTAAGTCCACAACATTGTTTTATAAACAACTACACTATACACAACATCATTATACACTGTAAATTTCTTAAAATTATGTTAATATTTACTATTACTTAAAAATGAAATCAATAAAACCTCGTTCTTTTAGTGATTTGCTGTTTTCTACATATTGTAAAGATATACATTATACATTCTGTTAAAATACAATCTTGATTTCTTTAATATTGACTGAGTAAGCTCATTTCAAAGATTGAAAACAATATGAAATCAAACTTTAATGCTCCCCATCTCACAATTAGATTATGAGATTTCAGCCTGGATTTCACAGACAATGTCTCTCTCTCACACAACACACTGCATATAACAAATACATGACAATGCTGTTTATTTATGCTTTTTTATTAATAAATGATTAACATTTTATGTACAAACGTGATGATAATAGCAGTAATAAATATTATTATATTAATTCATGATACAATTGCACTTTCAATAGAGGGTCCTTCGGGTTCATTTGTCTGCTCGCACGAACGAGGCGAACACGCTGTCCTCTCGACCGAGAAGAACCTCAGGTTTGTCATACTCCAGAATGACGCCCCTCTTCATCACAATCACCTGGTCTGCATTCAGGATAGTGTGAACACGATGCTGCCCAAGACAAACACAATGACGTGTTATATAGTTTGACGCACTGTCTGACCTAAAGTATCATAAACTCTTTGAGTCGTGTTTCTGCTATCCTGGAAAACATATCATTAGGGTTTCAAGACGTGTGAAATTCAATATTAAATTGCCTTTCCACTTAAACATTTAATGACTTACAGCTATAGTGACCACAGTCCTATCGGCAAAGGCAGTCATCACGACTTTTTGAAGAATGCTCTCCTATAAGAAAAATAAAACATATTATTGCATAGATAGATAGATGGATGGACGGATGGATGGATGGAAGAAAGATAGATGGACAGATAGACGGATAGACAGATTGACAGACTTAGATAGATACAGTAGATAAATACTTGGATGTTTAGCTAGATAGATGGATGGATAGATAGAAGGATGGATGCTTAGATAGATACAGTAAATAGAAACAGTGGATTGATAGATAGATTGATAGACAGACGGACAGATAAATAGATAGACAGACGGATTGATAGATAGATAGATAGATAGATAGATAGATAGATAGATAGATAGATAGATAGATAGATAGATAGATAGATAGATAGATAGATAGATAGGTAGATAGATAGGTAGATAGATAGATAGATAGGTAGATAGATAGATAGATAGATAGATAGATAGATAGATAGATAGATGATACATTGATAGATAAAGTAGATATAAACTTAGATGGATAGAAAACTAGATAGATAGAAGGACAGATGTTTAGATAGATACAGTAAATAGAAAAAGTGGATGGATGGATGGATAAATAGATGGATATATGGACGGATAGATAGACAGATGGACGAATAGATAAATAGACAGACGGATGGATGGACAGATAGATAGACAGATGGATGGACGAATAGATAGATAGGATAGATAGATAGATAGATAGATAGATAGATAGATAGATAGATAGATAGATAGATAGATAGACAGACAGACAGACAGACAGACAGACAGACAGACAGACAGACAGACAGACAGACGGAAAGATAGATAGACAGATGGACAGAAAGATAGATAGATAGACAGATGGATGGATAGATAGACGGATGGACAGATAGATAGATAGACAGACAGACAGACAGATAGAAAGATAGACAGATGGACAGAAAGATAGATAGATAGACAGACAGACAGACGATTGGACAGATAGATAGACAGACAGGTGGACGAATAGATAGATAGACAGACGGATGGATGGATAGACAGACGGATGGATAGATAGATAGATAGATAGATAGATAGATAGATAGATAGATAGATAGATAGATAGATAGATAGATAGATAGATAGATAGATAGATAGATAGACAGACAGATGGACGAATAAATAGATAGACATACGGATGGACAGATAGATAGATAGACAGATGGACGAATAGATAGATAGATAGATAGATAGATAGATAGATAGATAGATAGATAGATAGATAGATAGATAGATAGATAGATAGAAGGGAATATAGAAGGATAGATGCTTAGATAGATACAGTAAATAGAAACGGATGGATGGATAGTAGACGGACAGACGGAGAGATAGATAGACAGACGGATGGATAGATATATAATACTTTGATAGATACAGTAGATATAAACTTAGATAGATAGATAGATAGATAGATAGATAGATAGATAGATAGATAGATAGATAGATAGATAGATAGATAGATAGATAGATAGATAGATAGATGGAGATGGATGAATGGAAGGATGGATGGATAAAATATATTATAAGAATATTTTGTCACTATTTTCTATTTTTTCCTAGATGGTGTATAAACGCAAATATTTGTCCTATAAAATTTCCCACTTTGAGTTTTTCTGTCATTTTAAATCTATCAAAGTGACGCTGACTGTCCTTTGCTCTATTAAACTCAGCTGGGATATTAGATGGAGACACGGTTCATTTACTGAAGAGATTAGAAGCAGTGCAGGAGCAGTCATTGTGTCGACTCAATATCATACAGTACATCTAAGCAAACACACATACACACCGTAGCCATGTCTATAGACGCAGTGGCCTCATCCATGATCAGAATACTGCTCTTCCGTACAAATGCACGCGCCAGACAGAAGAGCTGACGTTGCCCTTGGCTGAAATTCTCCCCACCTTCAGTTATTATTGCATCTGAAATACAGGAAAAGAAAAATCAATCATATCAGTAGTTCATATCAACCCATTAAAGATTGAAGCCAATGATTGAATTCCAGTTTTACAAAAAGGTTTTGTATGGCTGGTGTGGTGTCAGGGTTCCTGCAGGTTTCACCAAGTCAAATTTAAGACTTTTTAAGACCCCGCAGGAACACTGGGTGTATTGGGGAAGTGATTATTTTTACTTACCAAGTCCTCCAGGTAAAGTTTTGACCACAGGTTTAAGTTGTGCAATTTCCAGCGCTTCCCACAGCATACTATCTGTAGCCTTCATCTCTGGGTCGAGATTAAAACTAAAAAGAAGGAAATTAAATATTAACAATTCTTATTATAAATTCAGGGTGACCCAAAAATTCAGCATTTCTGGAGAGCAATACTGATATGTTTTAATGCTCTGCTGTTACACATTAAAAATGCTGGGTTAATTTCAACCCAGTGTTGGGTCAAAAAAGGGACAAAGCCATCTCGCTGGGTTGTAATCTAACCCAGTGGTTCCCAAACTTTTTCAGCGTGCGGCCCCCCCTTGTGTACGGTGCATTCCTTTGCGGCCCCTCAAAGAAAATTTGTGACAAAAAACTGTTCTAAAACTCAACATTTTAATAAAAAAAATTAAATTATACAAAAAAGTAGTGCTTTTGGTTAGTAGCCTTAATTTTTAGGTTTAATTACACAGAATTCATGATAAATTAATGTATTTCATAAAATGTCTTAAAACTGTGCCCCCCCTGGCACCATCTCACGGCCCCCAGTTTGAAAACCACTGATCTAACCCATGCTTGGTGGTTTCAACCCAAAATGCTGGGTTGTTTTAACACATTGTTGGGTCAAATGTAAACATTTTCTGGGTCTATGTAACCCATCATCTGGGTTCATCCCTTTTTGACCCCACACTGGGTTAAAAAGTAACCCAGCATTTTTATAGTGCACTATGGTACACTGAGAAAGACAACCAAAGTTAATAATAATATATAAATGCATTCATGGTTATATTGTAATTATAAAGCAAATGTGGAGATTAAAGAGATTAAAACGGATGGTTCCGCTGAATAAAAATGGATCTTGGAGAATGATAGAGAAGCGAGATCTCAGCGTCTGAAGAGGCAGTTTTGCTATATCGATGTCATCAATGATTATTCGCCCTGTAGGAGTACAAGAGGCTTAAAAAATGCATATC
Source organism: Misgurnus anguillicaudatus (assembly GCF_027580225.2). Lineage (NCBI taxonomy): Eukaryota > Metazoa > Chordata > Actinopteri > Cypriniformes > Cobitidae > Misgurnus > Misgurnus anguillicaudatus. The sequence continues at coordinate 26,773,413 of NC_073342.2, read as the reverse complement.
ACATATTATACATGCTCTAAAAATGGCATTCATGTTATGTTATAATTAGCTTGAGCTGAATAAAAAAGTTGTGAGTCTCACCTTCAAATGTGTCAACCATCCGGAAAAAGGCTAATGAGAAGGATGACTTTCCACTTCCTGTTCTACCACAGATTCCAACCTATAACAAATGAGGACAACCATGTGTTTGGCTGGCTGGTTTTATAGCTTGCTTTTTATAAAATGTAACCCTGAGCCACAAAACCAGTCACAAAATTAGGTGAAGACCATGTTTCATGAAGATATTTTGTAAATTTCCTACCATAAATATATTAAACATTTAAAATCTTTAAAGGTGATTTTCTCAATTTTTTTTGCACCCTCAGATCCCAGCTTTTCAAATAATTGTATCTATCCTAACAAACCATACATCAATGGAAAGCTTATTTATTCAGAAATTTAAATGTAAAAAATTGACCTTTATGACTGGTTTTGTGGTCCAGGGTCAACATCACAACGCTCCAATCAAGAAACCAAGACCTCAATGTGCCACATTATGTTGTGGGTGTTATATTTAAAGGGGACATATTATGAAAATCTGACTTTTTCCATGTTTAAGGGCTATATTTGGGTCCCCAGTGCTTCTATCAACCTAGAAAATGTGAAAAAGATCTTAGTTTTGGTAAACCATTCTCTGCAAGCATGTAAAAAAATAATTGTCATTGAAATTTTGCTCCCCCTGTGATGTCAGAAGGGGATAATACCGCCCCTTAATCTGCACTATCCAACCACGGCACCGTCATTTAGTGCAAAGATCAGCTCATTTGCATTTAAAAGGGTACCTTTTGTCCCGGGCTGATGTGTGCGTTGACGTGTTTGAGGACGGGCTTAAGGGTGCTGTCGTACCTCACGCTCAGATTCTGAATCTGAATTTCACCCCGCTGAGGCCAACCTTCTGGAACCTGAGACGCAGCTGAGATACACACACATGAGGCAAAGACATTTAACTAGTGGTCAACTGATATATCAGCTGATATTTGGCATTTTTTAAATGGTTTGTTTTGCAAGGCTGACATTTGAGAGTTTCATAAAGCAGCTGTCTGATCAACATATACAAAAAGGACCAAGTCTAGTGCAATATATTTATTATTAATGTCATCTTCACTGTGCACTACTCTGCAAAAATTATTTTCAAGAAAAAATGTCTTAGTATTTTTGTCTTGTTTTCAGTAAAATTATCAAAAAATTCTTAAATTAAGATTCCTTTTTTTGATGAGCAAAACGACCCTAGTCTAGTTTTTAGACCAAAAATATCAAACTTAAATAAAACAAGCAAAAAATCTGCCAATGGGGTAAGCACGTTTTTCCTGAATTTTTTTTTAATTTAATGTTTAAGAAAAAAAATTAAGATTTTTTGGGCAGATTTTTTGGCTTGTTTTATGCACAAAATCACTTAAATTTGATATTTTTGGTTTAAAAACTAGACTAGGTCATTTTGCTCATCAAGAAAAAGCATCTTAATTTAAGAATTTTTATATATTTTTTTACTGAAAACAAGACAAAAATACTAAGAATTTTTTTTCTTGAAAATCTTTTTTAGCAGTGTATATATTGAATTTGTTTGGGAATTGTCATTTTCTGTGTGTGTGAAAACAAGGCTTAATTCGAAGTTTCAAAGAGAAACAAAGAAACATGGATGGATGCAAAGAGATGGAAGCTGAGAAAAACAGGAAGACAAATGCTGAGTGTATACGACTAGGTAACATGACAGTAAATGAAGCAGAAGAAGTCGATGCAGAGTAAATGTGGGTCATACATCACGTGATACTCACACAGCAGACCTTCATAGTTTTCAGGTTCAGTCTTCAAAAGAGCTTTGATTCTCTTCACAGCTCCGAGCTGCACTTCCATGTCAGCCAGATTACGCACCATCCAGTTCAGGTAGTTAGACACCTGATAATATATACATGACAAGGCAAATCCTGTTGAACGTTACATGCCTTTATATCCTATCATTATGCAAATAACAATATAGGCCTATTAAAAGGATTTTTGTTCTCATGAGGGATGACTTATAAGATCACAAAGCCTGCCAAATTATACTTACAATATATAGTAACTAAACATTAAAATTCTTGGGGAATACTGCAGTTGCAGATATAAAATATGCCTACATGTGCATATTTCATACATGGTACAGCAAAAATCACTTTTGTACTCTTACCATAAGGGCGTATGTGAGTCCCAGCCCCACTAGCCCAGTGGACAGATGACTGAACAGTGAATTGGTAATGGAGGCCACAGCTGCTATCAGGACTATACAGGTACCAATGTATTCCTGTATCGAGAAACCAACCAAAAGATCAACCGCATACAAAATAATAGTTTGTGTTTGCAAAATATATGTGTGTGTACTGTGTATAAATAAACATACATTATTTATATATTATGTGTTTCTTAACTCTTTTCCCGCCCCTTGACGAGGTATCTCTTCAATTAAAAAAAAAAATTCCCTGCCAATGACGCTTTCCTGACGAGTTTTTATGTAAATCTTTAATTCTGCTATTGTCCACTAGATGGCGGTCTTACCCAATTTATAAAAAACTAAAGCAAAAACAATATATTACACTATTTAAAGATAGGGCTGTCAAAAGATCAATCGCGATTAATCACATACAAAATAAAAGTTTGTGTTTGCAAAATATATGTGTGTGTACTGTGTGTGTATAAATAAACACATACATTATTTTTTATGTAATTTGTTAAATGTATATATAAGAAAAAAGATATATAATTTTTTCTCCTGCCAATGATGCTTTCCTGACGAGTTTTTATGAAAAGTTTTAATTCAGCTATTATCCACTAGATGGCGGTCTTACCCAATTTATAAAAAGCCAAAGCAAAAACAATATTTTAAACTATTTTAAAATAGGGCTGTCAAAAGATCAATCGCGATTAATCGCATACAAAATAAAAGTTTGTGTTTGCAAAATATATGTGTGTACTGTGTGTGTATAAATAAACACATACATTATTTTTTATGTAATTTTATTAAATATATATATAAGAAAAAAGATATATAATTTTTTCTCCTGCCAATGAAGCTTTCCTGGCGAGTTTTTATGAAAATTTTTAATTCTGCTATTATCCACTAGATGGCAGTCTTACCCAATTTATAAAAAGCTAAAGCAAAAACAATATTTTAAACTATTTTAAAATAGGGCTGACAAAAGATCAATCGCGATTAATCGCATACAAAATAAAAGTTTGTGTTTGCAAAATATATGTGTGTGTACTGTGTGTGTATAAATAAACACATACATAATTTTCATGTAATTTTTTTTTTAAATGTATATATATAAGAAAAAAATATATAATTTTTATCCCCTGCCAAGTGCCAATTACGCTTTCCTGACAAGTTTTTTTATTTAAATATTTAATTCTGCTATTGTCCACAGATGGCGGTCTTACCCAAATAAAAAAAAACTGAAGCAAAAACTTTTTTTTATTTTTAAACTCTGTGTATCTGTTATCTGACAGATTTTCTAAAAAACTAAAGCAAAAACAATATATTAAACTATTTTAAAATAGGGCTGTCAAAAGATCAATCGTGATTAATCGCATACAAAATAAAAGTTTGTATTTGCAAAATATATGTGTGTGCACTGTGTGTGTATAAATAAACACATACATTATTTTTTATGTAATTTTATTAAATATATATATAAGAAAAAAGATATATAATTTTTTCTCCTGCCAATGAAGCTTTCCTGGCGAGTTTTAATGAAAATTTTTAATTCTGTTATTATCCACTAGATGGCAGTCTTACCCAATTTATAAAAAGCTAAAGCAAAAACAATATTTTAAACTATTCTAAAATAGGGCTGTCAAAAGATCAATCGCGATTAATCGCATACAAAATAAAAGTTTGTGTTTGCAAAATATATGTGTGTGTACTGTGTGTGTATAAATAAACACATACATTATTTTTTATGTCATTTTTTTAAAAATGTATATATAAGAAAAAAAAGATATATAATTTTTTCCCCTGCCAATGAAGCTTTCCTGACGAGTTTTTATGAAAATCTTTAATTCTGCTATTATTCACTAGATGGCGGTCTTACCCAATTTATAAAAAACTAAAGCAAAAATAATATTTCAAACTATTTTAAAATAGGGCTGTCAAAAGATCAACCGCGATTAATCGCATACAAAATAAAAGTTTGTGTTTGCAAAATATATGTGTGTGTACTGTGTGTGTATAAATAAACACATACATTATTTTTTATGCAATTTTTTTTAAATGTATATATATATAAGAAAAAAATATATATATAATTTTTATCCCCTGCCAATGATGCTTTCCTGACGAGTTTTTATGTAAATCTTTCATTCTGCTATTGTCCACTAGATGGCGGTCTTACCCAATTTATAAAAAACTAAAGCAAAAACAATATATTAAACTATTTAAAGATAGGGCTGTCAAAAGATCAATCGCGATTAATCACATACAAAATAAAAGTTTGTGTTTCCAAAATATATGTGTGTGTAATGTGTGTGTATAAATAAACACATACATTATTTTTTATGTAATTTTATTAAATGTATATATAAGAAAAAAAGATATATATTTTTTTGAAAATTTTTAATTCTGCTATTATCCACTAGATGGCGGTCTTACCCAATTTATAAAAAGCTAAAGCAAAAACAATATTTTAAACTATTTTAAAATAGGGCTGTCAAAAGATCAATCGTGATTAATCGCATACAAAATAAAAGTTTGTGTTTGCAAAATATATATGTGTGTACTTTGTGTGTATAAATAAACACATACATAATTTTCATGTAATTTTTTTTAAAATGTATATATAAGAAAAAAATACATATAATTTTTATCCCCTGCCAAGTGCCAATTACGCTTTCCTGACGAGTTTTTATTTAGTTATTTAATTCTGCTATTGTCCACTAGATGGCGGTCTTACCCAAATTTATAAAAAACTGAAGCAAAAACTTTTTTTTTAATATTTTAAACTCTGTGTATCTGTTATCTGTTTTGATAATCGTTCTGAATCTGATCTCTAACAAAATTTTCTTTACAAAAATGCTATTATTTTAGCGTTTTGCTCACAATTTGGTATTTTTGAATAAACCTAACCATATTTAAGAGGTTATAAAAAGAGAACAAATGAAGAAAGGATGAATTTTTTTTGCCCATTTTGTTTGAAAGCAACGGTGTGTTCTTTCATTTTAATCTATATATATATATCAATGAAACTTTTAAGTAAAATCACTAAAAGTCTTCCTTCTGCTAGAAAAAATAGTCCTTGACTGACAGAATGTTTCACATATGTATACGTTGCTAAGGATGGTGTGCAGTCATGCACAGAATTGTTAGGTGCAGCTGTCATAGCTGTGATTTATGGTAAATAAAACAACTACTGACCAATTAGGAGGTGAACTAACCCTTTTATAAACGTTACATACATCACACTGACATGTGCAGTCATTTATGGGATGAGAAACTCACCATTCGAACCTCTAGCCAGCGGTTAGCTGCTGTGAGGAAAAGAGACGCCACGTTATTGGCATCGGTGAACTGCAGGAGCCTCTGTCTGAATCTAGCCTCATACCTTCAACACAGAATACCACAATAACACATCAACAAGACAGTTAACAGATGCTCTTATCCAGACACAAATCACTTCAGGTGTTATGAGTAAGGTTGTCATAATTTGTTCAACCTGAAAGCTCTGATGGTTGTCAGGCCCTCTACGGTCTCAGAGAAGTGTGAGAGCAGAGGAAGCTGTGTGCCGTCTTCAAGCTGCTGAAGATCTCTGAGAACACAGAAACACACTGGTTATATATATATATATATATATATATATATATATATATATATATATATATATATATATATATATATATATATATATATATATATATATATATATATATATATATATATATATATATATATATATTCAATGTGTGGGTTTCAATGCATGTTTATGAATAATCTTGGCTACAATACACCACAATACTAAAAAATGCATTCATTTAATCAATATACTGATAGATGTAAACACACGGCATTCTCTAAATTGGAACAGGGAAAGTGATTAGTTTCAATATGTGTTGTGAGTGGTGTTTTCTGATTGGTTACTTGGATGCGACTCTGAAGTATTTCTGGATGAAGTAGCAGGCGATGGCTAGCGGTGCCAGGACGATGACGAAAACCGGCGTGACGTAGGAGATCACACCGAGCGCAGACACACACAACAGCGTAGAGCGACTTAAACACTCCAGAGTCGCAGGAATGTGCTGAAAGAGAGAGAGATTTATGTTTTGCTTACATGACTTACAGTTGCTAAATTTTTTTATTTTTTATAAATGCAGTATAACATATTGAATAAGTGTTTGATTATTGTCATACCTGATCTATTGTATTGGTATCAGAGGAGAAGCGATTTAATATGCTTCCCAATGGAGTTGTTTCAAAGAGCCTAAAAAGAAAAAAAGCAACTCATCAAACAACTCATTTTTATATTTAACTATAATAACCATTCTTAAAGTGAAAGTTCACCCTAATTTCATTTAAAACCGAGAGGCAACCTTACGATCTCTCTGATGAAGCCAATACTTAAACTGCAATTCATCGACTGGCCACTAGAGGCTGGCTCCAAAAGAAAGTCAATTCCTATAGACGACCATATTAAAATGCCCAACTTTACAGCTGAAAATAATGTGTTTAAAGGTCTGGTACAAAAAGTATTTTTGGTCTATATAGCTAATTTTGCCCTTCATGACAACTGTGAGCGGGGTGAATGTTTTGTAACTCATCCGTTTAAATTTTATTAAGCCTTAAAGTTCTGCATAATTAAGGGCGTGGCCAATTGAGTGACTTGTGAACTGCCAATGCTGTCACTAGAGTTGAGCTAGGGGGGCGTGGTTTCAGCAACCAGAAACTTCAGCTTCAACCATGTCCGCCTCTACCCATTTTCGGTTTTCGTGAGTGATGCGCGGTGACGCGCGGCCAAGATGGCGACGACGACTATTTAAAAAAAGCTCTTCATAAGCCTATGCGTGACGTTAAAGACTCAAAGACAGTACGTCTATATTTTTTTAGTCTATGTTTAAAACACATTATTTTTTTGTGGAACATTGAAGGAATAATTGGCAAAATGTCAGTCAGATGTCAATGAAATTTGATGGTGACCAGAATGTTTAGGGGTCTCTTTCGCATACACCGTCATGAAATGCACTGCACTGTTGCCATGATACCAAAACCCAAAAATATCTCACATCATATTTTTTCATATAAATAAACTTTCCCATGCAAACACACACACATCTTGTAGCCTCATCTACATACTCTCACTGTGACTCAGCTATCACAAATATCCAAATACACGGACACTTTACATTATACAGTATGTGACCCTGCCTGTGAAAACCCAGCTGAAGTAATTGTTGGTGTTTTCTTTGAAAATACAACCTTGATATCTCTTATATTAACTAAGTAAAATGAGACTTTAATATGAGACTTTAACCTAGATTTTACAGGGTTACATATGCATCACAGATCCATGTAACGGTATTAAATGTACCTCATTGGGGCAAGTATAATATTACTGAGCAGGCTGTGATGTAGCTCTTTGGCCACGCGCAGACCCGTCCACTCCACTGCCACCGACGTTGCCAAACACAGCACGATGCCCAAGCAGCACAGCACACTGAACACCAGGAGGTACGACGAGTGACTGAAACCCACGTCCTGAGAAGAGACCACAAACACTTTAGCGGCAAGCTAAAAAATACCCGTGTTCGCATGAAGTCATGTGTTACTTTGCGCATATGGGGTTGGAACGCGAGTTTGTTTATTTGTGTTGTATTCACAGTTGTCTGTTAAGCTTGCATAATAAATGTATTCAGGATAAATGTGAGTCTGTTTAAATGATTGTCGGTGGTCATCAACAACACATGTACAGTTGTAGAGTATAACAACCAATGGCAATACCGGTATCCAAAGATCATAGAGGTTAATATAATGCATATATATAATATAGTCAGAAAAATGGGACCAAAACTGTCACTGGGGCAGTATGCTTTAAACAGGTATTAATATGTACTATTTAGGTACAGATATGTATACATTTGGTTCCAATTTGGTACCTATGAGGTACAGTACTAATATGAAATCTATAGGTGCAAAAGTGTACTTTTTAAAGGGTACTGCCCTTACAGTTTATAAAATTTAATGATGCTGCATATATTATTTATTTATTTATTTATATTCATATAACATTTTTATACAAAATTTATTTCAAATTCACTAAAATATTTGAGAATTATATGTCAAATAATAACAAATCATCAGCTGATTTTGGAAATCAGTTATTACGTGACAATAATGACAATAATCTCAAATATCCACTTTATATCAGATTTAGCCGATACATTAACGCCACACAAGCTTTCAGTTAATAAAATAAAAACTATATTAAAAATAAATATTAGCTTTATATCAGACTTAGCCAATATAATTATGTCACACAAACTTTAAAATTAATAAAATAAAAACTAAATAAATATATTACATAAACAAACAAACAAAAAAACCAAACAAACAGATAAATAAATAAATGGCTAAATATCAGCTGTTTATCAGACTTAGCCGATATATTAACGTCACACAAACTGAAAAATTAATAAAAAAAAAAACTATATACATATATTAAATAAACTATTAAAAAAGTAAATAAATGGCCAAATATAAGCTTTATATCAGACTTAGGTAATATATATTAACGTCACACAAACTTTAAATTAATAAAATAAAAACTATAGACCATTTCAGCAGTAACAACATAAACAAGCGGCTGTCGGGTCCGCACGTAAATTCCGGTAAACTCTGCTTAGAATAAATAACAACAAAGTTCTTTAAACGTAGTTTATTTATATAACAAGCTAAAAAACAACACATAGATTACCTAGGAAACCAAAACATTTGTTATTTTCGACGAGGCATTTGTTCAAGAGATCAGTTTAGCAACTAGTCAGACCATAAAAAAAAAACGAAACCGGAAGTAAGGTTCGGATCCAGACGTATATCACGTGCGGCCGATGAAACGGTCTATATACATTTATTAGATAAACTATTAAAAAAATGGTCAAATATAAGCCCTGTATCAGACTTAGCCAATATATTAACATCACGCAAACTTTAAATTAATAAAATAAAAACTATATACATATATTAGATAAACTATTAAAAAAGTAAATATATGGCCAAATGTAAGCTTTATATCAGACTTAGCTGATATATTAACGTAACACAAACTTTAAATTAATAAAATAAAAACTATATAAATATAAATTATTAAAAAAATTGACAAATATAAGCCCTACATCAGACTTAGCCAATATATGTATTAACATCACACAAACTTTAAATTAATAAAATAAAAACTATATACATATATTAGATAAACTTTTTAAAAAAGTAAATAAATGGCTAAAAATAAGCTGTATATCAGACCTACCTAATATATTAACGTCACACAAACTTTAAATTAATAAAATAAAAACTATACATATATTAGATAAACTATTAAAAAAAGTAAATAAATGGCCAAATATAAGCTTTATATCAGTCTTAGCCAATACATCAACATCACACAAACTTTAAATAAATAAAATAAAAACTATATAAATATATTAGATAAACTATTAAAAAAAGTAAATAAGTGGCCAAATATAAGCTTTATATCAGACTTTATATCAGCCAATGCATTAACGTCACACAAACTTTAAATTAATTAAATAAAAAATACATAAATATATTATTTAAAATATATAATAAATAAATGGCTAAATATCAGATAATTAATTGGCAGATGCATCATCGTTACAAAAAAACACGGATGCTGCAAGATGGAAAATTTTGTTTCAATTAGGTACAAGCCAATACTAAAGACTGAATAATAATCTACTTATACTTTCAGCCTTTGTCAATGATTCAGACTGAAGAAATAACACACAGAAAGAAAATCAATCCACGATTCAAGCAAAGACTAAAAGCTTATTCATTACCACGGCACTTCAGAAGGGTATATCGATAACGCAGAGCAATTTTAAAAGCACAAGTGCTAATTAAAGTGGAAACTCTAAATCAGGGGTTAATGTTACTTTGTATTCTGTGTGGCATCTGAGGGCTGTTTAAAATGTGAGCAGTGATGCTGGTGAATTAATTATTGACGAAAAATAATTTGAAAGAAAAAGAAAAGTTGATAAGCTGCACCGTAGTGTCTCTCTTCATTAAAAGTGGGCGGAAAACTGGACTTATCACACAGAACAGCCGTGTCCGTAAACTCCCATGGGAAGTAAGATCTGGAATATTCTAACACCTTTGTAATTAGCTTGTGTGTAAGTGCATGATTCCAGTCGAGGTTGATTAGATAAACTTTAAAGTGAATACTTCCATGTTCCCTACCCTGAGCCAAAGGAGTCCAGTATTTGTGTTATCAAGACTGTCACAACCATATGAGTCAGCGAGTCAGGGATGTCTATTAATAAAGCGAAGGTTTAAAGGTTCATGCTTTGCTCTTAACACCTTTGCTTGCTATGCACTGCTATGATAGTGAATGATAAAAGCTTATATGTATATACAACACTAGCATCAATGCACCTTCTCTTGGAAGACATTATTATGTTATTATAATTATTTTTAGTTGGATTGTTATTATTATTGTTTGGATTTCTTTTCCTTTTAGCCACTGTTTAGGCCAAAAATGTTTTTACATTTTTAATGTAGTTTGTATATTACCATCATCTCTCACCTGCACAAAGGAGCAATTGCGCGTTGCAGCCTCGATCTTGGCTGTGATGACTTTAGACGTCCAGTGTGCGAGCCAATAGTCAATGGCCACCATGAGGGAGTGTTTGAGGAGCTGAGAGAGCAGAAGCAGGAGGAGCAGCAGGAGGCCTGCAGAGCTCAGATATGTCCCACAAGATCTCCAAGGTATAGTGGCTCTGTGCCTCATCACACGTGACAGGTTATCTTCATCATCGCTCTCCGGAGACTCTTCTGGAGATATGAAAAGAGAACAGTTCAGAGATGTTTTTATGAACGATGCTTTGTATTTGGTGACATACCATGGATAGATGTTTGCTACAGTGTCATGTTATTTTTAGAAAAGACACCCACAACTCAGCCGAAAGCATAGTTTACAGCCAACTACAGTTTGTGTACAAATTGTGAGAAAGTAAGCGAATGCTGAAAAAGAAGATAATGAACTATAACGGCTAATTAAAAGTAGAAAAACAGGTGCGCATACTATTACAGGGAGCCATTTACAGTCACTGCCCTAAATTTAAAACATGACATCATGCAGGCACTTTAAAAACATGTGTAGGTGGATGCTGAGAAGAGAGAGATTAAATGAACATGATAAAAGCTCTGATGTGGCTACACAGATATGTAATACATCAGTCAAGTGGGGTCAAGTGCTCTAAATCGGGGTCTAGTGGAATGAACCATGTGAGTCCAGTGTAACGAATCAGGGTCCAGTGCAGTGAATCAGGGTCCAATGCAGCAAATCAGCATCCAGTGCAGTGAATCAGAGTCCATTGCAGCGAATCAATACACCAACAACAGGTTCCAGTGCAGTGCAGTGAGGCATAGTCCAATACAGTGAAATATCATTCAGTGTAGTAAAAAGATTCCAGGTGAGGCAAAGTTTAGTGCAGTGAATCGGAATCCAATGCCGAGAATCTGAATCAAGTGCAGTGAGTCAAAGTAAAGTGCTTCGAGTGCGGCAGAGGCCAGTGCAGCGAACCAGAATCAAGCGCAGTGAATCAGAATCCAGTGCAGAGAATCAGAATCAAGTGCAGTGAATCAGCATCCAGTGGCATGATTCATCATCCTGTGCAGTGATCAAGAGTCCAGTGCGATGAATCAGCATCCAGTGCACTGGGTTATAGCCCAGTGCTTCAGAGTCTAGTGCAGGGAATCAGAATCCAGTGCAGTGAATCAGCATCCAGTGCAGTGATCAAGCATCCAGTGCGGGGATTCAGAATCCAGGGCAGCAAATCAGGGTTTACTGCAGTGAGTCAGTGAAGTGAATCAGCATCCAGTGCCATGATTCAGGGTCCATTGCAGTAAATCATGGTCCAGTGTATTTAATCAGAAAATGAGCATCCAGAGCAGTGAATCATATTCCAGTGCAGTGAATCAGTGTCCAGTGCTGAAAATCAGGGTCCGATGCAGTAATTTAGGAGCCAGTGCACTGGGGATGTGCATGAACATATAGTATTCAATGCAGTTGCTTGTAAATGCTCTGCTCAGCACATTATGGTGGAAAGAATGTGTGTGCTAGAACTTGCATTTGTTCATTATTTATTCATTATTCAGTTCTTTCATCCCAGGTAAATGTGCTCACTATCTCTCTTCTTATGATACAACAACAATCAGCAATGTTTTGCATAAACTGGAAAGCACATTATGACTCCCATTCAGGGGCACATTGCAACCATTGTATACAAGGAGGTCGAAAATGGCTGGGTTAGTTGGACTGGTGCATTCCCATTCACCCCAAGGTCAGTTGATCGACTGGGAACCTTTTTTGAGCCAATAACCTTGTGTGTAAATAGTATCTGATCATTCTAAAGCCATAGGAAATGGATGATGCTGATTATTCAATAGCACAAGCAAAATTAAACATACTAAGATGAATTCATGGATGAATTATTCCTGCAACTGAAATGATGCTTTCAGAAGATGTATAGGCAGCTACATATTGCACTCTATGTGGATATTACAATAGAAGATTAATGTAAAACTAACATGCAGGCTCATATGCTCATATGCAATGTAAAAAGAGAGAAAAGCATAGTCTATTATTCGATCAGTCAGGGTTGACTGCTTTGATTCAGTGCCAGGCTATCAAACTCATGCTGTGTGCCAGTAATGTGGCAGTCGGCCAGTTTTCTCTGATCTCTGATATAGAAAACACTCAGCTCCTGAAGATCATTTTGTCCTTCCAGAGAAAGGCAATGCAACTTTGTCTGATAAACCAAATCACTTTTAACCATGCCTTTAGGTTTGTCGCATTAGAATTCACTTATAATTTAATGCTAAATTTGCAGGACGTTCCTACTTGGAGATTCAAAATGTGCATTGTCAGTATGTTTTATTAAAATTACAGATATTTGACCTAACCCGCTCTGCAGTTTGCTTGTCATAAAGCAGTGGTCCCAGATTCGATTCTTCCATGTCTATGTTTGCCCCCTATTTGGAAAGGGGAATTATCCGGATATTACCTCCTAATAACCCAGCACAGCTGATCACAGTAATCAACACTCGGGGCTCACGCCGGCTCTAAACATTGCCATCTGTCAATGCATCCTGACAGGTGGTGAGAGTGGGCACCCAAACATCCTGGCGTGGATCACTCATACCAACAGCGTGGTCTGAAAGGCACAGCGGTACCTCTGGAAGCTCACGTGTTTCCGAGGAGATCCCTTTACAGATAAGATCTGCATGCCAAAGCACTGCATATTATTTTACTGCTGCATTCAGCATGTGCAACTCCCAAGCCACCAAGATCCATAATGAAAATTTATGAGAATCTTACCTCAGCAGCTTGAATGTTTAACAATGCAGCAACCATTTGCCTTTTGGCTTTACAATGATTTTTTATTGCAAGTAAATTACTTCTCTTTCCAAGTACTACATAAGCATGTCATAAATAAAACTCGATAAAAAAGTTGATCTATTCTTACCTTCCTCCTCCTCTTCAGTTTTAAGGGCCTCTCTGGAGTACATAGCTCGCCTTAAGTTTTTCCTTTCCAGCACCGTCATATTATCATCTACTGTCTCCTGAAAGACAAAATAATAGAGAAATAGAAATGACTTTCAAGCCTATTTGAAACACCTTTGTTGAACTGGGTTTTAGTAACTTCAGAGAAAAAAGTTCCTAAAATCTAAAGTGTGTTAGTAAGTTTGTGTAAGCATGCTAGTTCTTTGTAAGATTATTTTTGTATGTCTGTAACTGTTAAAATGTTTTTCACAGAAAATACAGTGTAAAGACCTGATTGATAGATCTGTTGGCCACTAGATGGCATTTCAGAGACCTGTTGAGAGACTTTAGTAAATAACAGTCACTGTTCTGTATTTTTAGAGACCATTTAAAATGCATTCTCTGCTTTGTGACCAAACACTCTCAACCAATTTCACATAAAAAAGTTGACGTTTGCATTTACATTTTCAGTATTTAGCTTCAGGAAGCAAATTAAGAGTTTGGTCCAAAACGCGATAAACACCATTTTTATAAAAATAGTTACAGCCATAATCAGTATTGTATCAGGTCAGTATTAAAAATCCAATATCCGCCGTGTTATTCTGTTATCTTTTCTCCCTTTTTTCCCAAAATACGATAAACGCCAGTCCTCCTTCTCTGCAGAATGCAATAAATACGCTTAACCAATCACAGCGCACCATTCCACCCATTGTAAACATTAATGGTGTTGCTTTGAATACACACTGAATCCTAGTGTTCCTCATCTACTTTGTACTTCGTAATCAACAAAGAAACAAAAACAAAATAGTAATTTTGATGGCATTGATAAACCTGTGGTGGTTTTCTGTGATGGGGAAAAAACGTAAGCTATCAAATTCGAATAATTTACGTGAGAGGTACTCGGGTGAAGGAAAAATGCCGGCTGTTGCTTGTTCTCACACGTCAGCAAAAAGCTTCTGTCACGCTAACACATTGAACCCAGTGGATCTTATGAAAATCTAACCATTATTTTACTCAGTCAACGAAAATTAAGACCAAAACAAAACATTACAGCTGATCGCTGTCAAAAATGTTAAGCGACGACGTCTCAAGGATGACAGCAGCAATGACAATGTTCTTTGATTAATGCCATTAACTCTTTCCCCGCCATTGACGAGAAATCTCGTCAATCAAGAGAAAACGCTTCCCCGCCAATGACGAGTATTTCCAACTTTCCGCAATACCGCTATTATCCACTAGGTGGCTGCATGTCCGTGTCTGTTTTTAAGATCGCTCTGAATGGGATCTCTATGAAAAGTCCGTCACAAAAATGGAATTTTCTCAGCTTTTTGCTCAAAATGTGGTGTTTTTGCAGAAACCTACCCACATTCAAAAGCTGATTACAAAAGAACTACTGAAGGTAGGATGAAACGTTTTTTTTTTTTGTTTGAAAGCAGAGGGTCTGTTCTTTCATTTGGTATATTGTATGTTTATATATTTAAAGAAGAACATTTTCTGGAAGGCATTAAACTTTTGTGAAAATCATGAAAAACGCTGGCGCTGGCTGGCAACTTTTTAAAAAAACGCTGGCGGTGAAAGAGTTAATGTTATTTTTTTATTACCACTAGTCAACTAAATGAATATAACATGGCAAAGATGAATGCACATTTATATTTTGTTTCATTTTTGTATCAGTTTTTATAGTAAATCTTTAAAAACAAAATTATGGATTTTAATTTTTTATGTTTTTATAACCTAAAGATGCTATGTGAAAGTTTGTAGAAAATAGTGGTTTTCATCTTGTCACTTTCTATAGAAAAAAGAAAACACATTTTTAACCAAATTAGTCCAAATAGACTTATTGCATTTTGGAACCAAACTCTTCAAATATTGCCCTTCAAAAAAGTATCATCTTGAGCATCTCCCTTATTTTCTGCAGGGTACCTTCTCAAACTCCCGATCTTGTCTGTGCATCAAAGTCTTCCACTGCTTAAAGAGCTCAGGTTGAGAGTTCTGGATGTCCTTCAAGGTTCCTTCAGTCTGTATGCTGCCATCCTTCATAGCAATGATCTACAAACAAGACAACAAACAAGTCATTTATTCTCCTGATCTTTGACACCAGAAAGAAAAAAAAACCCTTGAGAAATCCAGCTAATATGTAAGGGGGAGCTGTCCGCCATGACAAATTAAAGTGGTTTTGTGTGACAAACAGTGATTTCCTAATAGGGCTGAACAACTATCTTTTTTGGGGGGCTCAGTTGATTGATCAGGTTGCAAAAGAGGGAAATCAATCACCCTTAATCAAAGCAATTGAGAGAGACAATACACTTTATTTATTTCACATAACAATAAGGTTAATCGTGACATCAAGAATTGACTACAGCAGTTATTGCTAACTTTTTCATTGGGTCCCCCGCCATCTTGGCATTGTTAGCATGATTTTAAAAAAGTATATATTTTGTAATAAAATTATTAATGGAACAATTTATGCAAATTTATTTGAGCTCAAAGCATATCGGATCACGTGCCCCCCGTATACTCTGCAGCCCCCTAAAGGGACCCAGACCCCAAGTTGGGGACCAATAAAATGAGAGTGATGGAGCAGACTTTACTATAAGTAAAATAATAAACACCGCTATATTCAGTTTAAAGGTTTTGATTTCATGGGGTCTTTACAAGCCCACATATCTTTTGGAGCCACAGCAGGTGGTTAATAAATGTGATTACTGAACCTGAAGGGCATTACTTTGGCTGATGTCTTTTTGGTTTGACCTGCAGTTTGATTACTGTCATTTTCATGTGACATCCAAATGGGGAATTAATTTGATTTCTTTCTGTAGACCAGATGGTCTGTTTTGATCTGTTTGGTGCCATAATGAATAAGTAGGATTTGGAGGTGACCATGAATATCATTCAAAGTCCAAACATGAGCAGACTATTGGACTATAAATAAAATAGCATAATAGGTTTCCACAAAAATCATTTCTTCAAGTTCTCGGGGTTGTGGAGAGGCGATGAATAAATGTGAATTATTCATGAGTGTGGCCCGGGCTTTGTGAGATCTGACTTTTAAATATGGCTTCCACCTCTCATAAGCACACATTTAATAATTTCTTAGCATTTTTTCCGATATCTTTCACTTTGAGCTGAAATATTTAGAAGTAAGAGGTTCATGATTAAACATCATGTACCATTCATCTTTAATACAATGTCATTTGTGTAATTTACATGTAATTTTCCTGTTTTATATTATTTTTTTCCCTTCAATATATTCTGTTTTTTACTGTAAAGCTGCTTTTCAAACATGCAAAATTGTAAAAAGCACTACAGAAATAAAAGTGAATGATCAATTATGATCAATGGCACTTTTCTTTGAAAAACCCCAATGGCCTTTTTTTACTTCATATAGGCCTACTAATAAATTTGCATGAGCAACACGCCAAACTTGTTATTTAAAGCATATTTTAATCTGAAACCATCATTGCAACCATCTGTCCCTCATTTTTTTTGGTAACTAGGTCATTTTTTAACTGCTTGAGTTGCGAACATCGCTGTGCCATTTTGGTCTGCATGATGGCCGTAATTGCAGTGGCAGAGTGATGCTGTCTAGTCAGAGTAAAATATGTCAGAAGATGGTGATTTTCGAAAATGTTCACAACCTAGCACCCAGAATCAGCCTGCATGCTGGAAAAAAGTTTCTGGTGTGTCCGCTGTGTTACGTGATTTGCAATATGCTGCTAAAGAAATGCAGACAATATTCAATTCAATTCAATTCAATTTTATTTATATAGAATAGTATATAATAATATACTTATATAAATAATATAAGAATAGTTCACCCAAAAATGGACATGCTTTCCTAATTTATTCACCCTCATGCATCATAGATGTACATGACACATTTAATCAGCTATAAATTAGTGCTGGGCAAAGATTAATCGCGATTAATCGCATACAAAATAAAAGTGATTATTGGTATAATATATGAGTGTGTGCTGTGTCTAATTATTATGTATAAATATATACACACACATTCATGTATGTATTTAAGAAACATTTACATGTTTATATATATATTTATTTATATTTTTATATAATCTATATTAAATATATAAAAAAGATATATAAATAAAACAATTCTGAAATGAATATATGAATGTGTGTGTGGTTAAATATACATAATAATTAGACACAGTACACGCACATATATTATGCAAAAAAAATCACTTTTATTTTGTATGCGATTAATCACGATTAATCTTTGCCCAGCACTACTATAAATACTTTTTAAAATAATAATATCCGTAATTTTATATGAAGTTTGTTTAGCTTAGTTCGGGAGGAGCATGGTCATGTAATCCCCTCGGACAGCACGCCAAATATGCTTTCTCTCATTCCTTATTGATTACATGTTAATGCGAACTCGTGAAGTACATACATTGGTCCCAAAATGTTTAAGCACATCCAAATGACTGTATGTCTGAAGCAAAACAATATGTTTGTGAGAGAAAACTCTTCATATTTTTATATGTGTTCCTTTCACTAAAAGAGAGGAAAACCTATTTTATTTTGGCGCAAAAAAATGTAGCAAAAATGAATCCTTTATCAGTGTTTGGGGACCCCACTGGACTTTTCCTTTCTTTTTTAAAAGTGTTACCTTCATCTCAAGTGCATAAAACTCCTTGTTTTTCCTAAACAATCTATCTAAACATGCACAAAAAAACTGGGCTTGATTTGGTTGTGCTAAAAGCGTGTACATTTTTTTTTTACCGTTTTTAAAGAGCAATTGTATAAGGAAATATAAATTTTTATACGAAAAATATATATCATTTTTTAAATTGACTTCTCAACTATACATTTATGCTGTGTTTTTGTGGAAATGTGAAGTTTTTTTTACCTATTTACTTAACTAGGCCATAAATTGGCTCATGTAAAATGATTTTTAAAAGCAAAAAAATCACTTAAATGTCGATTTTAATTCAATCTAAATTGTTTTTGGAGATTGCTCTATGTGTTATAAAAAATTTATATTTCCTTATGCAATTGCTCTGTTTAGACCCCAAACACTAAAAACTTTATAATTTTTTAAAACTGATTAAGGGTTAAATAAAAAAATCTATATTTTCTAGACAGTAAAAAGCTCATTGGAGACATTTGCCCCTGCTTAAATATGTTTAATATTTAATATGAAATATGACTTTAATATGTGCATGTGTTTGTACCCAGTCAGCATGAGGAAGATACTGGAGCTTGTGTGTTACGAGCACCACTGTTCTCTTCTCCTCCCTTAACAATTTGAGGATGCCTTCCTGCATCAGATGATCACTCAAGTGAATATCCAGCGCTGAGAAAGGATCATCCTATAGTATAAAAAAAACATGAGAAATAAATAAATAATTGGTTTAATGTGATCACATCTACTGTACAAGTGCTCTGCATGCTAAAAATAATATCTATATTTCTTTCTTAATTTTTAGGTGCAGGTGCATGAAAAATCCTTGGAAAAAAGGTGTTCATATGGCATATCTTTTCACACCACAGACTCTACGCTGTCAAAAAAATTAAGTATAGGTCTCTGCGGAACAAAAAGGGGTGTTTCCCAATTTTGGGGCGTTTTCAAACTGGGATTAGGCATTTTTAACCATCTAATCAAAAAAGTACGGAAGCCCTGAAATACATCATTAGTTTGAAAACGCCCCAAAATTGTCAAAATATGTACCCCAGCTGTTACTGGGGAAGTACCCTTTCAAAAAGTACAGCTTTGCACCTAAAGTGTTCTTGTTAGTACTTCAGTGATAAATTTTAGTATCGCAAAGGTACATATTGGTTCCAAATGTATACCTAATGGTACATATTAGCACCTTTTGAAAGAGTATTGCCCCAATGACAGATGGGGTACATATTTTGACTACTGAGAAAAAGACCATAAACATTTGCCCAGTAATATATAGGAGAACCTAGTCTATGTTTGTACTGTAATAAACCATGTCACGAGCTCAGCCCGTAGCAGTATGACTCATGAAGTGTTATGTATTCTGCATGGATATCACACAGTGACGGTGCGCTGCGGAGTCTCGCTTCACAGCGTCTGGACTTACCAAAAACACCACGTTGGTGGTTTGATAAAGAGCTCGAGCAACACTGATCCTCTGCCTCTGGCCTCCAGAAAGAATTATACCCTGGAAAAGAAATGAATCAGGGAAGAAGGTTACAGGAAAGGTTGTAATAATAACACACCTTGTGGGAAAAAGAAAGAGAGAGGGAGATGATAACATCACAGGACCGTCTCATAGTCTAAACTACGAGGAAAGTATTTTGACATCAAAGTCAGACTTTTCAACATGTTGTTCTTCATTTTGGATCATGTGGATTAAATGTTTGTGACGTGATTAAATAAAAAAGTTAGGAAAAATCAGATTAGAGCTTGCCGGATTTTCTATCCCATCGAACAGACTGTCGACAGCTTGAGGCTGAGACAGAGACACATAGAGTCTTAATAAAGATGGCATGATGATCGATGGTGTTGAATCTGCTCTGACTTTAAATGAGGTGGAAAACTGATGCTTTTAAATGCAAGTGGTATCACCAGAAAAGCTTTTACCACAGCAAGCATCTTTAAATGTGAACTAAAAAGCAAGTAAACACACCTTGTTAAAGGTGGCCTAGACAATAAAACAGTGATTCTCAACCACTGGGCCGCGGTCCACCAGTGGTCCCCACAGCGCCATCTGGTGGGCCGCATAGGCAGTGGTAGACTACTAAAAAAATTATTTCTAAAAATCTTTATAAAAGTTATATCAGACTTTTCTTATTAATTTATATGATTTAAAAACGCTCATTCAAGATGCATGATCTAAAAGCCCATTTATGTCCGCGTTGTGCCACATTCAAGAGTCGAACACACTGGCGACAACTACAATAGCTCCGCTGTGTGACTCCGATGTGTGATACCCTGAAAAGAAGCAAAATCCTCACCCCAGGTCAGGGTATCCCCTATTTTAGCGCCACTTTTTGATGTGCATTCCGCATAACTTTTTGAGGCTCTGGGTTGCCCATTTTTTTTGAACGTGCAAGATTCTTTCATTTGTTTGGCTTGTGCGTCAAATAAAGACGCATTTTTTATTTACTGCATGTGTACAAGTATAAATCATTTTTAATACAGTCACCAAAAATATGAATAGAGCACTTCAGTTTTGCCTTTTATAATCATGTCTACTGTAGCCTATTGTTATCATTTTAGTCCAGTGTCTGAAAGGACATGAAAGTGAAATATGTGAAATATGTTCCTAAAATAAATATTAAAACATTTGCATTGTGTTGTTAAAAATTAATTAGATTTTTCAAATTTCAAAATTTGGGGGCCGATATTTTAAATCTTGTTATTTTTCCTATTTCAATTTACAGTAAATAAATGCAAATAAAAAAAGGAAATGTTTGGCAGAAATGATTTTGGTAGTTGATAGAATGAATTTTTACTTAAAGGATTAGTCAATTTTCTTAAAAAAATCCAAAATGTTGATGTCTTTCTTTGTTCAGTCGAAAAGAAATTATGTTTTTTGAAGAAAACATTCCAGGATTTTTCTCATTTTAATGGACTTTATTGGACCCCAACACTTAACCCTTAACAGTTTTTTTCAACGGAGTTTCAAAGGACTCTAAACAATCCCAAACAAGGCATAAGGGTTTTATCTAGCGAAACGATTGTCATTTTTGACAAGAAAAATTAAAAATATGCACTTTTAAACCACAACTTCTCGTCTATCTTAGGTCCTGTGAAGCGCCAGCGCGACAATCGTTTGACTAGATAAGACCCTTATGCCTCGTTTGGGATCATTTAGTCTTTTAAAACTCTGTTTAAAAAAATGTTAAGTGTTGAGGTAAGTGTTAAGTGTTGGGGTCCATTAAAGTCCATTAAAATGAGAAAAGTCCTGGAATGTTTTCCTCAAAAAACATAATTTCTTCTCGACTGAACAAAGAAAGACATCAACATTTGGATGACATGGTGGTGAGTAAATTATCTGGATTTTTTTAAGAAAATGGACTTATCCTTTAAATACATTCCTATAAATATTACATTTAGATAAAATGAAATAGTCTCTTAATTTTTTCTGCGGCTGTATATTCTACCTTTAAAGATTCAAAATTTCTCAAAAGGTACTACAGATAAAGTCTACGCCTAAAAGTCCACCGTACATCTTTCTCTTTAAATGTTTGTGCTCCAAATGACATCTATGATTTGGGTTTTCCATTGGAATCAATGATATTCCTCGTTCATCTACAGGGATACCACCAGGTGTACCTTTAGTGATTCAAAAGGCATTGTTTTTCTGTTATTCTGCGTTGATACAATCATGTTTAGAATACCGATCCTCTGAATGTTTTAAACAGTCATTAGTGGGCCGTAAATTGCAAAAGGTTTAGAACCCCTGCAATAAAACATATTGACACCTTAACAAATGTTCAAAACTCAATATTAGGGATGTTCAAATTGACTCATTAACCGTTAACTAAAGGTAAGAATTTATGACCGATCAATATTATCATTTAAAAGAAAAAGAATTGTTAACCCATTGTCAAAACGTGCCTACAGACATTTCGCCACTTTTTATCAATTTTAATTTGAATGGCCTGTACATGTGTGCGCACGTCCGGACAGACCTTCATTGATCGCCTCTGTCCTAGACCATGGACATAAACATCTCTCATTTGCACAAACAGAGAAAGAAGACGCAAAAGCAAAACTTGTGTCCTGCTTTAGAAACTGTGGTAGATTAAAAATAGACAATCCGCCCTCTTTAAATATTAATCCTTTGGACTAATCGCATGCACTTTGGTAATGTAATGTTGGGTGACAATTTGATAATGTATGAATCCTGGTTCTGTTGTTGATCTGTTGCTGCTGTTTTCCCGAACGTAAATCATTCCAGATGGCTGATAATGAAATGCATCACAATAGTCACACTGACCCGCTCGCCGATCACCGTCTGGTCCCCCTGGGGAAGGATGTCAATGTCCGGCTGAAGCGAGCAGGCTTCAATTACAGCTCTATACCTGAAACATCAGAGGAATAAAACAGCTTGCCGGATATTTAACACCATCAGCTTATCTAACTATATAACATTTTAAAATATTCATGTTGAAATGACATAAAATTAAATTGCTTTCATTATAACAACGCTGTCCGCACTAAAAAATATCCAATGCAATGCGAATCCACATGCAAGACGTAGCAAATGCAGTCTGTTTAAATCAATTGATCAGCGTGAGGCCACAAATGGTCATGACAAACAATTTTACGAAATGTTTTTTTGCAACAATGCCCTTTTAACGAAAAAATGCTTTTAGGATAAATTGCGCCTTTTATGACCCCTTTAACAATCTCCTTGTACAGACACCGCTGAGACCCCAGCGAAGGTAAATACACAAAGATTGTAAGGAGCAGACAAACGTACCCAGGGACACATCTGTCTAATGACTGTTACTGAAAACTACACAGTGGAAAATGACTGATATAGAGAGGAGAGAGAGAAAGAAAGGGCGAGAGAGAGTCTTTGTGTTGACTAATGGAGACATGGGGTATAAAAGAGACAGAAAGTAAAGCAAACACTTGGCTAATCCACATCACTAGGGCAACAAGGCGCTGAACACAAGATAATGTGTACCGACAGCCCATTAGAGACAAATAGTAGGCCCCAGTTGGCATATGGTGTCCCATCTATCTATCTATCCATCTATCTATCAATTTTTTTACATAAAATCCTCTTACATAATATAAAGATCATTTTGCGAAAACATAACCTTGATATCTTTAATATTGACTGAGTAAGCTCATGTCAAAGATTGAAATCAATGTGAAATGACTCTTTGATGCTCCAGATCTCATCAGTAGATTATAAGTCTTTGATGTCAAGGACAGGGTCACATTTATGGATGCCCTTGTGTACACAACAGGAAGATTATCTATGCAAAGGTTAGACAAACACCCTATAAAATGGCAAACAAATACTGTACTTGCTATCTAGTCATCTTCATGTTATATTCTTTTTTGTTTATATTGAAATAAGAGGTCAGTTACCTTTGCTTTATTAATGGCATCTCGAAAGTGATGTTCTCGGCTAGCGTGGTGTTTAGGAGCCAGGGCTTCTGGGATGCGTATGCCACAGCACCTCTTTTCCTGTCAGAGGGGTTGCCACAACATCAGTGATCTCCTCACAACACCAATGTTGCTCTTAAATATAAAAGAAAGGCTTGTTCAAGCTTTTTTAACTGATCTAAACTACAAATTGTAAATTTAAGATTGAAAATAACGAATGTTGTTTTAATGGATATGCCCCCTGACCATTTGAAGTAAAAATTATAAAATGGTCACAGAAAGGTTTATTGTAAGATTATGAATGTGCACTTTCCTTTTAGCATTCAAAAAGTTTATTAACAAAAAAAGCTCATTAGGTTTCATGTGTGTGGATGTATGTGCGTTTATGTACACACCTGATATCCCATTCTGCAGCGGCATCCGAAGGACTGAAAATAAAAAAAACATCATTTAGAAAGATTTTCATAAATCATCATAACATTTATATTTATGCATTTGGTAGATGCATTTATACAAAGTGAAATTTTTTTAATCAGCATGTCTGTTCCTTGTTTGAACCCACGACCTTCTGTACTGATAATGCAATACTACTAAGCTTACAGTATAATGCTACGTACACACCAAAGGCCGGCATCGCTCTAGATTACTCGCAGGATTTAACTTCGTGGCATGCGAATTTTTTGATCAAGTTGAATATTTTCAACTCGGGAAAAGAGGCTTTTGAGGCGAATAACTGTGGGTTTACACCAGACGCGAGTTCAACGATTTGCACAAGTAGATTAAATGTCAATGCAAAGACGCGATCAGAAACGTCCGAATGCGAATGACCCGATATGGCCGGCGCATTTGCCGCGAAAACATGCGCTATTCGCCGCAAATGCATCTCCGCCCGAGTTGAAAATATTCAACTCGAGCAAAAAATTTGCATGACACGAAGTTAAATCCCGCAAGTATTCTAGAGCGAGTAAAGCGATGCCCGCATTTGGTGTTTTCGCGGCAAATGCGCCGCTCATATCGTGTCATTCGCATTGTCCCTCGCAAGGTCGAAGACGTGTCTGATCGCGTCTTTGCATTGACTTTGTATGTAATCTACTTGTGCAAATCGTTGATCTCGCATCTGGTGTGAACCCACAGTAAGACAAATGAACTGACATTAACACATATCCAAAGTGACCTGAAATGCATTGATTAGTTTGTGTATTCCCTTGTTTTTGAACCCATGACCCAGCGTTGCCATCACTACACCTATACCAGGTGAATGTTACTGTGTGAGAATTGACCGAAATTAATGATATTAGAGTAAACATAAATATCATTGCCAAGCATTATCACAGCGACCTCTAGCACAGG
The DNA here is from genome assembly GCF_027580225.2 of Misgurnus anguillicaudatus. Taxonomy (NCBI): domain Eukaryota; kingdom Metazoa; phylum Chordata; class Actinopteri; order Cypriniformes; family Cobitidae; genus Misgurnus; species Misgurnus anguillicaudatus. Next base: position 26,748,213 of record NC_073342.2, on the reverse strand, counting down.
ACATTTGTCTCTTTGTCCTGCGGTGATTTAAAACACCGTTGCTGATGCGATGTAAAAGGATGCTGGAAATAGTGCAGTGTAATCATGTACGAGTTGATCTGTAATGCGGTGTACCAGACATATGTCTAGGTTTAAATCCGAGTAAGTACATCCAGTAATAGTCTTGTGCATACAGGTTTGACATGTTATTTAGTCCTTAATTATGCGGAGAACAGGAAAGATTAGGTTAAAGAGGATTAATACTATTGAGAGTCACATGCATTAAATATGTATGATAATACTTGCACTCTGCAGAACAGCACTAAGTACACAATTTACAATGTATAGTACGCATTACTCATGCATAGAGACAACAGCGGTCAGAAAATATTCGAGTCTGCCTTCTTTTTCGTTTTAGTAAAATAATATGCCATTTACAAATTCGCTGTATTGTAAATAATACATGTGTGACTGTGTAATGAGTGATTGCAGCCAAAAGCTACAAGAGACCTCCATTCCTGGCTGCCAATTCGGCCCAATTGTCAGGAAGACGCACAAAAGCACTCACTCACTCACACCCCCTTATTCACACATAGTAGCCTATTGTGAAAGCACATGCTGGTTTACTGATGACCAGAGAGATGATAGTACATTTTATCAGCGGCAAACAACTGTCATGTTCTGCAGTAATAGCCCTTCTGACAGTCCTCTATAGGATTTATGCATTAGTTCCCTACTGGGTTCGAGTGTTTATCAGACAAACATATCGAGTCCAACCATTACCCTAATGCCTATAGATAAGAGAGAATTACAGGCATTTGCAATTCAAAAACAAATGACTGTCTACAAGAGCTTGCATGGCTGGCTAGCAAAACGGCTTTTAATATTTACAGTAGATTTTGAGATACATTTCTACTATTACCAATTGCCAAACACAAGGATAGATATTTAATAAAACCTGTAATTAAACACTTTTTTGTGTTGTTTATGATATTATCTATATGTAGATTTTTGTGTTTAAAAAATATTTAAACTGGTTTGTTGGCAGAATACATTAATAATTATAAAGCAAGAAAAAAATCATAATTCTCTCATAAGTCTGAGATGGCTTGAAGGTGACTAAACTATAAAAGATTTTTGGTAACACTTTACTTGAAGGGGTGTTCAAAAGACTGACACGACATCTTCACAATTATGACGTGACACGTGTCATGAAAATGAAGGATATTTTATGCACATTTATGATAACTGTCATTAAAGGCGGAGTGCACAAAGCTACGTTTACATGGACACATTTTGCCTCCATCGGATTAAAATCCTTCCGATTAATAAATCCTATAATAGCGTTTACATGAACACTTAATAATGTGATCGGATTGATGTGCGTGTTTATATGACACAAGATTTACATCAGATTTGATCATTTGACATGCGCACATTGCACAAACATAGTTTCACGCTGTTTCAAGATTTGCTTTGTGCCTCACTGATTATAAAGCAGCAGCAAAAACACCCAATCACGTGTGCCCAAAAAGCGTATTTTACTTCACGCGGTGCTGCAGAGACCGTTCGCGAGTCCAAACACATGCGTTTGTGGATCAGAGAATAAATCATGGACTGACCGGACAACGCTGTCTTGTATCACTTTATGGAGAATTGGACGGATAATAGGAACAAGATTAACAAGACAATCACTTCTTGTGACTTCCTTCAACAAAACAAACTCGAGTTATTTGCGTCACATGTCATTACGGCAATTCTACGTCATTGCACGTGTGCATATGCTCCACACTCCCGTCCTGTAGGTGGCGGAAATGCACCTTTCAGTGGGTTTGCCAACCGCCATTAAAAAAAGAAAAGATGGCACATGCGCAGAGCATCCCAGTTTCAGTTATCCATCCGATCAAGTATACATGTCATTTTGAGCGGATTACAAACGGTATAAACCACCCCTAACAAGCGGATTAGATTTTTAATCAGATTGGCACTTTTTAGTCCGATTGAGGTGTTTACATGGAGCATTTTTATTCAGATTGATCATTTAAACGGATTACAAATGTCCATGTAAATGCAGCTAATTTTTGAAAGCCAATGTTTATATTTGAAATCACCTAAACAAACACGCCCCTACCCCAATAGAATCTGGACCTTCTTTTAAAAGACCCGCACCACATACGCAACCTTGGTAAGGATGTCGGTTTAGTAGACACGCCCCTTACTGCTAATTAGCTACAAGTGTGTTTTGGTAGTCGGCCCGTCTCCTTTTCCAAAGCGGTTTTCAAACATTGTGCACTCCGCCTTTAAGTATCATTTTTCAACCTGATCTCACGAATTTCCGTGGCATAGTCACATAATTTTTTGCTCATTTTTCCGTGGCATTCTTACGGATCTCTGCATATTTCCGTGGCCACTGACTTTCTTTTCCGTGGCATTCTCACGGATTGGTTACTCAACTGTTTTGTCCTATTTTCTTACCATTGTCGCTTCGGTTTAGGGTTAGATTTACATAAAATGACATCCCTACCCAAACCCAACTCTAACCCCAACGCCAGGCAACAACTGATTAAAGTTTAGAAAGAATACATCAGAAAAAATAGTATAAACCAATACTTAAAGTTACATACTAACGCAAACACCAAATCTAACCCTAAACCGAAGCGACAATGGTTTGAAAATAGGAAAAAGCAGTTGAGTAACCATTCCGTGAGAATGCCACGGAAAAGAAAGTCCGTGGCAGAGCCACGGAAATATGCGGAGATCCGTGAGAATGCCACGGAAAAATGAGCACATTTTTTTTTTCAATTATGTAATTTTTAATTCAAAGATGACATTGTTTGAGATGTCTTTGTTATGATAATTTGACATAAACCAATACATCATAACTTGTCATAAATCTGTCATAAACATGACATAGCAGAATAATGATCAATCTTAAGAAACTACCAAGCTTTATGGGTTAACATTACATTAAACTGTAATTTAAATGTCATTAAATGTTAATACTCTGTCAAATAGTTTTAAATACCTTAACAAAATGTCACAGACACGTCAAAAGATAATACTTAACTTTATGTATGTGCACAATACCTAAAAAACCGACAACTAACAGAACTTGTTGTTCCTCACACAGAGGGTTCTGAAATATTTTGACAGAAGAAAAAACGAACAAAACATTTACTTGATTTAATGAATTTATTTGATGTAATTAACTGTTTGGACCCTACCCTTCATGGCTTAACAAATTACTGTTTTCATTTAATATTATGCGAATTGGTCTCCAAATGCAATAAAATATAATTTTACCAATTTTAATTATTATTATCATTATTATTAAATTATTGATTTTATTTGTTAAACACATGGAGGAAACTTGAAAAAAACATTAGTAAATAATATTAATGACGTTGTTATAAAACTATTTGACAGAGTATAAACACTTAATAACATTTTAATGACAAATTATATTTGTACCACTGTAGTTGATGTCAAGAAAAATATTTATGATGCTGTTATAAAAACTATTCGAAAGAGTATTAACATCTAATTACATTTTAATGACAAATTATATTTGTATCACTGTAGTTGAGGTCAAGAAAAATATTTATGATGCTGTTATAAAAACTATTTGAAAGAGTATTAACACTTAATGACATTTTAATGACAAATTATATTTGTACCACGGTAGTTGAGGTCAAAAAAATATTTATGATGCTGTTATAAAACTATTTGAAACAGTAGTAACACTTAATGGCATTTTAATGACAAATTATATTTTTACCACTGTAGTTGAGGTAAAAAAATATTTATGATGCTGTTATAAAACTATTTGAAAGAGTATTAACACTTAATGACATTTTAATGACAAATTATATTTGTACCACTTTAGTTGAGGTCAAAAAAAATATTTATGATGCTGTTATAAAAACAATTTGAAAGAGTAATAACACCTAATGACATTTTAATGACGAGTTATATTTGTACCACTTTAGTTGAGGTCAAGAAAAATATTTATGATGCTGTTATAAAAACTATTTGAAAGAGTATTAACACTTAATTACATTTTAATTACAAATTATATTTGTACCACTGTAGTTGAGGTCAAGAAAAATATTTATGATGCTGTTATAAAACTATATGACAGAGTATTAAAACCTAATTACAAATTCAAATTGTATCAAAGTGGTCAGTTATGATGTATTGGTTAATGTTAAGTTGTCATAACAAAGAAATCTCAAACAATGTCATCTTTGCATTAAAAATGACATAATTGAATGAATGACACTTAATGATAGTTGTCATAAACGTCCATAAAATCTCCTTCATGTTCATGACACGTGTCATGTCATGATTATGAATGTGTTATGTCAGTCTTATGAACACCCCTTCAAGTAAAGTGTTACCAGATTTTTCATATTTTGGTTAAATATTCCTATAAAGCTCCTCTAGTTGACAGACAAGTGGAACTAATGTCGAGAAAATTAATGTCAACAAACCAGAATGAAAATGATCAGAGCTGCACAGCAAGACAGAACAAGCACGCACACACAAACTATTATATTATATTCACAATAAGTAACATGGTTTTCCTGTTTATCCCATCATAAGAACAAAGGACCTACCTTTCATTTCCCTCTGCATCCAGTGTGGGCAACCTGCAAAACAATGAGCGGAAAAAATAAATCAGATATATTAACTTGATAAGCACATTGGATCTTATCTGTACAACTGAGTTGAGATATTGCTGCTATCAAAAATCTAATTAATTTTCATAAGTTGCAATAATATTTCATTGTCTATGTGTTCTAGCATTTCTAAGAGATCTCTGATGATGATAAGAATCCCCATGATCCCACAATGGTAAAATGATTCTCTTTAATCCAAGTATCGACTTTGTCTCTGGTATTTCTCTCATAAAAATGTATATAAATTAGACAATTGTTACAGTTGTACAATAACAATACAGAGCTTTAAAAGACCAATGTGAGCATCATTCAGATAATTTGAAGAATATATTGAAATATTTGAATTCTCTTAATTTTGTTGATTAAAGACTATCCTACCGATGCATAGTTTGAGAGACCGCTGAGATCTCTTAAGAAATGCTAGACACATCTTCGAAAAAGCAAAACTCTTCTTTTGTGCTTCATTTAATCTCATTACTGTCTAGGAAAAACATCTGAGATAATAACAAAATATAATTTGTGCCTTTATTTCATTTATGTCCTGAAGGACAAGGACAACAGACAAAACAAATCTCTGCATTGAAATTAGCTCTGAGGCTGAACTGAATTGAATATACACCAGCACAGTCAACAGGAATATAAATAAGAGCTTTTCTGCTGCCTGAAGGCATGAGGATTTTCTATTGTTTTGCCCTGTCGTGTCAAAACTATAAAAAAGCACAGAAAATACTGCAGCACATCTGAAGCCGTGCAATGATGCTTCACCCCTTTGGCTTTGTAGTAAAGCTAGGACTCAACCTGTCAATTTGAAGAAGATTACAGTGGACATCTCTGGTCTGTACGGCAACATCTTAATCACCTTCAACCACCATAAACCATCTCTTCTCAAACCGATGCTGTTAAAATGGCTTTTCCACATAAGGGACAACCATGGATACCAGGTGACACGTACTGTATGTTCTGGGAAAGTGATATTAGGACACCATAACGAGAGATGTAATTAAACACGGAGTGCCATTAAAAATGACTGACACCAGTATCCTGCAAGCTAATAACAATGACTCTTAAAAAAGAATATGCAAAAGAAAACAAATGGTAACACTTCACAATAAGGTTGTATTTGTTAGTGTAGTTAATGTTTTATTATGGCAAAATAAACATGAACTTAGATTATTAAATGCTGAAGAAGTATAGTTCATTGATAGTTAATGTTAGCTAATGCATTAATGAGAATATTGCTTATGTACTACAACTAAACACTCACTGTAAAAAAACTTTGCTGCCTTGAAGTTTTTTGTTGAATCAACTCAGATTTACAAGTCATGTCAACAGAAATTAGTTGTCACAACTTATAAAATATAGTTGAGAAAAGTCAACTTAAATTTATAAGCTATAACAACTAACCTGTAGTTATAACAACTCATCTCTAGTCAAGATAAATAATAGTAAGTTGAAATGACTTGTAAATCCGAGTTGATTCAACAAAAAATTTTAAGGCAGCAAAGTATTTTTTACAGTGCTGATTTTTCTCTTTCTGTATGCTGCATTGTAGATTTAGGACAAGAAAATGTTGCGATTAGAAGCTGTTAAGTCATTTTTCTGGGCAGATAATTCTTGTCTGATAAATGATTCTTGTCTGATCCGTATGGCGCCTAGTGCAATCAAACTAAAACAATACGGGAAACTGCAATCTGATATTGATTGTGACTATCATTTACATTTTTGTTATCCCTTAAAAGCAAACATCAATTATAGTAACATTACAAGACATAGGCAAATGATGTAGATTTATTACATAATGCTAACCTTCATTGTCGCATCTGTTTGTGTAACCTTACATAGGATGTGAAGTTAAGATTAGAAGCCGTGAGCGAGTCATTTGTCTGATAAATGATTGAGATAAAGAAGCAGCGTCCCAGTCAAACTCTCTCATCATCTGCCAGAAACACTGTATCCAACATGAACATTTTCACGTAAAAACCATTTCCTTTTCAAATGGACAACACCCGGTTACAGTATCACAGTCAATTTTTGCACTGGTGATTTCAAAGGCCCAAATTTAGCTTGATCTCAGAATAGACAGCAGTTCAAGGACATATTACTGTAAAAACGCTGTGTAGTCTTAACTTAGACATTACTACAGTAAATCATCTCTTCCCAGCTATGGCATGGCAATGCTTGTCACATAACACATAGGCCATATTTATATTGTAAGTGTTTCTCCAACAATAGATGGGCATTTACATAAGCTTGTTAGTATGCAGTAGGCCTGGGGTCAGTATGTACATAGCTCATGTCGCTACTTTATTCAGTTACAAATTGTGGATAATAAAATCATGTCGTTTGAAAGGAAACAGTTTTAGTCAAACAGCCAATATACAGGAACCACTTTGATTTTATTGGCTGGTACTATATTTTGGGTAACACTTTAGTTTGGCGAATACATATTCATCACTATTAACTACAAATTCTGCCTCAATACACTCCTGATTTAATGCTTATTAATATCTACACTGTAAAAAATTCTGTAGAAATTACAGTGTTACTTGCAGCTGGTTGCCGGTAACTTACCGTAGTAAGTGCTTTGCATGAGGCTGTTGTTTTAGTTTTACTCTGTAAAGACAAAGACTTGTTAATGTCTAATGTTTATTTAACTTTGAATAAAATGTTGCCAATAAATAACATAAATTTAAATCTACGGTAAGTTACCGGCAAACAGCTTCAAGTAACACTGTAATTTCTACTGCTTTTTTACAGTGTAGTAATGTAGTTGTTTTAATGTATACACAGCAAAAAAATGACTTTCTTACTTCGTATTTTTGTCTTGTTTTCAGTACAAATATCTAAAGATTCTTAAATTAAGATGCATTTTCTTGATGAGCAAAATTACCTAAGAAAAAAGTTTGTTTTTTAGAAAAAAAAATTACAATTTAAGTGTATTTTTTTCCTAAAACAAGGAAAAAATCTTGAACTTATTTCTTAACTCATACCCGCCTTTCTTTTGTTTTACAAAATATAAACATACATCAAATATATCAAATAAAAGAACACACACTCTGCTTTCAAACAAACAATAAACAAACAAACAAAATGGGAATTTTTTTTCTTTGCTTCTCTTAATCTTAAATTAAGTATTTTTCTTAAAAAAAATTTTTTAGCAAAAAGCTGAAATACACAGAGTTTAAAATTAGTAAATTATTATTATTATTATTTTGCTTCAGTTGTTTATAAATTGGGCAAGTGCGCAAAATGGATAATTACGGTATTACAGATTAACATAAAACCTCATCAGGAACATGTTCATGCAAATGTTTTTTTTATTGACGAGATAACTTATGAACACTTAATTCATGTAAAAAAATCAAGAAAAAGATTTTTTTACATGTTTTAGGCCCAAATTCACTAAATTGTATATTTTTATCTAAAAACTAGACTTATTTTCTTAGAAAATACACCTTGACTTAGTATTTTTGTCATGATTTCAGAACAAATATCAAAAAAATCTTAAGTAAGAAAGTCATTTTTTTGCAATGTATGTGGTAGGATTAAGGGATGTAGAATATGGTCATGCATGAATATGTGCTTTATAGTACTAATAATAATAGGTAATATGTGACCCTGGACCCACAAAGCTTTCCATTGATGTATGGTTTGTTAGGATAGGACAATATTTGGCCGAGGGTACTATTTGAAAATCCGAGGGTACAAAAAAATCTAATATTGAGAAAATTGCTTTTAAAGTTTTGATATATTTTTGGTAGGAAATGTACAATCGGAGCATGATCTTAATATCTTACGGAGCCCCTAAGGTGACATTGGAGTAAAAAAATCTAAAGTTTAGTTTCATGTGCTCACGCGAAACCTTCATGTGCAGAATTTGTTAAAAAAGCTTAGTTTTGCGTGCGCACGTGAAACTATCGCGTGCGCACGTGAAACTAAACTTTATTTAATTTTTTTCTCCATGTCCCATTAGAGGCTCCGTAATATCCTAATGATTTTTGGCATAAAAATTATAATTTTGACCCATACAATGTATTGCTGGCTATTGCTACAAATATACCCATGCTACTTGTGACTGGTTTTGAGGTCCAGGGTCACATATGCTTGTTACTAGGCAACTTATTTAAAGTGAGAATAGGTCCCCAAATTCAAATTAGGCTAAACCTTAATCTACGACATTTTAAGTGGAATCACATTGTCTGTCCTAATCTCACTGTTATCTATACCCTTTTGATTTGGATGCAGCTGGTTGGTTGTTGCCAATGGTAACTGGCAGTTAAACAAAAGCTCCTCTGCATTGTGCTTAACCAATACCTGGCTCTTCAAAGAGACTGTCAGAAATCAAATCATTATCTTAATTACAAATAGCCCATGTAACATCTCAAGCTAAGAACAGGTGACTCAGATAACACCACAGCTGATGAGAACATTCCAGCCTCATTTTCTACCCAGCAGGTCAGGTGAGACATCTAAGGTTGATAGGTCAAGGGTCTCTAATGGGTTGCCTTGCTTTAAAGTTTACAACATATTCTTCATAAAGTCTTGTGCCCTACCGCTAAAATGTGAAGGGTGCATTGTGTCCTACTGACATTTTCTTACATTGACTTTTGAATGAAGACCTTTTTAAAGGTGACTAGACCGTTCCTCTTGCATAACACAGAGTTAAAGCGGAGCATCTTTGTGATTGACAAGTTGTGACACCTCACCGCCATGCACTGCTGAAAGAGGTTTTTGTGAGAATGCATAAGCTTTTTACATTTCCTTAAGAAAATATGATTTTCTGGCCATAATGCGTGGATATCGTAGGCGGTTTTGCACGCCTTCATTATGTGGATGGTGAGCTTTCTGATCGGTTTTCATGTCCTGGGTGGTTTCTAGGACATTGCTTATGTCTTCTGGGTAGTTGCTAGGCACTCAAGTCAAAAAACCCCACCCCCATATCCTCATGATATTCAGCTTTCTACCATATATACAGCTTGTATCTTCAATGTCTGTAAGTCTATAGATTTTTCACCTATTTTATTATCTGTCAAGCATAAATCTTATTAAAGTAATCACAAACAGTGCGGGTTACAAACAGAAATTTTACAAAATCCTAATCCTAAATATAAGCCTTTGTAACTAGGGCTGTCACAATGATTAAATATTCATCTCATCGCGATTGTTTGACCTCATCGCAATGATTTTAAGTCACCGCAATGATTGCACATCTCTCTAAAAAACTAAAGGGGGAGCTGCAGAGCCTGCATAAATGAGACAGTATCAGATTACTTTTAAATATGTGTTATGTGTATTAATATTTACTGCCAGGTAAACCTTGCAAAAGAAACAAAGAGAACAAAATAAAGAAAAAAAATTATGATTTTTTGCATAAATTGCAGATTTCCGTGCGCAAAATATGCAGGCTTACATGATTTCATAATCCCTGCATTTTCATGGCAAAAATCACATATATTTTAGCAGAAAGTTGAAAAATTTTGTATTTATTTCACACAAGCGCAGCCATGTCCCCTGTTGCCATGGAAACGTTACGAAGTGGCATGATTGTGTGTCGTGAACATCATTGAAAAGCTGCAATGTTCCCGCAATTTCATCGTATAAAACTGCATAAATATCCCGCATATTCCATCGCATTTTTTAAGAAAATGTGCCGCAAGATCAAGGATTTTTGCCCGCAACAGTCACAAAAAAACTCTGCGTTTTTCTGGAAGGACTGATAATTGAAACAGCTGAGAAGTTATTGCACGGTAGCTAGTCTTGCACGGTCCTTAAGGGATATTAAATCTTTATATAATAGCAACTTCAAATATAGCAACCGCCTTAGCACCTATAGAAACACTATATCTATTGTATGCTATATATGAAAGGTATTATTCATCAAAAAAGTTGTTCCCCTCTAAGAGCACTTGAGAACAAATGAGATTTCGTCCTGTTGTGTCATCGATTCGTGCTTTTCAATTACCATTTTCCTGATTAAAACCATGAACAACAAGGGAACCTTCGACAATTAACAATTATCTAATCAATACTGAATAACTTAAATGATAGCTAAATAATTAGGGGGAAGGTCTTCAATAGTGATAACAATCCACTTGACTTGTGACCCAGTCTGTGAAAACTATGTGAGACTATATTTTCTATATATAAATCATCATACATAAAGTAAACAAAATGTACATTTTGTAAAAATAATACTTTGATATCTTTGATATTGGCTGTAAGATTGAAATCAATGAATGAATTCAAACAGTGATCCTCCTATAACCTCATAATAATTAGATTATAAGGCTTTAACCTGAATTTGACAGACAGGGTCCCATACAGGACACTTGCATTTTTAAATAACCGGATTAAATATGACAGTAGACTCTTACTTGTTCCATATCACAGTGCCAGAGATCTTCTGCATTTCACCCAGTGCAGCCAGCAACAAAGATGATTTCCCACAACCCACCTGACCCACTATCATAGTTAACTGACCTGCAGAGAGAACACACAGAAATAAACAACCAACTAACAGGTTTTGTCAATCATGTGGGTTTAATAGACTAAGAGAAATACAACTTAAAGAAGAAATGATTTAAAATAAACACTTATTCACCCCAATAATAATAATATATATTTTTATCGCACAGACATTGTTGCATGTAGAATTGAGTAAATCATAGAAACCATATAATGTTACATTGTAATCGTTTCAAATCAAGCAGTACAGTGTTACATTGTAAACTTAGTCTTTTTTAAAAGGACTGTAAAATAGATTCTCTCTCTGTTCGTTAAATGAAGCCTGTTTATGTGCTGTATGTCTAAACTGAACCACTCTTTAAACCTGTGTAGCTCTAATTTAACAAGCAAATGTCTGCATAAACAAGTTACGACAATACTATTGTTGGTGTATGAAACAAATTAAGCGGTTCTCGCTCATACAAAGACATTTGACAAGAGCTGCCGCAGTAAAAGTGTGAGTCTAAGTGGTAAGTGGGGAGAGCAACTTAAAACTTTATAACACTTGTTACATTTATAATCAGGCTGCGTTTTCTGATAACGTCGTCTCTTTGTGTGCTATGCAGACTCATTTAAGACTTTAGCAGATGCTGTCCATGGCAATGGTGCTGAATTGGTTGATAGCGATCTTTCTAGATCCTTTTTTCATACAGGCATGTTTATACAAATATTCATAATAACTAATATTTAAGATTTTTAACAAAGGGAAGTAAAAAAAATATTATTTTGTATTCATTGCGCCTTCTTTACCAGGAGAGTTCTTTGCTGGGATGCAGAGAACGCATGTATGGTATTTTATTTTTTATTTTTTATTTTTTTTCTTCCTTCTCTTAGGTTATTACGGTTAACCTGTGAAGGTTATTATGGTAAACATTTGCGAACAACTGGGGTAAGAGGGGGGTTGAGCAAGAAGTAGATAGAAGTGTATGTTTGTTTGTAATGTAAATGTATGTTACTGTGTGTATCTTGTAATATTGAGTGAAATGTGTTATTTTGTTGTAGGACCCCCTAGAAAAAGAGATGATGCATCTCAAGGGGCTATCCTAAAATAAAAATAAAATAAATTAAAAAAATGTTAGCGCAGATGTTTGGTGCCTGGAGATCGGCTGTGTTTAACATTATAAAGCAATTCTGCACCACGGATTGCCGTCATGCTTTCACACAGTGAAAGAGATTAAAGGGTGACTTGACACACAACAAGAAAACAAATTTATTCAGGGGCTTTACCTGTATTTCTGAAAATGGAAAAATTCACAGAGGTCCGAACAATGGTGACCACGTTGCGGGGGCCATTAAACACATCCGAAGTGTAAGGTGGTTACAAAATTACCATTGTGAAGCATCCTGCACATTTAGTCCTTTGGATGTGTTTCTGTTTGATTTCTTTCTTCCTCCAAACTCTCCGAATCTGATTCAGGCTCAAACTGGTAAGGCAATACCGATGCCATAGGCAGTTTACAGAGACAATTTTGTTTGTTTGATTATCTGTACACGCAGGAAGGGCTGAAACCCAATTTCATGGGCGTTACATTTTGAAAACGCTTACAACGATTGCCCAATCACACGCGCTGCAATCAAGCGTTTGAGAGAGGTGTTGCCAATATCTATTTTATGTGAAAAATTTTGAACTTTAAATCACACAACAATATTGTCGCAGACCCCAACAATAAACATATCAACTTTTGTGGTCAAATTAGTGGCTCTTTAATAAAAGAGGACAGGAAATTATGGCGAGAGGAGTAGAGAATGGAAATAGGTGGTAATTAAATGAGTCAATGGGCATGATCTCCAACGCAGTGTTGTAGTCGAGTCCAACTCGACTCCAAGTCAAGACCAAGACCACAGATCCAGTGTCGAGTCCGAGTCAAGACCGAGTCCACATGCAGCTTTGTCTGGACTTGGACTCGACACGTGATAACTGGTTTTGATCTTAACTCGGACTCGAGTTGGGATCGATTACAACACTGCTCCAATTCTAGAGACACATAAAACCACAATCACAGGCAGTGGCATATCACACAGAACATGTGTGTCATTTTGTATTTGCACACAGCTGTCACACAATCACGCTTTGCCAAGTTACGCTGTGATAACGGCTTAGCACTGCTGGAAGAGGTGAAGTACCAATTATTTTCGGCCATTTGACCGAAAAACCAATAATGTCATTTTCTGCCAAAAATTTCCAGCGTGCGAAATTTCGTTGCATCACCAGTAATTAGAAAATGTCACAAGCCAAACTCGCACCACCCACACGAGAACTACTGCTCAATAAATCACAGCATTTGCGCTGACCACTATGCCAGCTCTATCACCTGCTAACAATCTCATAGGACTCACCAAAAGGTATCTTTATATCCACATTGGATAGTGTTGGGGCTCCATCAGTCCAGCTGAAATAGCCATTTGTTATCTAGGACAGAAAATCGGGTCTGTTAGTTTTTTTGTGTCCTTACTTGATGCACAGCATATAAACTGCATTAATCTCACTTTAATGCAGATATCTTCATCCTCCACCCCCAGCAGTTCATCATCCAGCTCGCTTTGAAGTCCAATCCTGTTCCAGTCCTCTCTGATGGGATGCTTGCGGTTTACCACTTTTAAAGGCTGTAGTAGAGGTGTAAAAAACAACTTTTCAACAATGATAATTTTTTGTGCTTTCATTTTTGCATGTATCATAAAAATGTGGTAAATGATTAAATTTGAATTTATTTGAAGTTGAATTTGTTAAATGTTTGAGACCATAACTCCTAAAGAGCTTTGAAATAGCTAGAAAAGCCAACGCTATTTAATGGCAAATCGTACGTATTTTACAAGATTCAAAATTTTACATTCAAACATTTTCATGTTTTGCTTTTGCCCCTGTGACGTTGGGGTTAGGGGCCTGGTAATCGTATGTTTATGATAATCGTATGTTTTTGAACGAATCACTTCATACAAAACTTAAATTGAATCACAGATATGAATGATGATTTGTTACTATTACTTGTCAAAAGACATTTTCTTTCTAGAGAGCCACTAATTGGTGACAAAAATGTCCTCAAATATCACCAACCAATAACATGTAAGCATATGGGTCATGTGTTTGTATGAAAAGACAAATTTGTGAATCAAATCACTTTTTGATTCATTTTTAAAGGGGACATATCATGAAAATCAGATTTTTTCCATGTTTAAGTGCTATAATTGGGTCCCCAGTGCTTTTATCAATCTAGAAAATGTGCAAAACAACCCAGTAACTTAGTTTTGGTAAACCATTCTCTGCAAGCATGTGAAAAAATAGGTAATTGAAATTTGGCTCCCCTTGTGATGTCAGAAGGGGATAATACCGCCCCTTAATCTGCACTATCCAACCACGGCACTGCCATTTAGTGCAGAAATCTCATTTGCATATTAAAAGACACACCCAAAAACGATGTATTTTTGCTCACACCTACAAAGTGGCAATTTTAACATGTTATAATAAATTATCTATAAGTGATATTTTGAGCGAAAACTTCACATGTACTCTGGGGACACCAACTATTTATTTGACATCTTAAAAAAGTCCCCTTTAAGAAAATAAGCTTTAATAGCTGCACACTTGACTTACCAGGGCTTGGTATTTGTTGTGATTGGTTGAGTTGGGTAAAATTGTTAAAATTGTCGCTTTGTGCTCCTGTTCAACTCCAATTTCATCACAGGCGAAAAACTCACTCAGTTTCTGCACACTGGCAACAAAATAAAATGTTAATAAGTTGTTAGTACAACTATAGTTGTCATATATGCTTGATATGAACATAGTCTCATAAAATTTGCAACATTTCGTGATAACCATTTTTAACTTGTCTTTTTAATCTACAGTACCTGCCAGGTTTTATTTTATGTATTGTTTTCTGATTTTTTCCTATTTTTAAATCATTGGCGCTTGGGGTTGGGGTTAGGATGTACTTTTATGGATTGGTTTCTACATGTTTTTTTTTCCGCTTTAAAACTATTCTCACCTGGAGTTTGGTTTAGGATGTCTAAAAATGTAACAGAAAGTGATTCTTACCCCAACCCCAAGCGACAATGGTAAGAAAATAGGAAAAAATATGAAAAACAATACATAAAATAGAACAAAAAAGAAAGTCGTGCAACAGACACGAGAAACTATTTATAAAAATAGTGTCACGAAAAAGACATTCGTGCTCATGGCATGGCACAAAAAAAGCTGAATTTCGTGCCATTGACACAAATAAATTAATACAATTTTGTGTGACTATAACACGACTTTCCGTGAGATCAGTCTGGTTTAGAGGTGTGGGGCTTTATAACTGCACTCTAAAAACCGTTGGGTTATTTGTTATACCCAACAGGTGGGTTAAACATATTGGGTTGTTGTGTTGGGTTATTCGTAGCTTTTATTGGGTTATTTCTATAACAACCCAGACCGATGGGTTAAAATCGGGCTCACGTCACGCATTTAAAATGTCAATGATCGACAGGTGCCACTGCTGAGTGCGGACAGACACGAGAGGTACGTTTTAAAATATATATCTCTGTGTAATGTTTTATTTGCTACAAAGTGTCTTTAAGCTCTACACACAGTAAACTATCAGCCACGTTTTCTACAAATACTTGCACAAAACGCTGTTGTCTAGTTTTTGTCCGTTACACCTGTTCCATTAATTAACTGTTAGTGTTACCGATGCCAACACGCGTTTTTAAGCCATCATAAAGGTAGGAAAACATCGCAAATTATTTTAATACTAAACAGCACCAACAACATGATCCCTTACGAAAATGAATCATGTCTTTTTTTAGTAGTATAACGTTAGTTTCATGGCGTATTGATTGCCATATTGCTTTACCATGGCTTCTAACAGACAATGTTTTTTGGTTTAAAGTGTAGTAAAAACCGTTTTTTAACTTTTGTAAGGGATGCAACCGGCTGTTTTTTGCTCCAAATCTTTTTTTAGCCGGTCTGTTATAGAAACAGAGCTGTAATATAAATGTGCTTCTGAATGGAAATGTATTAAGAAATGACTCGATGGCATTTTATTGTCGTTTTACCTCAGTATAATCCCTGATAAAGCGCTGTTTAATCCTGCACACTACTGTTTACGGTTACCCCGGTAACGGTTGAATTTGCAATTCAGCGCCATCTACTGTCAAAGTATTTATTCAGCGTGCCAGATGTGTTTGCTTTGAGATTTAATACATTATTCTTTTCTTTAAATGTAGACATTCTTGGAGATGTTGCATTAAAAACCTTTCAAAATGGCCAGCAAGATGGTTCAGCCTTCCTACAGTACCAAGAGCCAACATTTATTAATTTTCAACATGTAAGTATCATTTATGACACTTTTTTTATCCTGTTTATGTGTGCATATTTACATTGTGAAAATTCTGTCTTAAGGTCAGAAAACAAACATAATTCAGTATTTGGAGGATGAGGTATGACGAAGACCCCATGTCCTGCTATGGGATGAATTCGACTTATCACAAGTCTTTGTTATTGTGGGGAGGCATGGCCCTGGAGCAAGACCAGCAGTTGACACATGCTTTAATATTCCCAAGCCTTTCACTACTGTTAGGTAGTTTCTGTAACACACAATACATTTTGTACCAGGTGATGTTTCCTTAACACATTGTCACCTGCTTAAAGGGATAGTTCCCCCCAAAATAAAAATTATGTCATAATTTTCTTCCTCTCCTGTTGTTACAAACCTGTATACATTTCTTTGTTCTGATGACCACAAAGGAATGTTTGAAACCAAGCAGATCATGAGCCCCATTGACTGTCATAGTAGGAAAAAAGAATACTATGAATGTAAATGGGGCTCATCATCAGTTTGATTTCAAACATTATTTGAAATATCTTCCTTTGTGGTCATCAAATTAAGACTTTTATACAGGTGAGAGGATGAAAATGATGACAAATGTGTGAACTATCCTTTTAAGCAGTTTTTAATTGGATAAGATGGAGTATTTGTTCTGTTCTTATATGTTTTTGTATATTTATGTATGTATATATCTATGTGTGTATGTATTTATGCTTCTATACATGTATGTATTTATACATTTAAGTGCAGATGCAAATGACTAAATGGAAATAAAGCATTATAAATGTATTTGTAAGTTTTGTATTATTTATTTACAAAGCAAATAATAGTAATAAATATTTAATAATAATAATAATAATAATAATAATGGGGTTAAAACAGCATTGCAAAAAATAACCCAACAAATTGGTTATTTCATAACCCAACTAATTGGGTAAAACTTTCTACCCAATGCATTGGGTTAAAATAACCCAACAATGGGTCGGTGCTATAGTAACCCACCATTGGGTTATTTATTGGGATATTTTTAACCCAACTGTTTTTAGTGAGTGCTTTTTCTAAAAATCTTAAGTTTTTATGATTCTCACCTTACAAATTCATACAAATTAGGCCCCTCGAGATTTCAGTGAGATCAACCTGGATGGCCTACTGGTCAATACTACTTTAAAAAAATATTACAGTCTAACCATCATTACAGTCCAACATAAACTAAAGGAAAACAAGAACCATTATTTTTAGCTAGACTTAAGACTGATGCCTATGATGTGTAGTGCCCGGAAATGGATCATGTTTTAATGTAATGTTGTATGTAATGACTCTAGAAACAGCAGATGCTATCATAAAAAATGTTTATTACAAGCTTTGGACGGATGGCAAACATGGCCTGTTTTCTGTACAGCGCTGATCTATGACTTGTTTGTGAACTGCACACTAGATACAGCCTCACTATCTAAAATTCATTACGCATCGGTGGATTGATGGGATTTAACCCGTGGCACACAAACACACATCACCGTTCTCAGAAAAAAGTCTAGCTGTGATGGGGAGGAGAAAAAACCCAGAGCGCGAGCCTGAGCTGAAATGATTTATCACACATTGACGTAGGCAACGTGCAAGACCATTACATTCTATCCCCGGGTGGTTAATTAAAAACTGTAAATCCTAAAACCTTTTCTTTGGTTGTATATCACTGTAATACACAGAGTAATCCTTGTGACAACGATTATCGTAGGACACTACATAGACATTAAGCAGTAAATTTCACTAGGTGAGAACAGCAGGGTGTATAATCTTTGTTTTAAAAAGAAAAAAATGGGGAATGGGGAAAATCAACAAAAATATAATCACATATTGTCACTGTCAGGCAGAAACCTCATATTTTTCTTTACATTTGCATGTGCGTTTTGCAATTTTTAAATAAATAAAAGTACATGCTTGCCTGTATATAGCCTAGTATGCTTTACAGTATGTTATGGTGCACTTACTGCCTCAGATGCTGTTGTTTCAATGATTGATTTAACACACATGTCCCACACTTGCCAGTCAATAATCTTGTAACTTCAAAATGTTTAATGACACATGCAAATGACAGAGCCTATATAAAGCTCAAATAAAAAAATAACGACACAACCGTATGCAAATTTTTACATTGTTTTTGAGATGGCTAATTTGTAAAAATTTGCATACGATCAAATTTGAATGTTTTTGAAAAATCAGCATTTTCTCCTGTGATATTTAGGGTCAGAGTGGGGTTTCAAAAATGTTTTTCTGATAATTGTATGTTTTTGAACGATTCACTTCTTACAAATTCATACAAAGTTTTTGCCCAACAGCAATGAAATATAGCTAACAATAATATATAGAATTTTGGCCCAAATCCCAGAATGCATTTAGATGGTCTCAGTAAAAATTTACATTCATCATAGAAAATGGTGAATGTAAATTATGTTATAATTGTTTACAAAATTATTCTATCAGGTTACAAAATACTGTTTTGCCCAACATGTGTGTGTGTGTTATGTCTATCCTTTGCTTATATAAGTACCAGTGATCCGCGGTCAACCACGGTTACTCGTGGTTACGAAAATATTTTTAAAATATTTAAAATATTTTTAATGATATTTGGGTAAGGTCGGTCGGGTCGTTTGAAATAAAGATGACAATACTATTTTAAACAATTACTACTTTTAAAAAATGCGGGCCAGGAAGCGTGTCGGGTAAATATTTTTTTGCGGTCCAAGTTGCTGGCGGGTTAGTTGAAAATGTTGGTCGGGTTGTTTATACATTGACCCGTGCATCACTGATAAGTACTGAGTCATTAGCCTAGCAACATGCTAACTGTAAACAATTGTCTCTATTGTATGTTCCTGGCCATAAATTGGGTATCAAATTAGCCATTTGCGGCCCGCCCTCCCCCTCTCTGCGGCCCGCGGCACCTTTCAACAATATAACATAATCTGGCCCGCAGAAAATTTTTTATTTACTTTGTTTCATATTCATTTCATTTTTAATTTAAACGTTTAAGGGTTTGTTCACATGTCGCGTCTAAGGTTAAAACGAGTCAAGGCGTTTCTTACTTTCTAAAGTGCTTGGGAGTGGAAGTTGCGCTCTGTAGCGTGGCGTCACGTGTTGCTACGCAGCCATGAGCCGCGCGTGCTCCATGATTGCGAGGATAACATAATGCGCGATCGGACTTTCCTCATCTGAACCTCGCGTCAATCATATCATTCTCACCATGCGATCAGTTAATCTGGTCGGGACTTTGTAGTGTTTGTCCAGAGAAGATCACTTTCACTTATTCATATTTTTCCACATATAATAGCAAATTCATTAAAACTGTGGAATAACAAAGATGGAACATAATAAAGTCAATACTATGACTGTAAACAATCCAAAATAAATCAAAACACAAACACTTACTGATGGTAATTTTTTTATAATGGTTTATAAATGTATACAGAAATTGTATTTATTAATTTAGTGCAAGGTTTTAATAGGCCTTAGTTATTAAAGATAAGGTTAAGAAATGATTTAATTATGTATATTTAAAAGATAAAAACCACTGCTTTTATTATACATTAAATAATAGAATTTTAACAGTCAATTTACAGAAATATTGTATTTTTTTAACCTTAAAATAGCTCTGCGGCTCTACGATTAAATGCCAATCTCAGAAATGGCCCCAAGCAAATTTGAGTTTGAGACCCCTGGTTTGTGATAAAAGTGACGCTCACGTTTGCCAGATACAGACGCATGATGCTCATGACGCAAAGAACACACATTTTGGTATGACGAGCAACACACATGACACTCCGAACACATATTTTTAAATTTGCACCCCTCGGAAGACAAGTCACCAGCCACCACTGCTTAGGATGCTTCCTTTGTTTTAAAACAGAGCTAAAATAACAGAAATATCTTATCCTGTAGCAATGGTTTTGTAACTGACCTGACCAGGGCTTTGACGGTGGAGCGCACGACACTGGACAGCAGAAACAGAGGGGTGACCAAGATATGAAAGAGTGAAAGGGAGGCAAAGGCCACAGCGGGAGACAGGTCAGCATCATCAGACAGGTGCACATGAGCCACAAACGTCTAAAACAAAAATAGATGATATTTTCACTTTCTATACATTCATTTCATTTAGTTTTAGATTAACTTATGTAATAGGTAAGCATTAAAAACTACTACTGTCTGAATGGTGGTGTATACTTACAGTGAGTACTGCAGCAATGGGAATGGCGGTGTTCATAAATACTGTGAAGAAATAACATGCTAAATGAGTTTTAAAAATGTATATATTTGCAGGTGATATTTCATATATCCATCATGTTGCTGAGCATCTAACTGAAATGTAACACACAAAAAAAAAAACACACACACATTGTAGCATCATGGCTAAAACCACCATAGACATCAAGGGAGACATTAGCAAATATTCAGAATAGTGATTGTTTAAATACAGTATGTAAATATTAGTTACCAGTTATCAACAATTGGACATAATGCAACAAACTGAAAACAACTCCTAAAAATGTTTTGCTATTTCTTTTGAACTTGGAGCATCTTAAAAATGCAATGCACGTCTCGCAACATGCTCAGAATAAACAGCAATAGATCATCCAACAGCTAGGGCTGCACGATTAATCGCGACTAATCGTTTGCAGAATAAAAGTTTTTGCTTACATCATATACATTTGTGTACTGTGTATAATAATTATGTACATATACTGTAAATACACACACATGCATGTATAATTTAAAAAATATATATTTATAGATTAAATTTTTATATATAATATAAATTACATATAAATATAAAAATATATATACACGTTTATACATGTAAATATTTCTTACATATATAGTGTGTATTTATACATACAAATTAATATGCACATACATGATGTAAACAAAAACTTTTATTCTGCAAATGATTAATCGCGATTAATCATTATGCAGCCCTACCAACAGCCAAAGATGTCTGTCTAACAAACGTATGCAAAGACCAGAAAGGTAAAAAAAAAATTCCATGCAGAAGGTAAGAGATGTCATACACCGCCAATGTTATTTCTCCAGGGCTAAGTTAAGTCTGTAATTTTATTAAAACATGAACATGAACATCAAAAGTGATCTACAGCTAATTCATGATAAGGGACGTGAACCAAAGCTCATAAGACTTTACTGCCTAAAATGTATAACTCATGCACCTGCTCTTACAGATTTGACAGCAAATCTTCTTCCAAATATGAGTTTGGAGAAACAAACTTCCCCGGAGGGAAAAAGCATAATTATGTTGCTGCACTACTTGATTCTTAAAATGAGGAGAACATTTTGGATGAGGCGTGGAATACATTTTTGAGAAAACAAAGCATAAAACTTGAGTCTTAGCAAGTGAAACAAAATGATAGATAAATGATATATTTCTTTAACATGATTCATGTAGTAAATATCTTAACTGCTATCAAAACAAAATTTATACGCTTAAATATAATCATTTTATTTCAAACTTTAAATTTAAGCTTCAGTCTATACAGACAACTAATCTCCATCTCCTAATGGTTTGTGCTAAGAACCGTCACAGTTGACAAAGTCTACATCTGAAGTTTTGCTGATTTCTGCGGGTTGCTGTATCTGCACAATTTCTTTGCCGGATGGCTGCTGACATTACTGAATGTGTAATAGCTTCAATCTCGTGATGCAAAGGAAGTGCTGTGACTGTGTGGATCCTAGCGAGCACATTAAGCAATTCCAGTTGAAAGCCAACCCTATCATTACATCGATCTGACTGAGATCGATGCATTTCTTCAGAATATAAAACAAATTTACACAAATCCCCTTAGAGGAGGCCAGACAATACTTCACTGTATTCGTAACTGATAAAGGTACAAATTAGTACCCCATGTATTGTCTTAGGCCCAGTGCCGGTCCTAGATGCTGGGAGGCCCTAAGCAAAGCTTTGTGAGGGGCCCTCTGTCAGTGCATTCAGACCCTGATAGCATAGCACACATACATCTCGGAGACGTCTATTTGAAGTCTGCGTTTACATCTGCAAGATGTCTTATTTAAATTGTTTTCTCATCTGCAATACGTCTGTGAGACGTCTCTTAAAAGATGTCATATAGACATATTGAAGATGTCTGCAAGACGTTTTTGATTTAGAATGTAAAGCAGCTCTTTTCCTTTATAAGATGTTTTTACACACCAGATGTATTCCAGATCTCCAGATCTTTACCAGACATCTCACAGACGTACCTGTGCTATCTGGGTAAAACCCAGTCAATGTTGCTGTTAGTTAGTTGTTAACTAACCACATAGTGTATTATCTTATAGCTGTATAATATTCCCATATGCACATTACTTTGAAACCCTGACTGATAAACTTGCTGATTGTAACATGAAACATGTATTTGCTGATAAGTTGTTTTGATTTAAAATGTGTTGTGAGAAGCACTAAAAAATTTACCTGATCTAAATAAATGTAATGAATCAAATTAAATTACATAAAAAAAAATACGGTTAATAACCAGGGTTTAAATGGGGATTGGTTCTGTGGGGGGGGGCCGCTGTGGGGAGGGGTACTTCGAGGGGTAACATGTTTAATACTGATGACAGCAAAGCCACTGGTGTGTTTCAATGACATTCTGGACCTCTGATAGGATTTGATAAGTTTCAGCTTTAAAGCTGTCACAGAGGTTGACACCAAATATTTTAAAAATAGTGTCTGATTTTAAATATTGCAAATCTATGAGTTTGACACCCTATATCCATTTGTTGCACATGTCATTATGCACAACTGATCAAACTTTAAAGGAAGTTAAAAGAATCAATCTCCTTGAATAATTCTACACACAGTACTGTATCAGCAACATGTCTTATAAATTAGCCATAGAGATTCCCTATGCTGGTCAGCAGCTACAATCATATAGTTAGGTTTGATTTGTGTAATCAAAATACATTATTTTATTATCTATACAATGAGTTATATCCAGTGTTATCCAGTTAACATACTGTAATTAAACGAGTGACATATACTTTAATCCTTTACAAATTTCAAGTCTTCTATTAAGTTTTCTCGACGTGGGCACCATTCTTACCTCTCTCTCTCTCTCTCGCTCTCTCTCTCTCTCTCTCTCTCGTCAAATTATCCTGCACGAGAGCGCGTTCTTGAAGTTCAAAGGAAAAAGCGCGTGTTTTCGCGGCAATTTCGTCACCCAATTCGCGTCATTTGAATCGCCCCATGCTAGGACGCGTGTCTTTACATTGACTTAATCTGCTCGCGCAAATCCTTTATCTTGTTCCCTTGCTTCACGTTTTTCCCCTTTATTCTGCTCCAGACGGATAGCTTTGTCTTTGTTTTAAATCAATGGTGGGCATATAATATGCGCATCGTTACCAAATCACTCTTCTGCGTCATGCACGCGGCCGTTTCTAAATTTGAAGGCTGCAACCTCCGGATCATGTCGCATATGCGCGCTGCATACGTCATCAAGCCTGATTTATTTAAGTTAAATAAGCATTTCATTTGCAAGTCATAAGCATAATATAACAATTAACCATTAACTAAGAATAATAGTCAACATTATAATTGTTAATATTCTAAAATACGTTTTTATGACGCATATGCAGCCTACAAATGTGACCTCTGAAGGCTGCAGCCTTCGGATTGAGAAACTGCCTGCATGTTGTCCGAGTACATATCAGTGATTTAAGAAATCATTAAGTATTTTTAAAAACCCGCACAAATTCGGAAGTTTGCAAATTATTTAAATTATAGCGTCTTGTTTTCATTAAACATAATAATAATTTTTCTTTGATATAATGGTTTTAAATAATTCTGAGATCAAGGGGGCCCTCTAGTGGTGCGGGGCCCTATGCAAATTGCGTACTTTGCGTATAGGAAAGACCGGCACTGCTTAGGCCCCTACTGTTTTCAAAACTGATATTAATCGGTGGTATTTCAGGCTAATTTATTTGACCGACAAAGCAGTTTCTGAGCATAAAACACCTCATGGTGCTGTTGAACTCTATATATCAAAACAATCTACCTCACATACAGTCGGATTGTGCCAATTTCCCATGATAGCCATATGATCTCGACTTTTATTGCCACCTACAATGGGTTCACAAGTTTAACACCCAACTAAAATATGACATGGCATTTTAGCGAAAGTGCAGACAGGTCTCCTTAGGCATCAATATGATTATATTAAGTCAGCGTGCTGGAAGCATTGCAATCAAGATAGTAAACAATAAAAAATGTTGCTATTATATCTGCAATTCCTATTACTGCTGGGTCCTGCTGTGGTGCTTAAGCATATACTGTTTTTTATGATATTTGAAATGCCTTTGGTGTACTCATTTTGTCTGTCTTGTGGGTCTGGGCAATAGTGATCAAAATTCATTTCTTGGTAATATTAGGAAGAATGGCTATTATATAATACATTTCTCTGTATTTACTCTTTCAATATTAAAGATATCAAGGTTATATTTTTACAGAATGTCCTTTACATTATGTAGCATGATTTTATGTAGAAAACACTAAATCACAAAAAAATTCTTTAGCTGGGTTTTCACTAAATAGGTCACCATATCCCTTGTAAAATCAGGTCTAAATATCCTATAGCGTCAGTATAATAATCCTCTATGCAATTGTAAACATGTGGCCAAAACTTTAAAGAAGCTGACTTTATAAATGTAAATGGATGTGTATTACAGCTACTGCACTTTGAAAGGGATCAAAATTCACCTTTGCAGAAACGTCAGTAAAAAGGGAATCACCAAACAAAACAGTACATAAATCTCATGGCTCATTGCACCACTGCATACTGAATTGACCTCAATGACTAAGCCAATACTTGCTAGTGTTAAGCAAACTAATGCAATAAGTGACCGGAGAGGAAACAAGTACGCTTGAAAGACTACGTAACCTTGATTTAATTAACAATGTAAACAACACAGTCAAGGAAGCATAACAGCAGCATGTGAAGTAACAAAATAATGCATTATGATTTGTCTGATGATGATGAGTCTTGTGCTTTTGCATCTTCAACCAACCAAGAAGATCCCACATGGATAAGTAAGAGCATGAATGCTAAGACTAACTGACTATCACTACCCTAAAAAAGATGGCTTTAGGTCCTTGTCTGTATATGAAATCATAGTGAATGCTAAGATTTCTCACTTGATATTGATGTGTAGAAAGCGAAGGTCTGTAGGCTGGTCAACTCTTTTTTCCGGGTCTCCTCCACGCTTGAACAGAAGATGTTCTCCCAGGCGTACAGCTTCAATAGTTTGATACCCCGCAGCAATTCATTGGTCTTCTTCAGGCGTTCGCTGGAATAATCCTAAATTTGCCATAAAAATTACACATAGGCAACAACTCGAAAGGTATTTATAATCATTTGGGTCTTATTTGACAACACATAACTCAGGGTTGAATAGTTCATTGACAATATCGGGCTTTACTACACAAATATCATCCGTGTTTGAGCAAAATCTATATTTGTACAGCTTATTGACTCCATGCTATTTACTTCTTTTTGTCATTAAGTAAAGAATGTTAAAGGGACAGTTCACCCATAAATAAAAATTATGTCTTCATTTACTCAATCTCATGTTGTTACAAACCTGTATACATTTCTTTGTTTGGATGAACACGAAGGAAGATATTTTGAGAAACGTTTGAAACCAAACCAAACAGGAGCGCCATTTACTTCAATAGTATTATTTTTCCTACTATGGATGTCAGTCGGTATGATGATAGAATTTTCATTTTTGGGTGAACTATCCCTTTAAATAACTCACCAATGTGCTTTTTTGTATTTCCGATAACTTGGTAGCCACAAAGTATTGAACAGGAGCCAGAAGGGTGATGACCGTCGCCCCTATCAAGGCACTTATTCCCAGGAGGTAGTAAAGGAGGATGATTCCAACTACGATCTAGAACCAAGAGAAAAAACGTTATTGTACTTTTATATTTTTCTGGCTTTGGGATAAAGTAAAGGTTACTTTGCAATTCCAGTTGATGCCATCAGGAGCACAGAAATGACGTACAATAATTAAAAACCAATAAGAACAAATTTTTGCATAAATTATTTGTAAACCTACTATGCTATTATGCAAATTGTCTAATTCAGTTCAATGGGACAGTTTGTTTCAGAGATTTTTTGTCAAGCGACACAGTAAACCATTCTGCTAGTACTTCTGCCGGTTCCTGTGGGAATTGCAGGGGTTCGTGAGTTGAAAAAAAATATTAAAGGCGGGGTGCATGATTTTTGAAAAACAGACATCGTTGCCTGGGTTGCGTATGTGTGGGGCGGGTCTATCAAGGTCCAGATTCTATTGGGATAGGGATGTGTTTGTTTAGGAGATTTCAAAAGTTAACATTGGCTTTCAGAGATCTGCCTTTAATTATAATTCAATCATAAAATGTTAATAAATAATTTTAAAATAAAAAAATCTTGTACTAACCAAAAGATATAGGCTATTTTATTTGTTTAATCTGTGTGTCACACGACCATTACACAACAATACAATGGGCTCTACCTTACTACCGGCGCAATGCAGCGCAATGCCCGACGCAAGTGTCTTTTGCTAGTTTCCACCCTGTGCAATTATCATTTTCACGTTTAGCGCCACGTTGTTTAAATAGCAAATTAATTTGCGCCCCCTTTTGCGCCCATGGGGGTTCTGGTCTGAAAACGAGGTGTGTTCAGGCGGATTGTTGGCGCGTTGCTATTTTAAGGCAACTAAAATAGACTACGCCATTGACCAACAAAAACCTGCTCTAAAGTCTAAAGTCAATGGCGCAATATGTTTTTTGTTATTAAAAGAGCGCATTAGTAATATGCGCCTATAAACAGGACAACAACGCGGGTTTGCTTATCACATACATGAATGCGCAGCAGCACAAAAACGCTTTTAAATATGAAAGATTAAAGGATTGAATGTAAAAGATTAATATTGAGTCTCTTGGACATAAATGAGGACTAATTATGAGACGTTAGAAGGCGCAAAGAGCTGCTTCACCTGCAGCCTGGTAAGTAAATGCTTTGCTTTAAAAAAATGCATGTTTTTAATTTTTTTTTTAAATGCTACTGCACAGATTTATTGTATATGATGACTCTGTACCTGTGGATATGGTGAGATGATAAATATTTTTAAGTAATGCTTGTGACGCTGTCCAAGTGCTGAAACGTGCGGAGAGCCGTTTGTAAATTATTTATCTCATGTTTGTTACAAATAAA
Organism: Misgurnus anguillicaudatus; assembly: GCF_027580225.2. NCBI lineage: Eukaryota > Metazoa > Chordata > Actinopteri > Cypriniformes > Cobitidae > Misgurnus > Misgurnus anguillicaudatus. The sequence continues at coordinate 26,720,496 of NC_073342.2, read as the reverse complement.
GTATTTTTACAGTACAAACCTTTTCTTACATACTTGTAAATAATTTTTTGATTATATTAGATAGCCATACATTTAAAGCAATTCAAAGCCTGCTTTTATACTTCCATGGCTAAAAGAAAACGGGGTTTAAATGTTTTAATAAAAAAATAACAATTTCAATATAAGGGAAAAACAACACAATTATTTAACATTAATCTTAAACTGGGGATCTTCTTCCTCCGCTTAGTTTTTCAGTTTACAAAGTCCGTCATCTAAATAGGGATTAAACATAGCGCCAGCGTAACTGGCTTTTAAAGGGAATGAGAGCTGAGACTCTCATTGGTTTATTGCACGTTATGCCCAAAATACTCCCTTTACTCATTAAAAAAATAGGACCAACCCTTTTCGACCAAGCGCTCGGCACACAACCATTTTTCCCGTCATTAAATTAACAAAAGTGGATTTGGACACGCCCATTTAGACGTTGCGCTGTGCGCTTTAGACCGTTTAGATCGTTAAAAAAAGGGCCCAATATATAGAAAAACTGAGAATTCATTCAAAATGTACAGATACGTTGTTTTGCACTAATAAAAGAAAATTTATCAGATGAAGATCCAATAACAGGTGATAATAACAATAATTATGTAAAATAATACTGATAAAAACTTTAAAATGGATGAAAAATAAATACATTTTTGAAATGCTATTAAATTATTGAAATATTTATTTAAATCTCAAGGGGTTCTTTAAGTAAATAATTGAGGTTTAAAACAAAAAAGTTTGAAAACCCCTGTAAATATTGGACAGAAGACACTGCTAGGTTATAATAAATAAATATAAATGTTGTTATCTGTGCATCGAAACATCCCATTGGGGCGAAAACAACCCAGCAGAGTTTTATTCATAACCCAGTGGTTGGTTCTGTGTAATATATACCCAACCATGATTTAAAAGAGTTCTCTTTGGATTTAATCTCCCTTGCAAAAGCGACTAAAGTGACTTTGAAGAATGTGTGCTATTGCTTTACTATAAATCACTATAAATATAAATTCACTAATGGAAGCAGACACGTATGATGATCAATTGATGTCAAATAACACAGCGAAGGAAATCTTTGAATATTGAACGAAAATGAAAGTACCCTTAGGGAACTAATCAAGGTTTGCTCACAGGTAATCCTGGGAGTAAAATACGTGCCATGCACACCGTAGTTATAGTTACTTTAACTTCCTGGAGTCTTTCTGATTGTGGCACTACTGAGCCATGCACCATCTGTCCTATTATTGTGAATTATAGAAAGAAAGAAATCAAACTAATTCTTAACTAATCCTCAACATTATGCCATCTTAAGTGGTTTTGTTCTTTGTTAAATGCAAATCTACCAAAAACTGTTAAAAGTGAGAAGGATGTCTTTTATTTTTAACAAAAGCCTGCTAGGCCTCTCATTATTTCAAGGGCAATTTGACGACTTAATTGGTGGGCTTGTTAAAAGCCATCTTTTTATTTAAATGAAAACACTTCATTGTTCAAGTGCCTCATTAACAGAAAAAAACTGACTTCGATTAAGTGACACTCAATTCAACGTGACGGGACAAGAATGATGCTGTTACCTGACATTTCCCTACTGGAGATCAATATTTGAAAGCAGTAGATCTGTGAGGAATACTAAGTGAACCTGTTGTATTTTTGGGAGGACATTGCATTAGCAGCACAAAAGATCATGAGTTCGAACCCAAGGAACAAACATACTAATAAAAAAATGGATGCCAAATGCATAAATGTAAATGTGCATGTATATACTGTATATTGGCCTCATTATCACCCATCTTGATATATACACTGCTTTTTATATACATGCATGCACACCCACAAATACTTCAGGGATGGAGTAGCAGGAGCAGGTGGCAAAGAGGAGGGGGTTAACAATTGAGCTCTGTTTGCAGCATGTGTTTAGATACGCCTGGCTTTCCTTCAGAGAAAACAATTCCAATGTGTTTTAACCACTTTCAAGGTCCACAGATGGTTTGACACAAAACCCCTACAAATCTGATGACCTATCATGCCTGTAGCTCCAGGCCAATCATCTTCTCTACATGATGCCCCATTATGACGAGGAGTTCTCCCCATTGACTTTTATACCTAATAAATCCCTATGGACTCATGACATAAGCTGCCAGACACTTTACTGCTGCTAACCTCTGTTTGCTATTTATATTCAACATAATAATAGCTTTCACTGAGGCATAGATGGAAAATGTGTTTGTTGACTCCAAGCCAACATGAAATCAAAACCCACCATGTTTACTTTGGTAATACTTTGTTTTATTGAAAACAATTGTCGCTGCACTTTCATAATCTTCTGAAGCAATTTTATTTTTAAGATGACTTCACAAATTCCTCTTTGTGACATTTTTCATTATTTTTGTAAATGGTTCATTTTTTTATTTAAAAAATTTACCATATTGCTGAATTAAAATGGGTTATAAATGGGGTTCGAAATTGGCTTTAAGGCGCTTTCACACGATCTTCACCTTTCCATTTACATCCAACAAATATTTGATCATTTCAATTATGTTGAAGGTGTTCATCTAGACACGTTGAGTTACATGACAAGTCCTTTTTACGTCTAGAATAATCACCTAGTCTTTTATCTTTACAAAGACATGTTACCTCTTTTCTTGCATGTGCTTTTACTATCACGGCGTACAAATGCTACCTACAACCTTGTTAAACCGCCCTCCTTTGACACTATCTGTAATGCTCTTCATGTGGAGGACAAAGTGGCACATGATGTATGTGTTCGAGCCCCGAGGCGAGTCACGTGCAAGGGCCTTTGGGAATAGGATCCTTGAGTAAGGCTTACCTGAACGGGCATTGCGAACAGGTTGGGGCACAGGAAGAAAAACCACATCAGTTGATTTGTGTCTATGGCGACAAGGTTGCAAATTTGACCCACTGTCATTCCTCCCATAGACATGTTGGAGGTGCAGAGGCGCATGATCTTATTGAAGATCTTGGTCTGGGAATAGAAACAAACATGTTGTTTAAAATAGAAACTTAAGTTGCTGTACTAACCCCAAACTTTTTAGGGTTGAGAATCAGTTATTGAGCAAGTACAACAAATTTGAACTCTTTTATATTACCTTACTCTGCAATGGTACTTATTTTCAATCCAGAGTTGGGTGAACAAGGGACGATTCCAACAAGTTGGGTTGTTTCAAACCAAAATGTTGGGTTCGTCACTTATTGACCCAACACTGGGTTGAAAATAACCCAGCTTTTTTATTGTGTAGGCTTATAATAATGATTTATAAGTGGAACCGTCGGTGCGTAAAGTAACCTGCAATTTTATGTTTTAAACAGAGATGGCGATAGAGAGGAAAAAACGGATTGCTGCTTTAAAGGTGCAATGTCGGACTTTTAGGAGGATTGCTTGACAAAAATGCAATCAAACATATCTATATTATACGTGATGTATAAAGACCTTACATAATGAACTGTATTGTTTTTATTACCTTAGAATGAGCAGCTTTTATCTACATAAACTGCAGGTCTTCTTATATGAAAGTTGCTGCCATGTTTCTACAGTAGCCCTAAGCATACAAACTGTTCAACAGAGCGTGTTTCATTGCTATGTTGTCTCAGACAATGACATATTTGTCCTGTTTGAGGTTGGTTGCAATTCGCAATCTCACCACTAGAAGCCACTAAAAACCATATTACAGTTTTAAGAATTTATTGAAAATTTTAATGAAATCTGTTTATGCACTTATCCATTCATTCAAGTCAGTGCTTTGAACCTGATTTTTTCCCCAATTGGTATTTTAACGTTTCCGGTTTTCGGTTAAACCCTAAAATTGATGTTTCTGAACCAGTTAGAACAAAAAATAAAGTTCCTGAACTGGTAAATATCGTTCATACATCAGCTGTGGGACATACTAAAAAGTAGACTGATAATTTTTAGTCTACATAATTTTCCTTAAGTCTCTATCTTGTCATCAAACATTAAAAAAGGCTACATTATGTAAGCGGCATAACTGTAATTCTGACATGCCTACATTTGTTTCAGCATTATACATGAATTAAGACAAGGACAATTTCTGCCATGTCGTTTATTGGAAAACAAATGTTTTTATTAGAAAAAGAATACTGTGGTATTTTGAGACCATTTTGTTTGTGTGTGTCCTGTCAAGAACAGAAAGATTGTTCGTTTGCTTTTTGAAACGCGTCTCTCCGTGTATGCACTTTTGAGTGCACTTAAACACGCGCAAACACACAGACGGAGGACAAATTCCAAACGGCCCTTCGGAAGAAGATGCAGCCTAAACAGTAACTCCACATAGGGTGAAAATTACGTTGTTTTGTATTTTAATGGAATACAGTATAAGACACAGTAGTGCAACTCACTCTTGAAGTTTATACATCAAGAGTTCTGATCTTTGAAGGGCATAGGGATAATCACGTTTGATTTGGACCGGACACATTCAACCGCATGTGTGTTTAACCGCACGTGCGTTTGACAGAAGTCTTGTCAAAGAACGAAAAAATAACGGTATAAACCAGTTACCATTATTTTTAATAAACGATTCTGTTTCGTAACATATATTTTTTTGAAGTTTCTGGTTTCGTTTCTGTTCCTTGCAAAACATCAAAAGTTTCTGGTTTTCGTTTTCGTTCCGTGAATCGGTTCAAAGCCTTGATTCAAGTAGGAAACACAATTGTTTAAGCTAGTGTGCAGATTGCAAAAATCGGTGACAGATGTGATTTTGACCTGTATGGCTCCTCTCAGGTTGATTCCAGTCTCAATAGCAACATAGTAGGACGCTTGAAGGAACGTTCTCTGGAGGAGAAGGGCGAAGAACAGGAGCACGGCTAGGACGTATGCGTTGGCAAGAAACTCCTGAGAGGAGATGAAATAGATTCCTAGATGCTGCATCTGAAACACACCAAACCATTTACAGCCATAGGTTAGTATTTACTATAATTGTCAGTGAGGGAGGTCAAGGATAATTGATGTTAATGCACTTTGAAAACAAGCATTAATGTCACTAAATTAAATAGCACATTTTTATTGCATAGCTAATTGAATGGAGCATCCCCCTGTTTTGCTCAAAGGCACAAGTGTGATTAATGGGTCGTCCTTTGAATATTTAAACCAGTTTAAGTTACTGGACTGAGCTTTATGCATTACGCCACTGAGAATGATACTAGGTGTATGTGACTGACACCAGTTGTTAACGTAAAGTCACTCCGTATTAAGGTACATTTCAGTTAAGAAGCGGCTACATCTACTGAATAGGCTATTTGCACATACTCACGACTTGAAAAAATACATCTCGCTTTCATATTATACATTTTTAGACACTACAGCAAACATTTTCTAAACATAGGTACACGTCAGCCTTAAAACGGAAAATATACTGTAAATTTTGAAGTTTTATATTATCTGAGAAAGCACTAGCTGGTGAACAATAGCACTTCAGCATTTCTCCTCACAAGGCGATTTATTGCAGACATTTAACCACCAACCAAACATCACAGCAACAAATGAGTCAATTAAGAGAAATGGGACTGTTAGCCAGAAAAAAATAAGCCAATTGCATTTCTAAGTTATATTTTCTAAATTAAGAAAAACTCAATAATTGAAAAAACTTTTTATATTTTCGCTATAGAAAATGCAATCTATATAAATAAATGATGAAATTCAGCCATTAATCTGAATACGTTCGCTAAATAAATAATAAACTAAGCATAATAAAAGATGTCAATCTCCATATGGTGAAATGTATTACAGTGATCCAAAGAAGCCGACATACGACAGCCAGATGACACGCACGGTTCAACTTGTTAATATTTCACGACAACTGCAAGATGACGAAACGCTTTGGAACACAAGATGAATGTCACAAGACACAGCCAGGACTATAAAGACGGTATGAAACGGATTGATGAACATGGTTTTCCTTCTTTCTCGGGTTGATGTATTGCCTATTAGAAAAGTAAGTTTAGCAGTGCATATCGATGCCACGCCGCTATTTTAAATGGCAGATAGGCTTCAGTTGCATATCAGCCATAAACAATGATTTGCTACTTGCAGGTGGTATAGGGGGAGAGAAACATTCTCGTCCTAGAAAGCATTTGATTGGACAGAAATCTACAGCAAGATCAAGCTATCAATATTTTTGGTCTATTTTCTCAGAACATACTGTTTTGATCGAATTTGTACCTCTAAAGTGTTAATATGCACCTTTGAGTACGAAGCCCCAGTGACAGCTTTTGTTTCTTTCTCTCTTAGTTAGATACTTTCTGTGAAACAGTGTTACAATGTATGGATCTGCAAATTTAGGATCAATAACACAGAAGTGTTCTTACTGGTGCCTGAATAGTGTGGTTCTCTTTACTGATATGGTGCACGATGCCTGAAATACAAAGAGGGCCGGCAAAACCAAGCAGATCAGCCATGAAACGGAAAGTAATGCTGAGGATAAGAGGTTTTCCAAAGGCTTGCCGAAGCGCCGTCCAGATCCACTTGGGCCCTTGTGGATTAGAATCTTGGGGCCTCTGAAAAAGACAAGAGAATATGTTCATTTTAGGGGTGGGTCGATACCACTTTTTCCATAACGATCCAATTTCGATGCCCGAATTCTGAGTATCGGCCGATACCGATCCAATCTTAGTTTTTCTGCATTTAATTCACCGCTACTCCAGTCCACCACACCATTCAGTTTTTTGTGACCTTAAATATATTCATATATGCTGTTATTTTCGCATTAAGCTGTTGAATACATTAGGAAGACTTTGAATATAGTGTATAAAAATGTTTATGATGCTTTTTTTATAATAGTCTGACTTTTCTATAGCATCACAGTAGTAATGCACAGTATCGGATTTGGATTGGCCCCATAAATCCGATACCCGATCCAGCATAAAAGGTCTGTATTGGCCCGATACCCGATCCCAAGTATTGGATCGGCCCACCCCTAGTTCATTTACAACCTTTGATGTTTATAAACATTCATATCAAGGTTATCTCGTCAATTAAGAGAAAACGCTTTTCTGCCAATGATGAGTTTTTACGGCAATCCATATTTCCGCTATTATCCACTAGGTGGCGCAACTTATAAAGCATTCACTGATCCAAAAACTTGATGTATGTCATCATTCTGAATCTGATCTCTAACAAAAGTCGCATTCGTTAAAAAATGCTTTTCAAATTTGACATTTTGAAGAAATTTTAAGAAACCTACTAGGGGTGGGCCGATCCAATACTTGGGATCGGGTATCGGGCCAATACGGACCTTTTATGCTGGATCGGGTATCGGATTTATGGGGCCAATCCAAATCCGATACTGTGCATTACTACTGTGATGCTATAGAAAAGTCAGACTATTATAAAAAAAGCATCATAAACATTTTTATACACTATATTCAAAGTCTTCCTAATGTATTCAACAGCTTAATGCGAAAATAACAGCATATATGAATATATTTAAGGTCACAAAAAACTGAATGGTGTGGTGGACTGGAGTAGCGGTGAATTAAATGCAGAAAAACTAAGATCGGATCGGTATCGGCCGATACTCAGAATTCGGGCATCGAAATTGGATCGTTATGGAAAAAGTGGTATCGACCCACCCCTAAAACCTACCCATATTTGAGAGGTGATAAAGAGAGAACATGATGAATTTTAAAGCAGACGGTTTTTCTTTCATTTTATATATTGTATGTTTATACATTTAAAGAAGAAATTCTAGTCAGAGAACATTCAACTATAAAAAAATGCTGGCACTGGCTGGCAACTTTTTTTAACGCTGACAAGGAAAGAGTTAAAATTAGCATATATACAGTATATACAATGAGGCGATATTATTGTTTTAGGTGCAGTACCTGTTTACTAGGGCTGTGTATCGCCAACAATTTCCCGATACGATACGTATCCCGATACAAGGGCCCCGATACAATGCGCATCATGATACAAGACTATTTTGAATGACATTTTTGTTCAGAATTTAGTATTATTATTATTATTATTATTATTATTATTATTATCTGTTTATTGTACATTGAATAAGCAGTGTTGTAACAGTTGTGTTTTTCCCATTCATTTATTAGATTTTGGGGTTACTCATAGAAATACTTAAAATCTCAGAGTTAGTACTTAACTTATGTTTTTTTAAAAGCAGTTTTACAAAGATGGTGCCTTACTCTAGGCATTATATTTGTCTCTCATCTATGAATATATCTATAAACATGCAGTCAGACTTAATACTATTTAATAGAAATCAGATTATTAATGTGACAGCTATAGTTTGAAGTAGCTCTGTATCTCTTCTCTAGACGTACACTTTCACATGCAAATCTTTGTCGTGTTTCTTCTCAAATGCGTTAGTACTGTTTTATAAGACCTTGGCTAATAAAGCCCTTTGCAGTAGTATAGGCTAAGATATCTGCGTTTTCATACTGAACTTATTGACTTTACTGTGCGCGCGAGTACGCGGCTCACTATGCAGACACGTGCGCCAGCGAGACAGACACGCAAGTGAAAGTATACCCCGCTACCTTTAACTCTGCGTACTCTGCGGGACACATACGTTCCTTTCCATATGGATCATGGATCAACAGCGATTCGTCACGTTACTTTCAAAAGTGCATCCGAATCGATACGGAAGGTGCTGTATCGATGCGCGCATCGTCAGGCGTCCAAGACGATGTATCGTCGTATCGATATTTTGAACACAGCACTACTGTTTACCATTTTTTTTTTCAGTTAAAAAACACATTTTATAGTTGTTGTTTTTTTCACACTTTCCTTATCAGAAATGTGTTTATTTATTTACTATTAAGGAATGGAGACAATGTATTCACCTCTTTGTTCATGTTTTGGTATGATGATATGTCTTTAAAGGAAACAAACAACAATATATAATTGTAGTGCCAGTATGAAGTGTTAATTTGTTCATTAATTTACAAATATACATTTAGAAAAAAATTCATCAGCCTTGACTTAGTTGTTTATGTAAGCTGTGGGTATAAAACACTGCATGCATAAAAACGAGTCTTGAGGTCCTAAAAAACACCCTTTTAATTCATTCCTATGGGATGTTTAATAAAGCTTGTCTGGGCAAGCATGAGTTACCTGTGGGGGTGGAGCTTAGCCAAAGGTCAGCCAGGATCTATTTTGAATTATAGATTTTATTTCTCTATTTCATACCTGTAGTATAATACTAAACATGACATGCAGCGCATAGTGTGACAGATCTCAATTACACTGAAATATCAATCATCTGTAGCATTATTCACACCCAGCGTCAAAAAGAACACGAGACGTGACTGATGTCACGCGTGTGAGAACGGTCATGTGACACAGTCTTCCACAATATCCATTTACCTGAAGTACACACATACACAAACATGACTGCACACACTCTTTATTCCCAAAAGCACATAGGGATGCTGAGTGCCTTCACCTGAGGATGGGTTAGGATGTGTTCAAAGCGGAAAAGGAACATTGTCTGTCCCTTGTGTTTTGGCGACACACATGCACACTCAAGAAATCATTTTGAGCAATACTTCACATCGTTCTCGCTGTGCCTGGTGACGCACACTGACTCTTCGCATCATTATTATCAAAAAGCAAGTCAGTCATCGCAAAATCAAAAGATTTTATATTACTAATAAAACTAAAAAATGTACCTTCTGGGCTTCAAAGGCCTCGCGGAGCTTCAGGTAGTTGGTGAGAGCTCTCATGGCGATCGGTAGCCTGCCGATGACCTTCAGATCAATGGGACGTCTGTGTGCTGAGGTGATGAAGGTGTTCATCCACCAGTATGTGCTTTTAGAGAGCAGGTTTACAAATGGCTGCAGAAAACGCACCCCCAGGTCCTGTAAGTCCTCTGGAGGCTTTACTTCAGTGGGAAGAGCGAAACACACATAGCGCTGCAGAAACACAGGACAAAACATTGCAAATATTCAAAGCTGAGTTAGATATAAAAAAAAATGAAAATCTCCTGTCCAGTGTCACAGCAAAAAAAAATTCTGAACTAGCTATATGGAGTAACTGTTTTTGTTGTTACCCAACCATAGTTTGAAACAACACAACACAGGTTTATTTATAACTCAGCAGTTGGGTTTGCCCATATTTGACCCAACCAACCGAACACTGTAAAGAGTGCAGCATTACCAACTAGGTTTTGGGTCAGCACCAGACCAAATTAACTTAAAAACTTTCTTTTAACATCTAAGGCTACAGTATGTATCAGCCCCATATATCAATATTGTAATCCCTTACCCTCCTCAGGATGACATTGATCTCCACAGCCAAAAGTAGTCCATACAGCAGGGTCAATAAACCTGTGATCCCAAACCGTAGTTGTCTCAGGCCAATGCCATGCTCTGTGTACTTGGCAAACTTGATTGTTTTCGTGACGAATGCCAGAACCCAGTAAATGAGCAAAGCTGTGTAAAAACAACCCAAAATGTATTTATGGTGTAACAAGGGTATGGAAATAAATAAGACTGGACTTCACAAAATGCTCCATAGATACGCAGTTTGTGTTTTGTTTTCCACAACTGAAATGTAATTTGTATCATTTTTTCCTGAAATTTCATTCAGGACCAATCTGAGAGTAACTACGAGCAAGGAAAAGAAAACTTTTTTCTTAGTTTAGATGCGGGGCTAACCCCGTTGATAGGTATAACCATAGATATGTATAAAGGCTAGATGTGTTACGGAGTCTCTAACGTCATCACCTGGCGGCCATTTTACCACAGGGAGCTCGCTAACTCGTAGCATTGAGTTTAATGGTGGAGGTACTTTAAAATGGCCATGACTTGCTCAATTTTTTACCAATTTTCAAACGGTTTTGTTTCTTACAACATGGCTATAATTCTGGATGCTTTAACATGTTTCATGAATTATTTTTTTTAGTTAATAACAAACCAAACCGATTGGAAATTGGTAAAAAATTAAGCAAGTTATTGTCATGCGGACATTCCACTCAATTGGCCAGCAGCGTGGGCGAGACATCTAGCCTTTATACATATCTATGGGTATAACACATTCTTTTAAAGACTTACTTTGATTGGTTGTCCAAGATAAACAAAATAAGAGCGCTCTTAAAAGCGGCCTAATATTGTACATGTTCACTTTCAAAATATTGGGCTATTTTTTGCTATTGTATTATAAATAAAATAAAATAAAATAAAATAATATATAACAAATAAATATAAATATAGCTGCAAGCAGCGATACCGGGGTCAAGCCAAACATGGCAAAAAATTATTCATACGTGATGACTGTCATGATTTAAGATCTAAGTTTGCATTAGTTTTAGGAAAAAAATAGCAATTTTTTTGTATCTTGAGACCACTAGGTGGCGCTCTGTCGAAACAATAGATGGTGCCTCAGGTCATGACTGTGATGACACATACCAAATTTAGTGTAAATACGATAAAGCGATACGGAGATATAGCCTTAAATACCTTGACCACTAGGGGGCTCTGACCAAACAATAAATTGTGACTCAGGTCTTGATTGTGATGACACCCACCAAATTTGGTGTAAATATGATAAAGAGATGCAGAGATATAGCTTCAAATCTCTTGACCACTAGGGGGCGCCGAAAAGTTTACAAGTCCTCCCAGAACATGTTGCTGATGAACCATACCAAGTTTCATAACAATACGCAATTGCGTTTCTGAAATACTTGAACTTAAAGAAAAAATTCAAAATGGCCGACACACAAAATGGCCGACCAAAAACCATTTGGTATCGTTTGACTCGGCATGCCTCACGAACTCTAACAAGACCGCTCTCATAATTTTACATTCAAGTTTGCAGTAGTTATAAGCAAAAATAGACATTTTTTATATCTTGTGACCAGTAGGGGGCAGTTTGACGAAACGGTGCATGCACCCTCAGGTCATCACTGTTATGACATATACCAAGTCTCATATTAATACGCAAAAGTTTTGCGAAGATACAGGCTCAAAGACATTTTGGCGTGCTCGCCCTCGCATTCTTTGATGCGTTATACGACAACGGATAGGTCTACCGAAAAGCTTTTGATAACTTTTTGTCTAGAGTGTCTCTAGATGATGCATACCAAAATTCAAGCCAATCACACGAGCGCTCTAGGAGGAGTTCAAAAAAGTAGGTGTTCAATATAATTCAAAATGGCCGACAGGAAGTAGGTTTGACTCAGACATATTTGGTACAGTCAGACTCAGCATGAGCCAAGGAATCAATAGAGTGAAGACTTATGTCATAGTGGCAATTTAGTCAAAAGATATAAAGATTTTAAACAATTTATTTACATATCCTGACCACTAGGTGGCGCCGTCCTAAAGATTTATAGGTGCGCTCAGAACATGTCACCGATGAACCATGCCAAATTTCGTAGCGATACGCCATTCGGTTTGTGAAATACTGAACTTAATGAGAAAATTCAAAATGGCCGACACCCAAAATGGCCGACCGAAAACGGTTTGGTATCGTTTGACTCGGCATGCCTCAAGGAATCTAACAAGACCTCCTTCATGATTTTAGACTCAAGTTTGAAGTATTTATAAGCGAAAATAGGCATTTTTCGAATCTCGTGACCACTAGGTGGCGCTGTGACGAAACGTTGCAGGCACCCTCAGGTCATGACTGTTATGACATATGCCAAGTTTCGTGTCGATACACAAAAGTTTTGCGAAGATACGGCCTCACGTCCGTTTTGGCGTGCTCGCCGCCATATATGTTGTCAATTTATACGAGAACGCAATGGTCTATCAAAAAGCTTTTGATAACTTTTTGTCTTGGGTGTCTCTAGATGCTACATACCAAAGGACCTGCAAATCGGACAAACGGTCTAGTAGGAGTTCGAAAAAGTAGGTTTTACGGAAAATTCAAAATGGCGGAAAGATGTGTATGACACAAATGACATCAATGGGTGCAATTGAATCATCATGAGCCAAGGATTCAGAGGAAACAAGAATTTAGTTTCTAGGACTCACGGGTCAGAAGTTGTGAGCATGAACATAAGTGGATTTTTGGACTGTTGGTGGCGCTAGAGGGTTTGAGTCAGACACACCAATGTTGCTATAGTAACTTCTGAGACTGTCCTCTACATGTGTGCCAAATTTCATAACTTTCCTATGTACGGTTCTATGGGCTGCCATTGAATTTCGGCGGAAGAACGAGGAAGAAAAATAATAATAAATATAGCTGCAAGCAGCGATACCGGGGTCAAGCCGAACATGGCAAAAAATGATTCATACGTGATGACTGCCATGATTTAACATCTAAGTTTGCATTAGTTTTATGAAAAAAAAGCATTTTTTTCCTATCTTGAGACCACTAGGTGGCACTGTGCCAAAAGAACAGATGGTGCCTCAGGTCATAACTGTGATGACACATACCAAATTTAGTGTAAATACAATAAGGCGATACGGAGATATAGCCTTAAATGACTTGACCACTAGGGGGCACTGACCAAAAAATAAATTGTGACTCAGGTCTTGATTGTGATGACACCCACCAAATTTGGTGTAAATACAATAAAGAGATGCAGAGATATAGCCTTAAATAACTTGACCACTAGGGGGCACTGACCAAAAAATTAATTGTGACTCAGGTCTTGATTGTGATGACACCCACCAAATTTGGTGTAAAAACAATAAAGAGATGCAGAGATATAGCCTTAAATGACTTGACCACTAGGGGGCACTGACCAAAAAATAAATTGTGACTCAGGTCTTGATTGTGATGACACCCACCAAATTTGGTGTAAATACAATAAAGAGATGCAGAGATATAGCCTTAAATAACTTGACCACTAGGGGGCACTGACCAAAAAATAAATTGTGGCTCAGGTCTTGATTGTGATGACACCCACCAAATTTGGTGTAAATACGATAAAGAGATGCAGAGATATAGCTTCAAATCTCTTGACCACTAGGGGGCACCGGAAAGTTTACAAGTCCTCCCAGAACATGTTGCTGATGAACCATACCAAGTTTCATAACAATACGCAATTGCGTTTCTGAAATACTTGAACTTAAAGAAAAATTCAAAATGGCCGACACACAAAATGGCCGACCAAAAACCATTTGGTATCGTTTGACTCGGCATGCCTCACGAAATCTAACAAGACCACTCTCATAATTTTACATTCAAGTTTGCAGTAGTTATAAGCAAAAATAGACATTTTTTATATCTCGTGACCAGTAGGGGGCAGTGTGACGAAATGGTGCATGCACCCTCAGGTCATCACTGTTATGAAATATACCAAGTCTCATATTAATACACAAAAGTTTTGCGAAGATACAGGCTCAAACACATTTTGGCGTGCTCGCCCTCGCATTCTTTGATGCGTTATACGACAACAAATAGGTCTACCGAAAAGCTTTTGATAACTTTTTGTCTAGAGTGTCTCTAGATGATGCATACCAAAAATCAAGCCAATCACACGAGCGCTCTAGGAGGAGTTCGAAAAAGTAGGTGTTCAATATAATTCAAAATGGCCGACAGGAAGTAGGTTTGACTCAGACATATTTGGTACAGTCGGACTCAGCATGAGCCAAGGAATCAATAGAGTGAAGTCTTATGTCATAGTGGCAATTTAATCAAATGATATAAACATTTTAAACAATTTATTTACATATCCTGACCACTAGGTGGCGCTGTCCTAAAGATTTATAGGTGCGCTCAGAACATGTCACTGATGAACCATGCCAAATTTCGTAGCGATACGCCATTCTGTTTGTGAAATACTGAACTTAATGAGAAAATTCAAAATGGCCGACACCCAAAATGGCCGACCGAAAACCGTTTGGTATCGTTTGACTCGGCATGCCTCAAGGAATCTAACAAGACCAACTTCATGATTTTAGACTCAAGTTTGAAGTAGTTATAAGCGAAAATAGGCATTTTTCGAATCTCGTGACCACTAGGTGGCGCTGTGACGAAACGTTGCAGGCACCCTCAGTTCATGACTGTAAAAACATATACCAAGTTTCGTGTCGATACACCAAAGTGTTGCGAAGATACAGCCACACGTCCGTTTTGGCGTGCTCGCCGCCATATATGTTGTTAATTTATACGAGAACGCATTGGTCTATCAAAAAGCTTTTGATAACTTTTTGTCAGAGGTGTCTCTAGATGCTATATACCAAAGGACATGCAAATCGGACAAACGCTCTAGGAGGAGTTCGAAAAAGTAGGTTTTACGGAAAATTCAAAATGGCGGAAAGATGTGCATGACACAAATGACATCAATGTGTGCAATTGAATCATCATGAGCCAAGGATTCAGAGGAAACAGAATTTAGTTTCTAGGACTCACGGGTCAGAAGTTATGAGCATGAACATAAGTGGACATTTGGACTGTTGGTGGCGCTAGAGAGTTTGAGTTAGACACACCAAATTTGCTATAGTAACTTCTAAGACTGTCCTGTACATGTGTGCCAAATTTCATAACTTTCCTATGTACGGTTCTATGGGCTGCCATTGACTTCAATGGCGGAAGAGGAAGAATAATAATAATAATAATAATAATAATAATAAATATAGCTGCAAGCAGCGATACCGGGGTCAAGCCAAACATGGCAAAAAAAATTTCATACGTGACGACTGTCATGATTTAAGATCTAAGTTTGCATTAGTTTTATGAAAAAAAAACAATTTTTTCGTATCTTGAGACCACTAGGTGGCACTGTGCCGAAAGAATAGACGGTGCCTCAGGTCATGACTGTGATGACATACCAAATTTAGTGTAAATACAATAAAGCGATACGGAGATATAGCCTTAAATGACTTGACCACTAGGGGGCACTGACCAAAAAATAAATTGTGACTCAGGTCTTGATTGTGATGACACCCACCAAATTTGGTGTAAATACAATAAAGAGATGCAGAGATATAGCCTTAAATGACTTGACCACTAGGGGGCACTGACCAAAAAATAAATTGTGACTCAGGTCTTGATTGTGATGACACCCACCAAATTTGGTGTAAATACAATAAAGAGATGCAGAGATATAGCTTCAAATCTCTTGACCACTAGGGGGCGCCGAAATGTTTACAAGTCCTCTCAGAACATGTTGCTGATGAACTATACCAAGTTTCATAACAATACGCAATTGCGTTTCTGAAATACTTGAGCTTAAAGAAAAAATTCAAAATGGCCGACACACAAAATGGCCGACCAAAAACCATTTGGTATTGTTTGACTCGGCATGCCTCACAAAATCTAACAAGACCACTCTCACAATTTTACATTCAAGTTTGCAGTAGTTATAAGCAAAAATAGGCATTTTTCGAATCTCGTGACCACTAGGTGGCGCTGTGATGAAACGTTGCATGCACCCTCAGGTCATCACTGTTATGACATATACCAAGTCTCATATCAATACGCAAAAGTTTTGCGAAGATACAGGCTCAAACACATTTTGGCGTGCTCGCCCTCGCATCCTTTGATGCGTTATACGACAACGGATAGGTCTACCGAAAAGCTTTTGATAACTTTTTGTCTGGAGTGTCTCTAGATGATGCATACCAAAAATCAAGCCAATCACACGAGCGCTCTAGGAGGAGTTCGAAAAAGTAGGTGTTCAATATAATTCAAAATGGCCGACAGGAAGTACGTTTGACTCAGACATATTTGGTACAGTCGGACTCGGCATGAGCCAAGGAATCAATAGAGTGAAGTCTTATGTCAGTGTGGCAATTTAATCAAATGATATAAAGATTTTAAACAATTTATTTACATATCCTGACCACTAGGTGGCGCCGTCCTAAAGATTTATAGGTGCGCTCAGAACATGTCACCCATGAACCATGCAAAATTTCGTAGCCATACGCCATTCGGTTTGTGAAATACTGAACTTAATGAGAAAATTCAAAATGGCCGACACCCAAAATGGCCGACCGAAAACCGTTTGGTATCGTTTGACTCGGCATGCCTCAAGGAATCTAACAAGACCATCTTCATGATTTTAGACTCAACTTTGTAGTAGTTATAAGCGAAAATAGGCATTTTTCGAATCTCGTGACCACTAGGTGGCGCTGTGACGAAACGTTGCAGGCACCCTCAGGTCATGACTGTAATGACATATACCAAGTTTCTTGTCGATACAATAAAGTTTTGCGAAGATAGGGCCTCACGTCCGTTTTGGCGTGCTCGCCGCCATATATGTTGTCAATTTATACGAGAACGCATTGGTCTATCAAAAAGCTTTTGATAACTTTTTGTCTGGGGTGTCTCTAGATGCTACATACCAAAGGACATGCAAATCCGACGGACGGTCTAGGAGGAGTTCGAAAAAGTAGGTTTTACGGAAAATTCAAAATGGCGGAAAGATTTGCATGACACAAATGACATCAATGTGTGCAATTGAATCATCATGAGCAAAGGATTCAGAGGAAACAAGAATTTAGTTTCTAGGACTCACGGGTCAGAAGTAATGAGCATGAACATAAGTGGATATTTGGACTGTTGGTGGCGCTAGAGGGTTTGAGTCAGACACACCAATGTTGCTATAGTAACTTCTGAGACTGTCCTCTACATGTGTGCCAAATTTCATAACTTTCCTACGTACGGTTCTATGGGCTGCCATTGACTTTAATGGCGGAAGAACAAGAAGAAGAATAATATATAATAATAATAATAATAAATATAGCTGCAAGCAGCGATACCGGGGTCAAGCGAAACATGGAAAAAAATGATTCATACGTGATGACTGTCATGTTTTAAGATCTAAGTTTGCATGAGTTTTAGGAAAAAAATATCAATTTTTTTGTATCTTGAGACCACTAGGTGGCGCTGTGCCGAAACAATAGATGGTGCCTCAGGTCATGACTGTGATGACACATACCAAATTTAGTGTAAATACGATAAACCGATACGGAGATATAGCCTTAAATGACTTGACCACTAGGGGGCACTGACCAAACAATAAATTGTAACTCAGGCCTTGATTGTGATGACACCCACCAAATTTGTTGTAAATACGATAAAGAGATGCAGAGATATAGCTTCAAATCTCTTGACCACTAGGGGGCGCCGAAAAGTTTACAAGTCCTCTCAGAACATGTTGCTGATGAACCATACCAAGTTTTATAACAATACGCAATTGCGTTTCTGAAATACTTGAACTTAAAGAAAAAATTCAAAATGGCCGACACACAAAATGGCCGACCAAAAACCATTTGGTATCGTTTGACTCGGTATGCCTCAAGAAATCTAACAAGACCAGTCTCATAATTTTACATTCAAGTTTGCAGTAGTTATAAACAAAAATAGACATTTTTTATATCTCGTGACCAGTAGGGGGCAGTGTGACGAAATGTTGCATGCACCTTCAGGTCATCACTGTTATGACATATACCAAGTCTCATATTAATACGCAAAAGTTTTGCGAAGATACAGGCTCAAACACATTTTGGCATGCTCGCCCTCGCATTCTTTGATGCGTTATACGACAACGGATAGGTCTACCGAAAAGCTTTTGATAACTTTTTGTCTAGAGTGTCTCTAGATGATGCATACCAAAAATCAAGCCAATCACACGAGCGCTCTAGGAGGAGTTCGAAAAAGTAGGTGTTCAATATAATTCAAAATGGCCGACAGGAAGTAGGTTTGACTCAGACATATTTGGTACAGTCGGACTCGGCATGAGCTAAGGAATCAATAGAGTGAAGTCTTATGTCATAGTGGCAATTTAATCAAATGATATAAAGATTTTAAACAATTTCTTTACATATCCTGACCACTAGGTGGCGCCGTTCTAAAGATTTATAGGTGCGCTCAGAACATGTCACTGATGAACCATGCCAAATTTCGTAGCAATAGGCCATTCTGTTTGTGAAATACTGAACTTAATGAGAAAATTCAAAATGGCCGACACCCAAAATGACCGACCGAAAACCGTTTGGTATCGTTTGACTCGGCATGCCTCAAGGAATCTAACAAGACCACCTTCATGATTTTAGACTCAAGTTTGAAGTAGTTATAAGCGAAAATAGGCATTTTTTGAATTTCGTGACCACAAGGTGGCGCTGTGACGAAACGTTGCAGGCACCCTCAGGTCATGACTGTAATGACATATACCAAGTTTCGTGTCGATACAAGAAAGTTTTGCGAAGAAACGGCCTCACGTCCTTTTTGGCGTGCTCGCCGCCTTGTATGTTGTCACTGTATACGAGAACGCATTGGTCTATCAAAAAGCTTTTGATAACTTTTTGTCTGGGGTGTCTCTAGATGCTATATACCAAAGGACATGCAAATCGGACGAACGGTCTAGGAGGAGTTCGAAAAAGTAGGTTTTACAGAAAATTCAAAATGGCGGAAAGATGTGCATGACACAAATGACATCAATGTGTGCAATTGGATCATTATGAGCCAAGGATTCAGAGGAAACAAGAATTTAGTTTCTAGGACTCATGGGTCAGAAGTTGTGAGCATGAACATAAGTGGATTTTTGGACTGTTGGTGGCGCTAGAGGGTTTGAGTCAGACACACCACTGTTGCTATAGTAACTTCTGAGACTGTCCTCTACATGTGTGCCAAATTTCATAACTTTCCTATGTACGGTTCTAGGGGCTGCCATTGACTTCAATGGCGGAAGAGGAAACATAATAATAATAATAATAATAATAATAATAATAATAAGAAAACTAACAATAACAATAGGGTTCTACGCCCCTTCGGGGCTTGACCCCTAAATATAGCTGCAAGCAGCGATACCGGGGTCAAGCCGAACATGGTAAAAAATGATTCATACGTGATGACTGTCATGACCACTAGGTGGCACTGTGCCGAAACAATAGATGGTGGCTCAGGTCTTGATTGTGATGACACCCACCAAATTTGGTGTAAATACGATAAAGAGATGCAGAGATATAGCTTCAAATCTCTTGACCACTAGGGGGCGCCAAAAAGTTTACAAGTCATCTCAGAACTTGTTGCTGATGAACCATACCAAGTTTCATAACAATACGCAATTGCGTTTCTAAAATACTTGAACTTAAAGAAAAAATTCAAAATGGCCGACACACAAAATGGCCGACCAAAAACCATTTGGTATCGTTTGACTCGGCATGCCTCACGAAATCTAACAAGACCACTCTCATAATGTTACATTCAAGTTTGCAGTAGTTATAAGCAAAAATAGACATTTTTTATATCTCGTGACCAGTAGGGGGCAGTGTGACGAAATGGTGCATGCACCCTCAGGACATTACTGTTATGACATAAACGAAGTTTCATATTAATATGCAAAAGTTTTGCGAAGATACAGGCTCAAACACATTTTGGCGTGCTCGCCCTCGCATTCTTTGATGCGTTATACGACAACGGATAGGTCTACCGAAAAGCTTTTGATAACTTTTTGTCTAGAGTGTCTCTAGATGATGTGTACCAAAAATCAAGCCAATCAAACAAGCACTCTAGGAGGAGTTCGAAAAAGTAGGTGTTCAATATAATTCAAAATGGCCGACAGGAAGTAGGTTTGACTCAGACATATTTGGTACAGTCGGACTCAGCATGAGCCAAGGAATCAATAGAGTAAAGTCCTATGTCAGTGTGGCAATTTATATCAAATGATATAAAGATTTTAAACAATTTATTTACATATCCTGACCACTAGGTGGCGCCGTCTTAAAGATTTATAGGTGCGCTCAGAACATGTCACTGATGAACCATGCCAAATTTCGTAGCGATACGCCATTCTGTTTGTGAAATACTGAACTTAATGAGAAAATTCAAAATGGCCGACACCCAAAATGGCCGACCGAAAACCGTTTGGTATCGTTTGACTCGGCATGCCTCAAGGAATCTAACAAGACCACCTTCATGATTTTAGACTCAAGTTTGAAGTAGTTATAAGCAAAAATAGGCATTTTTCGAATCTCGTGACCACTAGGTGGCGCTGTGACGAAACGTTGCAGGCACCCTCAGGTCATGACTGTAATGACATATACCAAGTTTCGTGTCGATACAATAAAGTTTTGCGAAGATATGGCCTCACGTCCGTTTTGGCGTGCTCGCCGCCATATATGTTGTCAATTTATACGAGAACGCATTGGTCTATCAAAAAGCTTTTGATAACTTTTTGTCTGGGGTGTCTCTAGATGCTATATATCAAAGGACATGCAAATCGGACGGACGGTCTAGGAGGAGTTCGAAAAAGTAGGTTTTACGGAAAATTCAAAATGGCGGAAAGATTTGCATGACACAAATGACATCAACGTATGCAATTGAATCATCATGAGCCAAGGATTCAGAAGAAACAGGAATTTAGTTTCTAGGACTCACGGGTCAGAAGTTATGAGCATGAACATAAGTGGATTTTTGGACTGTTGGTGGCGCTAGAGGGTTTGAGTCAGACACACCAATGTTGCTATAGTAACTTCTAAGACCGTCCTCTACATGTGTGCCAAATTTCATAACTTTCCTATGTACGGTTCTATGGGCTGCCATTGACTTCAATGGCGGAAGAACAAGAAGAAGAAATATAGCTGCAAGCAGCGATACCGGGGTCAAGCCAAACATGGCAAAAAATGATTCATACGTGATGACTGTCATGATTTAAGATCAAAGTTTGCATTAGTTTTATGAAAAAAAAGCAATTTTTTCGTATCTTGAGACCCTTATGTGGCACTGTGCCGAAAGAATAGATGGTGCCTCAGGTCATGACTGTGATGACACATACCAAATTTAGTGTAAATACAATAAAGCGATACGGAGATATATCCTTAAATGACTTGACCACTAGGGGGCACTGACCAAAAATTAAATTGTGACTCAGGTCTTGATTGTGATGGCACCCACCAAATTTGGTGTAAATACAATAAAGAGATTCAGAGATATAGCCTTAAATGACTTGACCACTAGGGGGCACTGACAAAAAAATTAATTGTGACTCAGGTCTTGATTGTGATGACACCCACCAAATTTGGTGTAAATACGATAAAGAGATGCAGAGATATAGCTTCAAATCTCTTGACCACTAGGGGGCAGCGGAAAGTTTACAAGTCCTCCCAGAACATGTTGCTGATGAACCATACCAAGTTTCATAATACGCAATTGCGTTTCTGAAATACCTAAACTTAAAGAAAAATTCAAAATGGCCGACACACAAAATGGCCGACCAAAAACCATTTGGTATCGTTTGACTCGCCATGCCTCATGAAATCTAACAAGACCAGTCTCATAATTTTACATTCAAATTTGCAGTAGTTATAAGCAAAAATAGACATTTTTTATATCTCGTGACCAGTAGGGGGCAGTGTGACGAAATGGTGCATGCACCCTCAGGTCATCACTGTTATGACATATACCAAGTCTCATATTAATACGCAAAAGTTTTGCGAAGATACAGGCTCAAACACATTTTGGCGTGCTCGCCCTCGCATTCTTTGATGCGTTATACGACAACGGATAGGTCTACCGAAAAGCTTTTGATAACTTTTTGTCTGGAGTGTCTCTAGATGATGCCTACCAAAAATCAAGCCAATCAAACGAGCGCTCTAGGAGGAGTTCGAAAAAGTAGGTGTTCAATATAATTCAAAATGGCCGACAGGAAGTAGGTTTGACTCAGACATATTTGGTACAGTCAGACTCAGCACGAGCCAAGGAATCAATAGAGTGAAGTCTCATTTCAGTGTGGCAATTTAATCAAATGAAATAAAGATTTTAAACAATTTCTTTACATATCCTGACCACTAGGTGGCGCCGTCCTAAAGATTTATATGTGCGCTCAGAACATGTCTCTGATGAACCATGCCAAATTTCGTAGCGATACGCCATTCTGTTTGTGAAATACTGAACTTAATGGGAAAATTCAAAATGGCCGACACCCAAAATGGCCGACCGAAAACCGTTTGATATCGTTTGACTCGGCATGCCTCAAGGAATCTAACAAGACCACCTTCATGATTTTAGACTCAAGTTTGAAGTAGTTATAAGCGAAAATAGGCATTTTTCGAATCTCGTGACCACTAGGTGGCGCTGTGACGAAACGTTGCAGGCACCCTCAGGTCATGACTGTAATGACATATACCAAGTTTCGTGTCGATACAATAAAGTTTTGCGAAGATATGGCCTCACGTCCGTTTTGGCGTGCTCGCCGCCATATATGTTGTCAATTTATATGAGAACGCATTGGTCTATCAAAAAGCTTTTGATAACTTTTTGTCTGGGGTGTCTCTAGATGCTAGATACCAAAGGACATGCAAATCGGACGGACGCTCTAGGAGGAGTTAGAAAAAGTAGGTTTTACGGAAAATTCAAAATGGCGGAAAGATTTGCATGACACAAATGACATCAACGTGTGCAATTGAATCATCATGAGTAAAGGATTCAGAGGAAAGAGGAAATTAGTTTCTAGGACTCACGGGTCAGAAGTTATGAGCATGAACATAAGTGGATTTTTGGACTGTTGGTGGCGCTAGAGGGTTTGAGTCAGACACACCAATGTTGCTATAGTAACTTCTGAGACTGTCCTCTACATGTGTGCCAAATTTCATAACTTTCCTACGTACGGTTCTATGGGCTGCCATTGACTTCAATGGCGGAAGAACAAGAAGAAGAATAATATATAATAAATATAGCTGCAAGCAGCGATACCGGGGTCAAGCCAAACATGGCAAAAAATGATTCATACGTGATGACTGTCATGATTTAAGATCTAAGTTTGCATTAGTTTTATGAAAAAATAGCAATTTTTTCGTATCTTGAGACCACTAGGTGGCACTGTGCCGAAAGAATGGATGGTGCCTCAGGTCATGACTGTGATGACACATACCAAATTTAGTGTAAATACGATAAAGCAATACGGAGATATAGCCTTAAATGACTTGACCACTAGGGGGCACTGACCAAAAAATAAATTGTGACTCAGGTCTTGATTGTGATGACACCCACCAAATTTGGTGTAAATACAATAAAGAGATGCAGAGATATAGCCTTAAATGACTTGACCACTAGGGGGCACTGACCAAAAAATAAATTGTGACTCAGGTCTTGATTGTGATGACACCCACCAAATTTGGTGTAAATACGATAAAGAGATGAAGAGATATAGCTTCAAATCTCTTGACCACTAGGGGGCATCGGAAAGTTTACAAGTCCTCCCAGAACATGTTGCTGATGAACCATACCAAGTTTCATAACAATACGCAATTGCGTTTCTGAAATACTTGAACTTAAAGAAAAAATTCAAAATGGCCGACACACAAAATGGCCGACCAAAAACCATTTGGTATCGTTTGACTCGGCATGCCTCAAGAAATCTAACAAGACCAGTCTCATAATTTTACATTCAAGTTTGCAGTAGTTATAAGCAAAAATAGACATTTTTTATATCTCGTGACCAGTAGGGGGCAGTGTGACGAAATGGTGCATGCACCCTCAGGTCATCACTGTTATGACATATACCAAGTCTCATATTAATACGCAAAAGTTTTGCGAAGATACAGGCTCAAACACATTTTGGCGTGCTCGCCCTCGCATTCTTTGATGCGTTATACGACAACGGATAGGTCTACCGAAAAGCTTTTGATAACTTTTTGTCTGGAGTGTCTCTAGATGATGCATACCAAAAATCAAGCCAATCACACGAGCGCTCTAGGAGGAGTTCGAAAAAGTAGGTGTTCAATATAATTCAAAATGGCCGACAGGAAGTAGGTTTGACTCAGACATATTTGGTACAGTCGGACTCAGCATGAGCCAAGGAATCAATAGAGTGAAGTCTTATGTCATAGTGGCAATTTAATCAAATGATATAAAGATTTTAAACAATTTATTTACATATCCTGACCACTAGGTGGCGCTGTCCTAAAGATTTATAGGTGCGCTCAGAACATGTCACTGATGAACCATGCCAAATTTCGTAGCGATACACCATTCTGTTTGTGAAATACTGAACTTAATGAGAAAATTCAAAATGGCCGACACCCAAAATGGCCGACCGAAAACCGTTTGGTATCGTTTGACTCGGCATGCCTCAAGGAATCTAACAAGACCACCTTCATGATTTTAGACTCAAGTTTGAAGTAGTTATAAGCGAGAATAGGCATTTTTCGAATCTCGTGACCACTAGGTGGCGCTGTGACGAAACGTTGCAGGCACCCTCAGGTCATGACTGTAATGACATATACCAAGTTTCGTGTCGATACAATAAAGTTTTGCGAAGATACGGCCTCACGTCCGTTTTGGCGTGCTCGCCGCCATATATGTTGTCAATTTATACGAGAACGCATTGGTCTATCAAAAAGCTTTTGATAACTTTTTGTCTGGGGTGTCTCTAGATGCTACATACCAAAGGACATGCAAATCGGACGGACGGTCTAGGAGGAGTTCGAAAAAGTAGGTTTTACGGAAAATTCAAAATGGCGGAAAGATGTGCATGACACAAATGACATCAACATGTCCAATTGAATCATCATGAGCCAAGGATTCAGAGGAAACAAGAATTTAGTTTCTAGGACTCACGGGTCAGAAGTTGTGAGCATGAACATAAGTGGATTTTTGGACTGTTGGTGGCGCTAGAGGGTTTGAGTCAGACACACCAATGTTGCTATAGTAACTTCTGAGACTGTCCTCTACATGTGTGCCAAATTTCATAACTTTCCTACGTACGGTTCTATGGGCTGCCATTGACTTTTGGGTGGAAGAACGAGGAACAAGAATAACAATAATAATAATAATAATAATAATAATAAGAAAACTAACAATAACAATAGGGTTCTACGCCCCTTCGGGGCTTGACCCCTAAATATAGCTGCAAGCAGCGATACCGGGGTCAAGCCAAACATGGCAAAAATTGATTCATACGTGATGACTGTCATGATTTAAGATCTAAGTTTGCATTAGTTTTATGAAAAAAATAGTAATTTTCTTGTATCTTGAGACCACTAGGTGGCGCTGTGCCGAAACAATAGATGGTGCCTCAGGTCATGACTGTGATGACACATACCAAATTTAGTGTAAATACGATAAACCGATACGGAGATATAGCCTTAAATGACTTGACCACTAGGGGGCACTGACCAAACAATAAATTGTAACTCAGGTCTTGATTGTGATGACACCCACCAAATTTGGTGTAAATACGATAAAGAGATGCAGAGATATAGCTTCAAATCTCTTGACCACTAGGGGCGCCAAAAAGTTTACAAGTCCTCCCAGAACATGTTGCTGATGAACCATACCAAGTTTCATAACAATACGCAATTGCGTTTCTGAAATACTTGAACTTAAAGAAAAAATTCAAAATGGCCGACACACAAAATGGCCGACCAAAAACCATTTGGTATCGTTTGACTCGGCATGCCTCACGAAATCTAACAAGACCACTCTCATAATTTTACATTCAAGTTTGCAGTAGTTATAAGCAAAAAAAGATTTTTTTATATCTCGTGACCAGTAGGGGGCAGTGTGATGAAATGTTGCATGCACCCTCAGGTCATCACTGTTATGACATATACCAAGTCTCATATTAATACGCAAAAGTTTTGCGAAGATACAGGCTCAAACACATTTTGGCGTGCTCGCCCTCTCATTCTTTGATGCGTGATACGACAACGAATAGGCCTACCGAAAAGCTTTTGATAACTTTTTGTCTGGAGTGTCTCTAGATGATGCATACCAAAAATCAAGCCAATCACACGAGCGCTCTAGGAGGAGTTCGAAAAAGTAGGTGTTCAATATAATTCAAAATGGCCGACAGGAAGTAGGTTTGACTCAGACATATTTGGTACAGTCGGACTCAGCATGAGCCAAGGAATCAATAGAGTGAAGTCTTATGTCATAGTGGCAATTTAATCAAATGATATAAAGATTTTAAACAATTTATTTACATATCCTGACCACTAGGTGGCGCTGTCCTAAAGATTTATAAGTGCGCTCAGAACATGTCACTGATGAACCATGCCAAATTTCGTAGCGATACGCCATTCTGTTTGTGAAATACTGAACTTAATGAGAAAATTCAAAATGGCCGACACCCAAAATGGCCGACCGAAAACCGTTTGGTATCGTTTGACTTGGCATGCCTCAAGGAACCTAACAAAACCACCTTCATGATTTTAGACTCAAGTTTGAAGTAGTTATAAGCAAAAATAGGCATTTTTTGAATCTCGTGACCACTAGGTGGCGCTGTGACGAAACGTTGCAGGCACCCTCAGGTCATGACTGTAATGACATATACCAAGTTTCGTGTCAATACAATAAAGTTTTGCGAAGATACGGCCTCACGTCCGTTTTGGCGTGCTCGCCGCCATATATGTTGTCAATTTATACGAGAATGCATTGGTCTATCAAAAAGCTTTTGATAACTTTTTGTCTGTGGTGTCTCTAGATGCTACATACCAAAGGACATGCAAATCGGACGAACGCTCTAGGAGGAGTTCGAAAAAGTAGGTTTTACGGAAAATTCAAAATGGCGGAAAGATTTGCATGACACAAATGACATCAATGTGTGCAATTGAATCATCATGAGCAAAGGATTCAGTGGAAACAAGAATTTAGTTTCTAGGACTCACGGGTCAGAAGTTATGAGCATGAACATTAGTGGATTTTTGGACTGTTGGTGGCGCTAGAGGGTTTGAGTCAGACACACCTTTGTTGCTATAGTAACTTCTGAGACTGTCCTCTACATGTGTGCCAAATTTCATTACTTTCCTACGTACGGTTCTATGGGCTGCCATTGACTTCAATGGCGGAAGAACGAGGAAGATAAATAATAATAAGAAAACTAACAGATACAATAGGTGTCTACGCCACTTCGTGGCTTGACCCCTAATAATAATAAATATAGCTGCAAGCAGCGATACCGGGGTCAAGCCAAACATGGCAAAAAATGATTCATACGTGATGACTGTCATGATTTAAGATCTAACTTTGCATTAGTTTTAGGGAAAAAATAGCAATTTTTTGTATCTTGAGACCACTAGGTGGCGCTTTGCCGAAACAATAGATGGTGCCTCAGGTCATGACTGTGATGACACATACCAAATTTAGTGTAAATACGATAAAGCGATACGAAGATATAGCCTTTAATGACTTGACCACTAGGTGGCACTGACCAAACAATAAATGGTGACTCAGGTCTTGATTGTGATGACACCCACCAAATTTGGTGTAAATACGATAAAGAGATGCAGAGATATAGCTTCAAATCTCTTGACCACTAGGGGGCGCCAAAAAGTTTACAAGTCCTCCCAGAACATGTTGCTGATGAACCATACCAAGTTTCATAACAATACGCAATTGCGTTTCTGAAATACTTGAACTTAAAGAAAAAATTCAAAATGGCCGACACACAAAATGGCCGACCAAAAACCATTTGGTATCATTTGACTCGGCATGCCTCACCAAATCTAACAAGACCAGTCTCATAATTTTACATTCAAGTTTGCAGTGGTTATAAGCAAAAATAGACATGTTTTATATCTCGTGACCAGTAGGGGGCAGTGTGACGAAATGGTGCATGCACCCTCAGGTCATCACTGTTATGACATATACCAAGTCTCATATCAATACGCAAAAGTTTTGCGAAGATACAGGCTCAAACACATTTTGGCGTGCTCGCCCTCGCATTCTTTGATGCGTTATATGACAACGGATAGGTCTACCGAAAAGCTTTTGATAACTTTTTGTCTAGAGTGTCTCTAGATGATGCATACCAAAAATCAAGCCAATCACACGAGCGCTCTAGGAGGAGTTAGAAAAAGTAGGTGTTCAATATAATTCAAAATGGCCGACAGGAAGTAGGTTTGACTCAGACATATTTGGTACAGTCGGACTCAGCACGAGCCAAGGAATCAGTAGAGTGAATTCTTATGTCAGTGTGGCAATTTAATTAAATTATATAAATATTTTAAACAATTTATTTACATATCCTGACCACTAGGTGGCGCTGTCCTAAAGATTTATAGGGGCGCTCAGAACATGTCACTGATGAATCATGCCAAATTTCGTAGCAATACGCCATTCTGTTTGTGAAATACTGAACTTAATGAGAAAATTCAAAATGGCCGACACCCAAAATGGCCGACCGAAAACAGTTTGGTATCGTTTGACTCGGCATCCCTCAAGGAATCTAACAAGACCACTTTCGTGATTTTAGACTCAAGTGTGAAGTAGTTATAAGCAAAATAGGCATTTTTCGAATTTCGTGACCACTAGGTGGCGCTGTGACGAAACGTTGCAGGCAACCTCAAGTCATGACTGTAATGACATATACCAAGTTTCGTGTCGATACAATAATGTTTTGCGAAGATACAGCCTCACGTCCGTTTTGGCGTGCTCGCCGCCATATATGTTGTCAATTTATACGAGAACACATTGGTCTATCAAAAAGCTTTTGATAACTTTTTGTCTGGGGTGTCTCTAGATGCTACATACCAAAGGACATGCAAATCGGACGAACGCTCTAGGAGGAGTTCGAAAAAGTAGGTTTTAAGGAAAATTCAAAATGGCGGAAAGATGTGCATGACAGAAATGACATCAATGTGTGCAATTGAATCATCATAAGCAAAGGATTCAGAGGAAACAAGAATTTAGTTTCTAGGACTCACGGGTCAGAAGTTATGAGCATGAACATAAGTGGATTTTTGGACTGTTGGTGGCGCTAGAGGGTTTGAGTCAGACACACCAATGTTGCTATAGTAACTTCTGAGACTGTCCTCTACATGTGTGCCAAATTTCATAACTTTCCTATGTACGGTTCTATGGGCTGCCATTGACTTCAATGGCGGAAGAACAAGAAGATGAATAATAATAATAATAAGAAAACTAACAATAACAATAGGGTTCTACGCCCCTTCGGGGCTTGACCCCTAAATATAGCTGCAAGCAGCGATACCGGGGTCAAGCCAAACATGGCAAAAAATGATTCATACGTGATGACTGTCATGATTTAAGATCTAAGTTTGCATTAGTTTTATGAAAAAAATAGCAATTTTTTGTATCTTGAGACCACTAGGTGGGGCGGAGCCGAAACAATAGATGGTGCCTCAGGTCATGACTGTGATGACACATACCAAATTTAGTGTAAATACGATAAAGCAATACAGAGATATAGCCTTAAATGACTTGACCACTAGGGGGCACTAACCAAACAATAAATTGTGACTCAGGTCTTGATTGTGATGACACCCACCAAATTTGGTGTAAATACAATAAAGAGATGCAGAGATATAGCCTTAAATGACTTGACCACTAGGGGGCACTGACCAAAAAATAAATTGTGATTCAGGTCTTGATTGTGATGACACCCACCAAATTTGGTGTAAATACGATAAAGAGATGCAGAGATATAGCTTCAAATCTCTTGACCACTAGGGGGCACCGAAAAGTTTACAAGTCCTCCCAGAACATGTTGCTGATGAACCATACCAAGTTTCATAACAATACGCAATTGCGTTTCTGAAATACTTGAACTTAAAGAAAAAATTCAAAATGGCCGACACACAAAATGGCCGACCAAAAACCATTTGGTATCGTTTGACTCGGCATGCCTCAAGAAATCTAACAAGACCAGTCTCATAATTTTACATTCAAGTTTGCAGTAGTTATAAACAAAAATAGACATTTTTTATATCTCGTGACCAGTAGGGGGCAGTGTGACGAAATGGTGCATGCACCCTTAGGTCATCACTGTTATGACATATACCAAGCCTCATATTAATACGCAAAAGTTTTGCGAAGATACAGGCTCAAACACATATTGGCGTGCTCGCCCTCGCATTCTTTGATGCGTTATACGACAACGGATAGGTCTACCGAAAAGCTTTTGATAACTTTTTGTCTAGAGTGTCTCTAGACGATGCATACCAAAAATCAAGCCAATCACACGAGCGCTCTAGGAGGAGTTCGAAAAAGTAGGTGTTCAATATAATTCAAAATGGCCGACAGGAAGTAGGTTTGACTCAGACATATTTGGTACAGTCGGACTCAGCATGAGCCCAGGAATCAATAAAGTGAATTCTTATGTCATAGTGGCAATTTAATCAAATGAAATAAAGATTTTAAACAATTTATTTACATATCCTGACCACTAGGTGGCGCTGTCTTAAAGATTTATAGGTGCGCTCAGAACATGTCACTGATGAACCATGCCAAATTTCGTAGCGATACGCCATGTGAAATACTGAACTTAGTGAGAAAATTCAAAATGGCCGACACCCAAAATGGCCGACAGAAAACCGTTTGGTATCGTTTGACTCGGCATGCCTCAAGGAATCTAACAAGACCACCTTCATGATTTTAGACTCAAGTTTGAAGTAGTTATAAGCAAAAATAGGCATTTTTTGAATCTCGTGACCACTAGGTGGCGCTGTGACGAAACGTTGCAGGCACCCTCAGGTCATGACTGTAATGACATATACCAAGTTTCGTGTCGATACAATAAAGTTTTGCAAAGATACAGCCTCACGTCCGTTTTGGCGTGCTCGCCGCCATATATGTTGTCACTGTATACGAGAACGCATTGGTCTATATCTCTCAGAATTCCGGATCTTTTCAAAGATTCGGCTCTTTTGGCTATGCTTCCTTAGAACAACACCAGGTCTTACGGCTCCGGGTCTTCATTTATGATCCCTGGGATACTTATTTTTTAGGCCAAATTAGCAAGTGTGAATGGTTTGTGTGTTGGTATGCAATTGTGTATCAATAGTTTTTTTTTATATAAAAACCGTTTTTAATGTTTTGTTTGGAAATAAATAACACAGAATTACAGCAAATAAGCCTAATAAATATAGACAAAAGTAGTCTTTTTAGGTTTCCCTCATGACTTAAAGCGTAACTAAACCCCTGGTCAGAGCCTGACTCCACGCACTGGCAATATTTAAAAAATGCAAGAAAAGTGGGTAGATCCCAACGGAGACAGAGGGGACGCTCGAACTGATTTTGCCAAGTGGTTGATGTCCTCAGGGCAACATATTGTGTTGACCCAAGGACAACATTTTTCTAAATAAAACCTAAATCTACCCCAAATCCAAACCCTAACCATAACCAAACCCTAAAATCAGAGGGACATGATAAACTAAGCTCGTACCAAGCATGTGGTGAGATCGTAACAAGGGCGTGGTGAGCTTGAACCTGCTTACATCACGAGTTACTTTTTGGACCCAACATCCAATAGGAAAATTCAACTGCAGTAGCCACCGTTCAACCTGAAGAGGACACCACTCAGACGTTTTTACACCATATATTGAAACACGTTATATCCAAATGTCAAAAAACTTAGTAAAAACAATGAACAGCACTAATAAAGCATCATTCTTACAGATCATTAACTAAAAAAAGTTGGTTAACGGTTTAGTTACTCTTTAACTTTCTTCTTATTTTCGATAAATGCCTTCACTTTCTCCCAACGCGCTTACATTTAAATCCGGCTCCCCCTCCTCTCTCTAACGCTTTGTGTACTCGGACTGTACCACTACACTGATTTTTGCGGCGTCTTTCCCCCTTTCTTCTTTAACGTAATGGTATAGTCCTAGTCTGTCTTTCCATTTGATTGGACGCATCGAGTGCCACATGCAAATAGGTCCCGCCTCTGCCTGCGGCCAGTGTTGCCAGATTGGGCGGGTTCCCGCCCAATTGGGCGGTTTTGAATTTGATTGTGCGGGTAAAAATTGGCTTGGGCGGTTGTGCAAAAATTGGGCTGGTTTGGGATCAGTTGGGCGGGTTTGAAACGTGCATTTCATAGGCTAATTATTTAACAAAAAACCCAAGTGTGCATGTA
This sequence comes from Misgurnus anguillicaudatus, assembly GCF_027580225.2. NCBI lineage: Eukaryota > Metazoa > Chordata > Actinopteri > Cypriniformes > Cobitidae > Misgurnus > Misgurnus anguillicaudatus. The sequence continues at coordinate 26,687,782 of NC_073342.2, read as the reverse complement.
TTTCATGACGTTACTAAACACACGCCCACTGCATGTGTTTGTGTTGACGCCACGCCGATGAGGAGTCCGCGTTTAGCCAATCACAAGTGATAGCAGCCAGCCAGCTCTCTCAGCGGGAAATCAAGATGTTACAGAGAGTTGGAGAGTGACCCGGGCCTGAAGCAAATGGATAATACCTTTTAAATCGGAAAATAGCACTACAAATTCTGCAACACGGACTCCGGATTGCAACGTATACGTTGTTTGTCACACATCGGCCGTGTCTTAATGCGAATGCTGCAGCCTCCGGAGGTCGCATTTCTAGGCTCCATATACGTCATCGACTGTCTTGTTTTAGAATATTAACAGTTATAAAGATGACTTTTATTCTTAGTTAATAGTAAATTGTTGTAATATGCTTATACCTTGCGAATGTAATGGTCAGTTAACTAAAATAAACCAGGCTTGATGACGTATGCACCCTGCATACGCGACCTCCGCAGGCTGCAGCTGGAGTGAGAAACGGACATCAATTACACGTGTTTGAGCCGTGGATGAATTATCGGAGCATTTCAGGTGAACAGAACCAAATGTTCGGCTGTCATTTAGTCAATTGTGGAACCATGAACTTCAGCCAGACTGTACATAGTTCTGAAAAGTTCAGATGTTCACAGTGTTCTTCAGCTTCCTTGCAAGTTAACGCACAACCAACAGCCTATTATTATTGTTCTGCATTTACTGCTTAAGGTAAGCCTATTAACGATCTCTCTCTCACACACACACACCTATTTATCAAGATTAAAAATACATTATTAATAATAATATAAATAGATAAAAAACGTTATTAACGAATTGGGTATTTGAATAATCATAAAACACTCAAATATACGCTGTAAAAGTGCATTGTGCGTGTGGGTGAGGGATTATAATGTAGCTGTTGTGAACAAGTTGTCATTTTGCTAGTGTGGTTCTGTTCTGGTGTCGCTAGCTATAGTGTGTTGCATTAATTGTGTAAGTTAAAATAACTAAATGCTAATCAAATTAAACCAAAATGTTGATTTAAATATTTTGGGCGGTTTTTTGTGCGTTTGGGCGGGTTTTGGAACACTTTTGGGCTGGAAACCATCAACTCTATCTGGCAACACTGCCTGCGGCTAAAGATGCAGCTCTCTTGCTGACGGGAGCCGGCTCTTCTAGTTCGCTACAAAGAATCGCCTCAGAGCAGGCTCGTTGCAAAGGATTCATCACTACTGCACGCTAGTGATGGCAGTCCGGCTCTTTTCATAGATTCGGCTCTTCTGGCTCGCCTCCCTTAGAAGAGCCGGCTCTTACGGTCTCACCCCTGCCTGCGTCTGAAGATTCGGCTCTGCTCGTTCACTACAAAGAATCAGCTTAAAGCCGGCTCGTTCGCGATCGACCCATCACCACTACTGTACGCATGCGTTGTCGTGGTTGCTGGATAAGCTGTTGTGTCGTGTATTAAAAAGTTGCTGGTGTTCTTAAACAAAGGTAAGTTATGTATTTTATCCAAAGTGATGTAGAGATAATAAATAATAGCAATTGTTATGCAATGCTTTACACGTATACGACGATGAATGTGTGTATTGAGTAGTTTGAAAACTCCGTCGACCAAATAACTGGGGCCTCCGAAATCATACTGAAAGGCTGCTAAAACACCGAATGTTTTGAACAATAACAGTTTTATAGAAAATGTGAGTTTACGGAGAAATGTAATATGCTGCAAGTAAATGGCTGTTTAATACTGTTAGAGATCTGTCGCTGCATTTGATGGTTAAAAGTGTTTTTTCTCCGAGCGAATGCAGCCTCTCCTAGCACGACAACAAAAGTAGAAAATAACGCAGTAAGCGCCAAATAACACCCTGAGACACCGGCGAATGCAATAACTGTAATAAGTCTTATTTATTTACGGCACATAACGAAGTAAGGTAACTGTGAACATTTGAAACTGTAAGGTGACATCTAACTTAACGGGATTTAAAAAGTTTTGTAAATCACGTGTGTAGGAAACCATGTTGTTTTAAAAAGGTTTTTTTTATCTTTTGCTTAGATCACTTGCCCACAACGGCACCAACCTAAACCATTGGTATGTTCTTGTAATTAAATCAGTTAGTGTAGTTAGAGAGAGAGCAAAGAGTACAACTGAATGTATCTGCCTGAATTTACCGGAGTTGAACGCGTGTCACATCACCGAGCAGCAGGTGTCATATTTCATTTATTACTTTCAGACAAGCTGAGGCAGAAAGATGGCTGAAGGCGCGTGCTTACTCCTTTCTGTTATCATGCATACATACTCAGAATAAAAGGTACAAAAGCTGTCACTGGGACGATACCCTTTAAATGGGTCCTAATATTTACCATGTTTGTGGTTTAAGTTGTTCTTTTACGTTTTTGCATAAATTTAAAATAAATACAGATATGGGTACATTTGTACCCATTATATGCACTTTTCACAAAGGTGTATTATTTGAAAGGGTACCACTCCAGTGACAGCTTGTGTAAATTATCTTCTGAGAGTGCACATACAGTAAACAACCTAAAATGGAAATAATAGAGCTATATCATAGGGCAGTTTCCTGACATGGTTTAGAATAATCCAGCACTAGGCCTATTATTATTATTATTATTAAGTAGTTGTTTCAAAGAAACCTTATAAAAAAACATTACTGGTGTGCGTCTTGAGCAAAAACAATGGCACTGATATGTGTTAAGATATATCAGTGTGTTTAAATTAAGACAGATCAAACATACATTTTAGTCTTGTACTAGAATAAGCCCGGTCTAGGAAACTGTCTCTTTATCTCTAAAGCAGAACATAAGACCAGTCTAAAATGAAATCATGTATTTTTAGGGCTTTCAAAAATTTAAATTAATCATGCACATTAAAAAAATACCCCATAACAACATTTGAAATCATTGTGTTTGACTTAGCTTTAGAAAAGAATAATATTTGTTGATAAACATTTACCTTATTACACACCATATAATGGTATGTGTAAACATAATCAATCAACAAGTGTATTTTTTGTATATAATGTAATACAAGTGGTGCAGTGTTTAAAAATGAAAAAGAAAAGATTTTAGGATGTTATTTAATAATTATGACAAGACCATCATGTAATATTAGACACTAAAAACTAAAGCGGAGAAGATGAGTACTAATTTTGTGCCTTATATGAACGTAATACATTAAAACCTTGAACGTAGATATAAAAATGAAAACATTTCAGAAGTTTAAATTGTGATTCTGTAAAGCACAAGCAAACATGCTGAAAGAGAAACTACAGGTAGGCTAGCTAGTGGATTATATTACAAACCATCAGGACATCAACATGGCCTTAATTCAATGTATTTGGATTATGGCTGCGCAAAAAATCGCCTGCAATTCTAATGCGTGTCTCATCAGTAAAGATGAAGTAAAACGCCATCATCTGCTTTCAGATGGAGCGGCATTTATTACACAGACCTGTGGTTCACAGAGAAGCTAGCCAAAAGCGCATAGATTATCGGAGTACATTTTTTTTTTTAATTATGAACCCGATTTTGCCTAATTTCTCTGTGAACTACGGCTCTGTGTAGTAAATGTAGTAAATGTTTTTAATTCATTGGTAGAGATGCGTTATATAGCGAAGGGAATTGTCATGCACGTTTCATCAGTGAAGCCGTTTCCTTGTTTAGTATTCTAGTATCCTTTATTGTACAATACTAAAAATTTAGCTTTTAAAGGGTTAGTTCACTTTAAAATGAAAACTCTGTCATCATTTACTCATCCGCATGTTGTTCTAAACCTGTATGAATTTCTTTTTTCTGATGAACACACAAGAAGGTATTTTGAAAAATGATGGTAAACACACAGCAGTAAGTGACCATAGACTTCCATAGTAGGAAAAAATATTTTGGAAGTATTGTGATAAATGAAGACAACATTTTATAAATGATTTTAAGCACACAGTCGACGATATCCAGGAAATTCCATCATATTTTTTTTGTTCCTACTATGGAAGTCTATGGTCACTTCCTGTCTGTGTTTGCCATCATTTCTTGAAGGACCTTCTTTTGTGTTGATCAGAAAGGGAAATTCATACAGGTTGAGAACAACATGAGGATGAGTAAATAATGACAGAATTTCTTTTTAAAGTGAAGTACACCAATGTCAATAAATTAAAACATTGTAAAAAAATGAAGAATATATGCATAATATTTTTGTATTAACAGTTTCTTATTTGTTGTTATGTTTTTGCAGATGCCACGTAAAAAGGGGTTCCGGAGATCTGAGGCGGCTAAGAGGCGCATGGCTGTTGTCAGCCATGTTGAGCCTCTTGTAAAAAGACCCGCATATGAGGTTCAGCCTCCTCTTAAAAAAAGTGCTCCTATACCGACAATTTATTGTCCCAAAACTGCCAATGAGAAAGTCCATGTGACTGCCAAAACTGTCAATGAGAAAGTCCATGTGACTGCCAAAACTGTCAATGAGAAAGTCCATGTGACTGCCAAAACTGTCAATGAGAAAGTCCACGCGACTGCCAATAAAACTGTCATTGAAACTGTCATTGAAACTGTCATTGAAACTGTCATTGAAACTGTCATTGAAACTGTCATTGAAACTGTCATTGAGAAAGTCCATGGGACTGCCAATAAAACTGTCATTGAGAAAGTCCATGGGACTGCCAATAAGACTATCAATGAGAAAGTGCATGTGATTGACAAGGTATCTGCCAATGAAGCTGATAAAGTACTGGATGGAGCAGTTATAAGAGGATCGTTCAGTCAAGACGATATGCGATTTGGTAGTACAAGAAATAAGCAGTGTGCAGCTATCAGTTTAACATCTGTACTTCAGCACTGTGTAAAAAATGTTTTGACATGGCAAACTGCAGATTTGGATAATGTACTGAATAAGGGAAATGACCTTTATGTTGTTTTAAAAAATACAAGGCAAATAGGAAAAGGCCAGTGTGAATATATATTGATTCCAGAACTTCCCAGAACATGTACGTACTGTGACAAATATTTTGAAATAAAGTTTGGTTCATCTTTCGGTGGCTTTACTGATGTTTTTGAGTATGATGCAGAAGTGGGAGATTTTGCAATGCCATTTCATGTAGCAGTGGAGCGATCGCTGCGTGATTTTGATGCTTGTTTGGTAACTATTGCTGCCAATACATGTGCAATTATAAAACAAGGTAATTTGTATGCCATTGTAGATTCACATGCAACCAGTTTCATTAATGGCCAACAATACAGATCTGCAACAAGCTTTGTAGCTTATTACAGCAACATTGATCATGTTATTGGGTATTTCTATGATTTTGCTAATAGGTATGGCAATGCATATATTCCATTTGAGGTAACCGGAATCAAGCCCAGCTTGTGTGACACAAATGCAGGTGCCTTTACAGTCACTAATAGTCAAAGCAGAACAAATGTAAATGGTGTTAAAAGTGCAGCAGATCCAGATAAATTAATGTACCATGACTCAAGACCTGCAGAAGGCATATGCATAAAAGATTGCAATAAGGAACCAAATGCACAGAAATCACTTGGTGATAGTCAGTTGAATAATCAAACTGTTATTGCTGCTGTCTCACTGAACACTGAAAGAAAACCACTCAAGGTGATGGATGTTAAAGCAACAGCAACTGGTAAACCCACAGCTGCTAATACAACTTGTAAGTCTAGTCAATGCAGTGCCACAAGCATTACACCCAAGAGCAAACATAAGCTAAGTAAGTGTACAGATGGTAACAGTAAACAAGAGCTATATGTAAGCAAATTGGATAAAGAAAAATTACCTGATAAGAAAAATACACAAGAAAATGTTGATTTGACAAATACACAAGAAAATGTTGATTTGACAGATGTCCTGTTTAATGAGAATGTACTCACAGATGACATCATTATTGGCAATACTATAAATAATGAGTTCAGTTTTAAGCTGTTAACATCTGCAAATCAAGAGGCGTTGTGTGCACGTTTACATTTAACTAATGAAAACCACAGTGTACAAGGTACAAATATAAGTTCTTTAGGGGAACCATGTAAAACAAAGAGCATCAAAGGAGACGGCAACTGCTTTTATAGATGTATAGCACATGCAGTATGTGGCAATGAAGAGAAACACCTGAAAATCAGACGTGAAGTTGTGAAACACCTTAACGCTAACAGTTCTAAATTTATAAGGTATTTAAGAGAAGATTACAGATCGGTTAAAGACTATTTGACACAACGTAAAATGTATTATTCTGGATCGTGGGCCACAGAAATAGACATTTTTTGTACGGCCGATTTGCTGAAAACAAATATTTTTACTTTCAATGATGACAGATGGAATGTACATGCACCAACTGATCAGGTATTTACAGATAATGCTATATATCTGAAGCACTGTAATGAAAATCACTTTGAAATTGTCACGTGTGTTACACATAAAAATCAAATAAATGTTTGTGCAGGAGCATGCAAAGCTGTATGCGGTAATGAAAGCATTACACAGTGTTTACGAAAAAGGAAGTTAAATGACACAGCAGACCAGATCAAATGTAAAAGAGAGCGTGAGAGATACCAAAGCGATAATGCTTTCAGAGAAAGAAAAAAGTTACGTGTAAAATCAAAATACTTTGAAGACACAGAATACAGACATAAAAAGATAGCATTGTCCAAAAGGAAATTTAGTGAAGACATTGGATACAGACAGAAAACAAATAAAATGTCCAAAACTAAATATTGTGCTAATATTAAATACAGACAGAAAAAGATTAAAATGTCTAAAAATAAGTATTGTCATGACACTGAATATAAGGAGAGAAAACTTCAACTCCTTCAAAGTAAATATAAGACTGATATTAACATTTGTGAGTCAATACGTAAAAGATCAAAGGACAAGTATTCCACAGATGTTGATTTTCAAGCATATGTTAGGCAATATTCTCATATCAAATACAAAACCAACAAAGTCTTTAAATCTAACTTATGTGACTATTCTAAGCATAAATATAGCACAAATCCCACTTTTAAAGCCCGTGTTCGTGAATATTCTAAAGATAAATATAGCACAAATCCCACTTTTAAAGCCAGTGTTCGTGAATATTCTAGGGACAAATATAGCACAAATCCTACTTTTAAAGCCAGTGTTCGTGAATATTCTAAAGATAAATATAGCACAAATACCACTTTTAAAGCCAGTGTTCGTGAATATTCTAAGAATAAATATAACACAAATCCCAGTTTCAATGCCAGTGTTCGTGAATATTCTAAGAATAAATATAACACAAATCCCAGTTTCAATGCCAGTGTTCGTGAATATTCTAAGAATAAATATAACACAAATCCCAGTTTCAATGCCAGTGTTCGTGAATATTCTAAGAATAAATATAACACAAATCCCAGTTTCAATGCCAGTGTTCGTGAATATTCTAAGCATAAATATTGCACAAATCCCACTTTTAATTCCAGTGTTCGTGATTATTCTAATAGTAAATATCATAATGATGCAAACTTCCGAATGAGTAAAATACAAAAAGGATGTGAAATTTATGCAAAACAAAGAGAAACACAAAAAAACATTGACGCTACCATTAGTCAGTTTCAACAAGAAGTCAGCAGAGGTCCAGAATGTGTTTGTTGTGTATGTCATCGGCTATTGTTTAGAAAACAAGTTATTGAGTGTAAATTTGATTGCTATGAACAAAAAGGACAGCACATAGCTGATTTAAGTAAAAGATGCATCACACTGAAGTATTTACATGTATGTGACACAGAATGTGAGGATAATTGTAATTTATCTGGTCATTTAGCCTGTAATTTGTGGATATGTTATACATGCCATCGAAAAATCCTTAGAGGACAACTACCTGAAGAGAGTGTTGCCAACAATATGCATTTGGAGGACATTCCTAAAGAATTAAAATGTCTAAACTCATTGGAACAACATCTAATAGCACTCAATATTCCTTTTCTTAAATTGCTATGTCTTCCCAGAGGTGGGCAGAGGGCGTGCCATGGACCTGTTGTCTGTATTCCGGTTAATACTACAAACATGACCAACATACTTCCACGAAATGAATGTGATGATCATATGATAAAAATCAAACTGAAACGAAAATTGACATACAAAGGTCATTATGAATATAAATATGTCCACACCGATCATGTCAGAAATGCTTTAGTATATTTGGTACAAAACAATATGTGGTATAAAGATGTGGAGTTTAATGAGCAGTGGATCAACAACTTGAATGAACCTGACGAGGCTGATGGTAATGAAATGCAGGAAGATAATGTTTCTGATAACAGTGACGATGATAAGGTAGCTGATGATGAATCACATGAAGATCTTACATATATCAAGGAGCAAAGTGGACTTTTGTCAGACACATCACTACAGCCTGTTGACATTGGTTCAGAAATAATTGATCAACATTTTCATGATGTACTAAGTGTAGCACCAGGTGAAGGTAACAGTCCTGTCAGGTTGTTATCAGATGAAACCAATGAGGCTAAGTGCTTCCCATTTCTCTATCCTACTGGTGGTCCAACATTTCACGATGCCAGACCAGAAAAAATCACATTGTCACGATACCTGAATGCACGAATATTAAATGCTGATGGACGTTTTGCTCAGAATTCAGATTTCATTTTTTATGCACAGTATATATCAGAAGTTGAACAAATTCTGTCTAATGTCTCAATTGCATTACGAAAAGGTTTTGAGAAAGGTAGTTTATCAGAGGTGACACCTGATATGCTGACAAATCCGGATTCCTTGCAAAAAATACTTAAGTTTGATGAAGGATATAAGTTTTTAAGACCAGTCAGAGGGACCCCTCCCTATTGGATGTCTACACAGAAAGATCTCTTTGCTTTGATTAGACAACTTGGCATACCAACTTTCTTTGCATCTTTTAGTTCTGCTGATCTGAGATGGCCTGAAATGTTGAACACCATTATTAAACAAGAGGGCAAACAAATGAATTTAGATGAACTTGCCTGGGGTGAGAAATGTGAACTTATACGAAAAAATCCTGTCACTGCAGCAAGAATGTTTGATCACAGATGGCATTGTTTTTTGAAACATGTCATAATGTCACCGGCTGAACCTATTGGTAAAATAAAAGATTATTTTTATCGTGTTGAATTCCAGCAACGTGGTTCTCCTCACGTTCACTGTCTGTTTTGGGTAGAAAATGCTCCAAAGCTTAATGATGATGATGAAGCTAATGATCCTGTGGTTGCTGATTTCATTGACACATTTATCACCTGTGAGACACCGCCAGAACAAGACATTGAACTTTTTGAAACAGTAAACAGTGTGCAGAAGCACAGTACAAGACATTCAAAAACATGTCGCAAGAAAAATACAGTATGTCGTTTTAATTTTCCAAGACCTCCATCTAGCCGTACCTTTATTACAAGAGCATGTAATGCAGACGAGTTTAAAGGGAAAAATGAAGATGACACAGCAAATGCCATTTTACAAAAAATCAAAAATGCTTTAAACTCTGATGTGATGTTTGATTCAACTGATGATTTATTCTCTTCTGTGGGTATTTGTCAGGCTGTCTTTGAAAAAGCATACAACAAATGTTCTAAAAAAAAATCCATTGTCTTGAAACGAAATCCAAAAGATATTTGGGTAAACCAGTATAACAGAGATTTACTGCGTGCTTGGCAAGGAAATATGGATATTCAGTATGTCACAGATGCCTTTTCTTTATTAGTTTATATATTAAGCTACATCACAAAACCAGAACAAGAAATGGGAATTTTGCTACAAAGAACTCAAAATGAAGATATGAAATGAAATCTTGAAGCTAAAGAATCTTTAAAGCAATTGGGAAGTGTGTATTTGCATAATCGCGAAATTTCCTCGCAAGAAGCTGTTTACAGACTGACAGGCATGCATTTAAAGGAATGCTCACGTAAAGTACAATTCATTCCAATAGGACCAAATCCTGTAAAGATGAGTTTGCCTTTGCATGTGCTTAAGAATAGAGTGGAGAAAGAACAGTCTGATGATGAAAGCAGTTTTTGGATGACAAGTTTTGTTGATAGGTACAAGAACAGACCACAGAAACAACCACTACTTAATCTTTGTCTTGCCAGTTTTTGTTCTGAGTACAGAGTTTTGACAAAATCTGAAGTTTTGTCACAAAAACAAAATGCAGAAATTGAAGTTATTAAACTCGATAATAACTGTGGTTATGTGAAACGAAGAACACGAACCGAGCCAGCTGTTGTCAGATATCCGAGATTTTCGCCCACAAAAGATCCAGAAAAATACTATCATTCATTGTTGCAGCTTTTTCTACCACATTATGATGACTGTCACTTGAAGCCAAGCAACTATGAGACATATGAGGAGTACTACAACAGTGGTGTCATAAAAACTAAATCTGGAATGCAAAATGTGAAATTAATTGTTGATTGCAACAGAGAATTGTTTGAAAAGGACTCTGATAAATTAGAGCGAGCTAAACAGCTTTTGGAGCAGGATATAGATTTAGAGGATGCTTGGGCTGCAATATGTCCTGAAACTGAAAGAGAACGTCACGAATGTATGGAACTGATGCAGAATAAAGTACTGCCTGATGAAGATAACACTCAAAACCTTATTCCAGATCTTACAGGAAACCAACAAACTATTTCTACTGTAGAAACAAACCATACCACACTGCCTAGAAATGAAGCGTTACATTTACTGCGATCACTAAATGAGGAACAATCTGACATATTCTATAAAGTCCGTCAGTGGTGTTTACAAAAAGTACTTGGACAAAACCCTGAACCAATCAGATTATTTATCACTGGTGGAGCAGGCACAGGAAAAAGTCATTTAATTAAGGCAATACACTATGAATCTTGCAGACTGTTATCTCAGCTGTCTGAAAATCCTAATGATGTTACTGTGCTTTTGACAGCTTCGACAGGAGTAGCAGCCTTTAATGTTGGTGCTTCAACTATTCATAATACATTTTCAATTGGTGCAAATGTCAGATTGCCATATCAACCGCTTAGTGATGACAAAATAAATTCTTTACGTATCAAAATGTGTAACCTGCAAATTTTAATTATTGATGAAGTCTCTATGGTTGACCATCGTCTGTTGTCATACATTCATGGAAGGCTGCGGCAAATAAAACAAACTGGTGATTACTCTCTATTTGGAAAAGTCAGCATTATTGCTGTGGGTGATTTCTATCAGTTACCACCTGTGAAAGGAACTGCTCTTTATGCTGATTCAAAAGGAGTCAACCTATGGGAAAACAACTTTGAGCTTGCTGAATTAACTAAAGTTGTTAGACAGCAAGATGCATCTTTTGCTGGAATGTTAAATCGCCTGAGAGTGCATAAGAAAAGTGAAGATCTTACCACTACTGATATTGCTGTGTTGAAAAAATGTGAAACCGGGGAGAGATGTAATGACCTTCACATATTTGCGACAAATAGCGAGGTTGATAAATACAACATTGAAAGACTACACGAGTGTTGTCCAGATGCAATTAGTATAAATGCTCAGGATTATATCAGAAACTCAAAAACTGGAAGAATGGAACGTAAAGTTGGATATCACTCTACAGTTTTCAACTCATGTCTATCTAAATGCATTTCCCTGGGTGTTGGTGCAAGGGTTATGTTAAAGAAAAATATTGATGTTGCTGACGGTCTTGTCAATGGAGCTTTTGGTACAGTTGTCCACATAAGTGAAAGTCAGAAAAAAGGTGAAGATAATGACGATTTCCCATCAGCTATTCATGTGGAGTTTGATAATCCAATTGTTGGGAAAATTCAAAGATGCAAAAAACGTTACATGCCTTTTCCAAATTCAACTGTTATTGAAGTACAAGAAGACCAGGTCACAAATGCTGGTGGCATAAGACGGCAATTTCCACTCAGATTAGCATGGGCTTGTACAGTTCACAAAGTACAAGGACTCACGGTAGATAAAGCTGTCGTTTCACTTAATAAAATCTTTACAGCAGGACAAGCATATGTTGCTTTAAGCCGTGTAAGGTCTCTTAGTGGATTAATCATTGAGGACTTTAAAGAATCTGTCATATTTTGTAATGAAAATATTGAGCTGTCGTTGAAAGATATGACAAAAATAAATTTGGATAAGTACAGTTTTAGTAAATCCTTTGGTATGTTTAGAATAGCACTGCTCAATGTGCAAAGTCTAAAAGCTCACTTTCAGGATGTCCTGTCCCATACAGTTCTGATAAACGCTGATTGTATTTGTTTGACAGAAACATGGCTAAATGTTAATGACCAAGAACCACAGATACCAGGATATGTGTTCTCACACAACCCAAGATCTAAGTGTTATGACAACAGCACTGCACTTTATACTGAATTAAAACATCAGAGAGGAGGTGGTGTTGGATTGTATTGTTCTGAGAACATTGAGTGTGATTTGTTTATTCCTGAATGCTCCAACTTAGAATGCTTATACTTTGTAATTCCATGTGTCAATTTGACTGCAGCACTTTTGTATAGACCTAATTCTTATAATCCTGATTTGTTTCGACAGCAGTTATTACTTGTTATTGATGAAATGGAGAAGCATCCAGGACCGAAAATAATCATGGGAGATTTTAATGAAGATGTTTTTACTTCATCCACAATTGTAAAATTAATGCAACAACATGGATACAGTCAACAGGTACAAACTCCAACTACAGAAAAGGGTACATTAATAGACCATGTGTACACAAAAGACATTAAATGTATACATGTTGAGGTTGCACAAACTTACTACAGCTTCCATCAGGCTATACTTATGTCACTGTTGTAATAGTACATATAAATACTCCGCTGGCCATTGGGGGGGGGGGTTAGGGAGGAAACAATCACAGCGGCTCCCTGGGTAAGGGCACATAAGGGGAGGGGACACTGGGTGGGAGGTGACAGGGGTTGGTGTATGACAGTTATTTAACAGTACTGTTTGTTTCAGCAGTCCTTTGCTTGTTTTATTTATTTATTTATTTATTTACATTTATTTGTGTTTTTCTTTGTAATCTGCTGCGTTTTGCAAGTTTTAGTTCTTATTACAACCACACCTATTTTCTACATTTATTGCATTTTAAACAGAGTTCAATAATTTTTTTATTTTTGTTTTATACAAGCCAAACATCATCTTGATTTTATGTACAAAAATGCTTCTTAACCACTGTTAAACAATTACATGTGACTCAATGACGTCTAACAAAAATGAACAAAAATGAATATTTCAGCCAATATTTTAAGGCCACACATGACTAAATGACTGAGATAACTACTGTTGGTGATTGAAGAATCGTACTTTGAAACTTAAGGTTAGTATTCTTCATATTTTTTATGATTCACATGCTCATCATTAATTTTTTACTGATTAATCATTACTTACTTTTTATGTTTTAGAATGTATATGCCGAAACCACAGCTCAACCTTTACCTAGTGGTTGAAAACATTGAATTCTTATCTTAAAGTTTACATGAACCAACAACATCATCTATCTTCAACTGATGTACACCAGAATACATCAAACAGAAGACTGTGCATCAGAAATACATTTACCATTTTACATAAAGTAAGTGCATTTTTATTCATAATTTTGTTATATAAATTTGTTTAGCCTTTATATCTTTCACTTCAAAATACAAAACACCATAATAATATGTTTTCTTTTATTGTAGAAACATGTACTATGGTGAACACAACCTGCATCAAGTTGACACTTACCATTTTACAAACAGTAGGTGTATTTTTATTCATAATTTTGTTATATAAATTTGTTTAGCCTTTATATCTTTCACTTCAAAATACATAACACCATATTAATATGTTTTCTTTTATTGTAGAAACATGTACTATGGTGAACACAACCTGCATCAAGTTGACACTTACCATTTTACAAACAGTAGGTGTATTTTTATTCATAATTTTGTTATATAAATTTGTTTAGCCTTTATATCTTTCACTTCAAAATACATAACACCATATTAATATGTTTTCTTTTATTGTAGAAACATGTACTATGGTGAACACAACACTGCATCAAGTTGACACTTACCATTTTACAAACAGTAGGTGTATTTTTATTCATAATTTTGTTATATAAACTTGTTTAGCCTTTATATCTTTCACTTCAAAATACAAAGCACCATAATAATATGCTTTATTTTATTGCAGAAACATGTACTATGGTGAACACAACACTGCATCAAGTTGACACTTACCATTTTACAAACAGTAGGTGTATTTTTATTCATAATTTTGTTATATAAATTGGTTTAGCCTTTATATCTTTCACTTCAAAATACATAACACCATAATAATATGCTTTATTTTATTGCAGAAACATGTACTATGGTGAACACAACACTACATCAAGTTGACACTTACCATTTTACAAACAGTAGGTGTATTTTTATTCAGAATCTTGTTATATAAATTTGTTTTGCCTTTATATTTTTACTTCATCTAAACAAATAATAACATAATAATTTGCTTTCTTTTATTGCAAAGAGATGTACTATGGTGAACACAACACTACATCGGGATGACTTCCTTTTTAATGTCATTCACATCAACTGTCGTTACAACACAACGGATCTACCAATCAACATTTATTCATCTTCAACAGTACTTATCTCAGTCATTTATTCATGTGTGGTGATGGAATAAGCATGTACATTAACACTTAAGGTTAGTATTTTTTATTCCGTTTTTTTATTAATTATATATGTGTTTTCTCATCTTTTTAATTACTACATAATCTTTTTATACTTTTTATGTTTTAGAATGTATATGATGACACCACAGCTGAACATTCATCTTATGGTTGACTACAGTCAATTTTCACATGTTCTTGTTTAAATTAAACAATCACATCTCATCATTTTTTTCATTGGATGTCCACCACACCAAAATACAACAAAAAGAACATTGGACATCAGTTATAAAATTACCATGCTACATGGAGTAAGTGCATTTTATTCATAATTTTTTATGTACAATTATTTATATTTTTCTCTTCATCAAAGCAAATAATAACATAACATTTTTGAACTTTTTTTATTGCAGGAAGGTGTGCTATGTTGGACACAACACTACATCAGTATGACACACAGTAGTCATCCTGGTCATCCATGCTATTCCTTTTGAATGTCCAGAGCTGGTTACAACAAGACAGGACTACCAAGCCTAATTAATTCAACATTTTCTATCACATTATGAAGAACTATTTCTTTAGGATTACAAGAAAGACATGATATAGCATCATGCAGATATGTTGTTTATTGACACTTTATTTTTATTTTTTATTTTGAGAATGTATATTAATTTCACAACAAATACAATGGGTGTGGTTGTGCATATCAAGCAAAGGACTGCTGTAGTTCCTAAAACTTTATAGTAGGGCTGGGTATTGTTAGGAATTTCACAATTCGATTAAATTTCGATTCTTGAGGCTTCGATTCGATTCAATTCAATATTGCTTTACTTGCTTCGATATCGATTCAATAATAAGTAAATACACAAGCAATTAAGTACCTGAGTATATTTTTAAATAATGTGTGTAGTATTACTAATGTTTGATCACGTTGATGGTGAAGGCTTGAAAGAAGTGCTGCTGTTTGCCATCTTTGATCTTTCTGTTTTGATAAAGCGCGTCTTGTACAACGCTGAACGCTCTCACTAGAGTGTTGCCCACAGCGGCGCCAGTTGCCGTGGGGGCTGAATCGATTCATCGAATTTGATGAATCGATATTGAATTGAGAAACAAATAATTGCATTGCATTGATGAATCGATATTTTTACCCAGCCCTACTTTATAGTTTACACCAGGGATCTCAAAAGTGGGAGCCGTTAACCCCTGGAGGCTCTAAATGTTTAGCCAGAGAATCTGTTAAATAATCTGTTTTATATAATTGCCTTGCATTATTAAGAAGGGCAATCTAAGAACAATGTGGGTCTTGCTATTTTTGAATTTATTAAAACATTTAAGATAATTTAAACAGTATAACTGTCAAATTAAATGTAATTTTAACTAAACAAACATCTAAATAACCTCTTAAATTTAATTACTTTAAAATAAGACTAAAATATGCTTTAATGTAAGAATATGCTTAGTAACTGTCATTTTAAGAGGTCTTTGTAAATTTGTCTACCTTATAAGGGGAACATGGGCTCAAAACATTCGAGAACCCCTTGTTTACACTTGATTAAAATTGAACCATAAACATTATATGTCCAAATATATCATATCTGTGGATCATTTCACCTCCGTAATATTAAGTATTTGCACATGACACATGAATTTATTTTGTAAACACTGTATTAATTATTAAACATTTTATTATTACAGCTTTTTTCTTCCCAGTGTTCTTCTTATCATTACTTTAAATTTATTGACTGCTTTGTATACCAGAAACTGAAGGGAACAACTATTGAAATGGCAGACAAAATAAATATTTCATGAGTAAGAAGGAAATACAGTTATTTTACATATTTTCCCACCAGTAGGTGGCTCTGAGATGACACTATGCATCTACCCTAAAATCTGACCTGTGATTATACAATTCAAGCATCTTAAGTATACACTAAATATATAGACTCATATTCATTTTAATCTTTACTAGACACATTTTATATCTATTTAGATAACATGTATGCTCTATGTCAATTTTTCATTTAATACCTTTCTTATTTAGTATTACAAATTGTACTTACATTTCTATGATTTCATTGGTACACTTGACCACTAGTGGATGATGGTTTCTAACTCAAAAATTGACCAAAAGGTGGGACAATTAAAGGCGGAGTCCACGATGTTTGAAAAACGCGTTGGAAAAGGAGACGGGCCGACTACCAAAACACACTTATAGCCAATCAAATCAAATCAAATGCCGGTTTGCGTATGTATGGGGCGGGTCTATCAACAGAAGGTACAGATTCTATTGTGGTAGGGGCGTGTTTGTTTAGGTGATTTCAAATATCAACACTGGCTTTCAAACATCATGGACTCCGCCTTTAAAAAAGAAGAAAAAAATATCCTGATTTTATGATGTCATAACACCCACCTCTTAACCACTAGAGGGCGCTGGCCAAAACAATAGATGGTGACTGATGTCATGACACTGATGACACCCACCAAATTTGGTGTAAATACGATAAAGAGATGCAGATATATAAGCTCAAATCTCTTGACCACTAGGGGGCGATGAAAAGTTTACAAGTGCTCTCAGAACCATACCAAGTTTCATAACAATACGCAATTGTGTTTATGAAATACTTGAACTTAAAGAAAAAATCAAGCCGAACATGGCAAAAAATGATTCCTACGTGATAACTGTCATGATTTAAGATCTATGTTTGTATTAGTTTTAGAAAAAATAGCAATTTTTGTATCTTGAGACCACAAGGTGGCGCTGTGCCAAAACAATAGATGATGCCTCAGGTCATGAATGTGATGACACATACCAAATTTAGTGTAAATGCAATAAAGCGATACAGAGATATAGCCTTAAATGACTTGACCACTAGGGGGCACTGACCAAACAATAAATTGTGACTCAGGTCTTGATTGTGATGACACCCACCAAATTTGGTGTAAATACGATAAAGAGATGCAGAGATATAGCTTCAAATTTCTTGACCACTAGGGGGCGCTGAAAAGTTTACAAGTCCTCCCAGAACATGTTGCTGATGAACCATACCAAGTTTCATAACAATACGCAATTGCGTTTCTGAAATACTTGAACTTAGAGAAAAAATTCAAAATGGCCGACACACAAAACGGCCGACCAAAAACCAGTTGGTATCATTTGACTCGGCATGCCTCACGAAATCTAACAAGACCAGTCTCATAATTTTACATTCAAGTTTGCAGTAGTTATAAGCAAAAATAGACATTTTTTATATCTCGTGACCAGTAGGGGGCAGTGTGACGAAATGGTACATGCACCCTCAGGTCATCACTGTTATGACATATACCAAGTCTCATATTAATACACAAAAGTTTTGCGAAGATACAGGCTCAAACACATTTTGGCGTGCTCGCCCTCGCATTCTTTGATGCGTTATACGACAACGGATAGGTCTACTGAAAAGCTTTTGATAACTTTTTGTCTGGATTGTCTCTAGATGATGCATACCAAAAATCAAGCCAGTCAAACAAGCGCTCTAGGAGGAGTTCGAAAAAGTAAGTGTTCAATATAATTCAAAATGGCCGACAGGAAGTAGGTTTGACTCTAACATATTTGGTACAGTCGGACTCGGCACGAGCCAAGAAATCAATAGAGTGAAGTCTCATGTCAGTGTGGCAATTTATTCAAATGATATAAAGATTTTAAACAATTTCTTTACATATCCTGACCACTAGGTGGCGCCGTCCTAAAGATTTATAGGTGCGCTCAGAACATGTCACTGATGAACCATGCCAAATTTCGTAGCGATACGCCATTCTGTTTGTGAAATACTGAACTTAATGAGAAAATTCAAAATGGCCGACACCCAAAATGGCCGACCGAAAACCGTTTGGTATCGTTTGACTCGACATGCCTCAAGGAATCTAACAAGACCACCTTCATGATTTTAGACTCAAGTTTGAAGTAGTTATAAGCGAAAATAAGCATTTATGGAGTCTCGTGACCACTAGGTGGCGCTGTGACGAAACGTTGCAGGCACCTTCAGGTCAAGACTGTAATGACTTATACCAAGTTTTGTGTCGATACACCAAAGTGTTGCGAAGATACGGCCTCATGTCCGTTTTGGCGTGCTCGCCGCCGTATATGTTGTTACGGTATATGAGAACGCATTGGTCTATCAAAAAGCTTTTGATAACTTTTTGTCAGGGGTGTCTCTAGATGCTAGATACCAAAGGACAAGCAAATCGGACAAACGCTCTAGGAGGAGTTCGAAAAAGTAGGTTTTACGGAAAATTCAAAATGGCGGAAAGATGTGCATGACACAAATGACATCAATGTGTGCATTTGAATCATCATGAGCCAAGGATTCAGAGGAAACAAGAATTTAGTTTCTAGGACTCATGGGTCAGAAGTTATGAGCATGAACATAAGTGGATTTTTGGACTGTTGGTGGCGCTAGAGGGTTTGAGTCAGACACACCAAAGTTGCTATAGTAACTTCTGAGACTGTCCTCTACATGTGTGCCAAATTTCATAACTTTCCTATGTACGGTTCTATGGGCTGCCATTGACTTTCGGCGGAAGAACTAGGAAGAAAAATAATAATAAATATAGCTGCAAGCAGCGATACCGGGGTCAAGCCAAACATGGCAAAAATAATTCATACGTGATGACTGTCATGATTTAAGATCTAAGTTTGCACTAGTTTTAGGAAAAAATAGAATTTTTTTGTATCTTTTGACCACTAGGAGGCACTGTGCCGAAACAAGAGGTGGTGCCTCAGGCCATGACTGTGATGACACATACCAAATTTAGTGTAAATACGATAAAGCGATACGGAGATATAGCCTTAAATGACTTGACCACTAGGGGGCACTCACCAAAACAATAGATGGTGACTCAGGTCATGATTGTGATGACACCCACCAAATTTGGTGTAAATGCAATAAAGAGATGCAGAGATATAGCTTCAAATCTCTTGACCACTAGGGGGCGCCGAAAAGTTTACAAGCCCTCTCAGAACATGTTGCTGATGAACCATACCAAGTTTCATAACAATACGCAATTGCGTTTCTGAAATACTTGAACTTAAAGAAAAAATTCAAAATGGCCGACACACAAAATGGCCGACCAAAAACCATTTGGTATCGTTTGACTCGGCATGACTCACGAAATCTAAAAAAGACCAGTATCATTATTTTACATTCAAGTTTGCAGTAGTTATAAGCAAAAACAGTCATATTTTATATCTTGTGACCAGTAGGGGGCAGTGTGACGAAACGGTGCATGCAGCCTCAGGTCATCACTGTTATGACATATACCAAGTCTCATATTAATTCGCAAAAGTTTTGCGAAGATACAGGCTCAAACACATTTTGGCGTGCTCGCCCTCGCATTCTTTGTTGCGTTATACGACAACGGATAGGTCTACCGAAAAGCTTTTGATAACTTTTTGTCTAGAGTGTCTCTAGATGATGCATACCAAAAATCAAGCCAATCACACGAGCGATCTAGGAGGAGTTCGAAAAAGTAGGTGTTCAATATAATTCAAAATGTCCGACAGGAAGTAGGTTTGCCTCAGACATATTTGGTACAGTAGGACTCAGCACGAGCCAAGGAATCAATAGAGTGAAGTCTTATGTCATAGTGGCAATTTAATCAAATGATATAAAGATTTTAAACAATTTATTTACATATCCTGACCACTAGGTGGCGCTGTCCTAAAGATTTATAGGTGCGCTCAGAACATGTCACTGATGAACCATGCCAAATTTCGCAGCGATACGCCATTCTATTTGTGAAATACTGAACTTAATGAGAAAATTCAAAATGGCCGACACCCAAAATGGCTGACTGAAAACCGTTTGGTATCGTTTGACTCGGCATGCCTCAAGGAATCTAACAAGACCACCTTCATGATTTTACCTTCAAGTTTGAAGTAGTTATAAGCGAAAATAGGCATTTTTCGAATCTCGTTACCACTAGGTGGCGCTGTTACGAAACGTTGCAGGCACCCTCAGGTCATGACTGTAATGACATATACCAAGTTTCGTGTCGATACAATAAAGTTTTGCGAAGATACGGCCTCACGTCCGTTTTGGCGTGCTCGCCACCATATATGTTGTCAATTTATACGAGAACGCATTGGTCTATCAAAAAGCTTTTGATAACTTTTTGTCTGGGGTGTCTCTCGATGCTACATTCCAAAGGACATGCAAATCGGACAAACGGTCTAGGAGGAGTTCGAAAAAGTAGGTTTTACGGAAAATTCAAAATGGCGGAAAGATGTGGATGACACAAATGACATCAATGTGTGCAATTGAATCATCATGAGCCAAGGATTCAGATGAAACAAGAATTTAGTTTCTAGGACTCACAGGTCAGAAGATATGAGCATGAACATAAGTGGATTTTTGGACTGTTGGTGGCGCTAGAGGGTTTGAGTCAGACACACCAATGTTGCTACAGTAACTTCTGAGGCTGTCCTCTACATGTGTACCAAATTTCATAACTTTCCTACGTACGGTTCTATGGGCTGCCATTGACTTCAATGGCGGAAGAACAAGGATGAATAATAATAATAAGAAAACTGACAATAACAATAGGTGTCTACGCCACTTCGTGGCTTGACCCCTAATAATAATAATAATAATAATAATAAGAAAACTAACAATAACAATAGGGTTCTACGCCCCTTCGGGGCTTGACCCCTAATAAATATAGCTGCAAGCAGCGATACCGGGGTCAAGCCAAACATGGCAAAAAATAATTCATACGTGATGACTGTCATGATTTAAGATCTAAGTTTGCATTAGTTTTAGGAAAAAATAGCAATTTTTTGTATCTTTTGACCACTAGGAGGCACTGTGCCGAAACAAGAGATGGTGCCTCAGGCCATGACTGTGATGATACATACCAAATTTAGTGTAAATACGATAAAGCGATACGGAGATATAGCCTTAAATGACTTGACCATTAGGGGGCACTGACCAAAACAATAGATGGTGCCTCAGGTCATGACTGTGATGACACATACCAAATTTAGTGTAAATACGATAAAGCGATACGGAGATATAGCCTTAAATGACTTGACCATTAGGGGGCACTGACCAAAACAATAGATGGTGACTCAGGTCATGATTGTGATGACACCCACCAAATTTGGTGTAAATGCGATAAAGAGATGCAGAGATATAGCTTCAAATCTCTTGACCACTAGGGGGCGCCGAAAAGTTTACAAGCTCTCTCAGAACATGTTGCTGATGAACCATACCAAGTTTCATAACAATACGCAATTGCGTTTCTAAAATACTTGAACTTAAAGAAAAAATTCAAAATGGCCGACACACAAAATGGCCGACCAAAAACCATTTGGTATCGTTTGACTCGGCATGACTCACGAAATCTAAAAAGACCAGTATCATTATTTTACATTCAAGTTTGCAGTAGTTATAAGCAAAAACAGTCATATTTTATATCTCGTGACCAGTAGGGGGCAGTGTGACGAAATGGTGCATGCACCCTCAGGTCATCACTGTTATGACATATACCAAGTCTCATATTAATACGCAAAAGTTTTGCGAAGATACAGGCTCAAACACATTTTGGCGTGCTCGCCCTCGCATTCTTTGATGCGTTATATGACAACGGATAGGTCTACTGAAAAGCTTTTGATAACTTTTTGTCTAGAGTGTCTCTAGATGATGCATACCAAAAATCAAGCCAATCACACAAGCGCTCTAGGAGGAGTTCGAAAAAGTAGGTGTTCAATATAATTCAAAATGGCCGACAGGAAGTAGGTTTGACTCAGACATATTTGGTACAGTCGGACTCAGCATGAGCCAAGGAATCAATAGAGTGAATTCTTATGTCATAGTGGCAATTTAATCAAATGATATAAAGATTTTAAACAATTTATTTACATATCCTGACCACTAGGTGGCGCTGTTTTAAAGATTTATAGGTGCGCTCAGAACATGTAACTGATGAACCATGCCAAATTTCGTAGCGATACGCCATTCTGTTTGTGAAATACTGAACTTAATGAGAAAATTAAAAATGGCCGACACCCAAAATGGCAGACCGAAAACCGTTTGGTATCGTTTGACTCGGCATGCCTCAAGGAATCTAACAAGACCACCTTCATGATTTTAGACTCAAGTTTGAAGTAGTTATAAGCAAAAATAGGCATTTTTTGAATTTCTTGACCACTAGGTGGCGCTGTGACGAAACGTTGCAGGCACCCTCAGGTCATGACTGTAATGACATATACCAAGTTTGGTGTCGATACAATAAAGTTTGGTGAAGATACGGCCTCACGTCCGTTTTGGCGTGCTCGCCGACTTGTATGTTGTCACTGTATACGAGAACGCATGGGTCTATCAAAAAGCTTTTGATAACTTTTTGTCTGGGTTGTCTCTAGATGCTATATACCAAAGGACATGAAAATCAGACGAACGCTGTAGGAGGAGTTCGAAAAAGTAGGTTTAACGGAAAATTCAAAATGGCGGAAAGATTTGCATGACACAAATGACATCAACGTGTGCAATTGAATCATCATGAGCAAAGGATTCAGAGGAAACAGGAATTTAGTTTCTAGGACTCGCGGGTCAGAAGTTATGAGCATGAACATAAGTGGATTTTTGGACTGTTGGTGGCGCTAGAGGGTTTGAGTCAGACACACCAATGTTGCTATAGTAACTTCTGAGACTGTCCTCTACATGTGTGCCAAATTTCATAACTTTCCTACGTACGGTTCTATGGGCTGCCATTGACTTCAATGGCGGAAGAGGAAACTTAATAATAATAATAAGAAAACTAACAATAACAATAGGTGTCTACGCCACTTCGTGGCTTGACCCCTAATAAATATAGCTGCAAGCAGCGATACCGGGGTCAAGCCAAACGTGGCAAAAAATGATTCATACGTGATGACTGTCATGATTTAAGATCTAAGTTTGCATTAATTTTATGAAAAAATAGCAATTTTTTCGTATCTTGAGACCACTAGGTGGCGCTGTGCCGGAACAATAGATGGTGCCTCAGGTCATGACTGTGATGACACATAACAAATTTAGTGTAAATACGATAAACCGATACGGAGATATCGCCTTAAATGACTTGACCACTAGGGGGCACTGACCAAACAATAAATTGTAACTCAGGCCTTGATTGTGATGACACCCACCAAATTTGGTGTAAATACGATAAAGAGATGCAGAGATATAGCTTCAAATCTCTTGACCACTAGGGGGCGCCAAAAAGTTTACAAGTCCTCCCAGAACATGTTGCTGATGAACCATACCAAGTTTCATAACAATACGCAATTGCGTTTCTGAAATACTTGAACTTAAAGAAAAAATTCAAAATGGCCGACACACAAAATGGCCGACCAAAAACCATTTGGTATCGTTTGACTCGGTATGCCTCAAGAAATCTAACAAGACCAGTCTCATAATTTTACATTCAAGTTTGCAGTAGTTATAAGCAAAAATAGACATTTTTTATATCTCGTGACCAGTAGGGGGCAGTGTGACGAAATGTTGCATGCACCCTCAGGTCATCACTGTTATGACATATACCAAGTCTCATATTAATACGCAAAAGTTTTGCGAAGATACAGGCTCAAACACATTTTGGCGTGCTCGCCCTCGCATTCTGTGATGCGTTATACGACAACGGATAGGTCTACCGAAAAGGTTTTGATAACTTTTTGTCTGGAGTGTCTCTAGATGATGCAGACCAAAAATCAAGCCAATCACACGAGCGCTGTAGGAGGAGTTCGAAAAAGTAGGTGTTCAATATAATTCAAAATGGCCGACAGGAAGTAGGTTTGACTCAGACATATTTGGTACAGTCGGACTCAGCATGAGCCAAGGAATCAATAGAGTGAAGTCTTATGTCATAGTGGCAATTTAATCAAATGATATAAAGATTTTAAACAATTTATTTACATATCCTGACCACTAGGTGGCGCCGTCCTAAAGATTTATAGGTGCGCTCAGAACATGTCACTGATGAACCATGCCAAATTTCGTAACGATACGCCATTCTGATTGTGAAATACTGAACTTAATGAGAAAATTCAAAATGGCCGACACCCAAAATGGCCGACCGAAAACCGTTTGGTATCGTTTGACTCGGCATGCCTCAAGGAATCTAACAAGACCACCTTCATGATTTTAGACTCAAGTTTGAAGTAGTTATAAGCGAAAATAGGCATTTTTCGAATCTCGTGACCACTAGGTGGCGCTGTGACGAAACGTTGCAGGCACCCTCAGGTCATGACTGTAATGACATAAACCAAGTTTCGTGTCGATACAATAAAGTTTTGCGAAGACACAGCCTCACGTCCGTTTTGGCGTGCTCGCCGCCATATATGTTGTCAATTTATACGAGAACACATTGGTCTATCAAAAAGCTTTTGATAACTTTTTGTCTGGGGTGTCTCTAGATGCTACATACCAAAGGACATGCAAATCGGACGAACGCTCTAGGAGGAGTTCGAAAAAGTAGGTTTTAAGGAAAATTCAAAATGGCGGAAAGATGTGCATGACAGAAATGACATCAATGTGTGCAATTGAATCAACATGAGCAAAGGATTCAGAGGAAACAAGAATTTAGTTTCTAGGACTCACGGGTCAGAAGTTATGAGCATGAACATAAGTGGATTTTTGGACTGTTGGTGGCGCTAGAGGGTTTGAGTCAGACACACCAATGTTGCTATAGTAACTTCTGAGACTGTCCTCTACATGTGTGCCAAATTTCATAACTTTCCTATGTACGGTTCTATGGGCTGCCATTGACTTCAATGGCGGAAGAACAAGAAGATGAATAATAATAATAATAAGAATATAGCTGCAAGCAGCGATACCGGGGTCAAGCCAAACATGGCAAAAAATGATTCATACGTGATGACTGTCATGATTTAAGATCTAACTTTGCATTAGTTTTAGGGAAAAAATAGCAATTTTTTGTATCTTGAGACCACTAGGTGGCGCTTTGCCGAAACAATAGATGGTGCCTCAGGTCATGACTGTGATGACACATACCAAATTTAGTGTAAATACGATAAAGCGATACGAAGACATAGCCTTAAATGACTTGACCACTAGGGGGCACTGACCAAACAATACATGGTGACTCAGGTCTTGATTGTGATGACACCCACCAAATTTGGTGTAAATACGATAAAGAGATGCAGAGATATAGCTTCAAATCTCTTGACCACTAGGGGGCGCCGAAAAGTTTACAAGTCCTCCCAGAACATGTTGCTGATGAACCATACCAAGTTTCATAACAATACGCAATTGCGTTTCTGAAATACTTGAACTTAAAGAAAAAATTCAAAATGGCCGACACACAAAATGGCCGACCAAAAACCATTTGGTATCATTTGACTCGGCATGCCTCACCAAATCTAACAAGACCAGTCTCATAATTTTACATTCAAGTTTGCAGTAGTTATAAGCAAAAATAGACATGTTTTATATCTCGTGACCAGTAGGGGGCAGTGTGACGAAATGGTGCATGCACCCTCAGGTCATCACTGTTATGACATATACCAAGTCTCATATCAATACGCAAAAGTTTTGCGAAGATACAGGCTCAAACACATTTTGGCGTGCTCGCCCTCGCATTCTTTGATGCGTTATACGACAACGGATAGGTCTACTGAAAAGCTTTTGATAACTTTTTGTCTAGAGTGTCTCTAGATGATGCATACCAAAAATCAAGCCAATCACACGAGCGCTCTAGGAGGAGTTCGAAAAAGTAGGTGTTCAATATAATTCAAAATGGCCGACAGGAAGTAGGTTTGACTCAGACATATTTGGTACAGTCGGACTCAGCACGAGCCAAGGAATCAGTAGAGTAAATTCTTATGTCAGTGTGGCAATTTAATCAAATGATATAAATATTTTAAACAATTTATTTACATATCCTGACCACTAGGTGGCGCCGTCCTAAAGATTTATAGGGGCGCTCAGAACATGTCACTGATGAATCATGCCAAATTTCGTAGCAATACGCCATTCTGTTTGTGAAATACTGAACTTAATGAGAAAATTCAAAATGGCCGTCACCCAAAATGGCCGACCGAAAACCGTTTGGTATCGTTTGACTCGGCATGCCTCAAGGAATCTAACAAGACCCCATTCGTGATTTTAGACTCAAGTGTGAAGTAGTTATAAGCAAAAATAGGCATTTTTCGAATTTCGTGACCACTAGGTGGTGCTGTGACGAAACGTTGCAGGCACCCTCAGGTCATGACTGTAATGACATATACCAAGTTTCGTGTCGATACAATAATGTTTTGCGAAGATACAGCCTCACGTCCGTTTTGGCGTGCTCGCCGCCATATATGTTGTCAATTTATACGAGAACACATTGGTCTATCAAAAAGCTTTTGATAACTTTTTGTCTGGGGTGTCTCTAGATGCTACAAACCAAAGGACATGCAAATCGGACGAACGCTCTAGGAGGAGTTCGAAAAAGTAGGTTTTAAGGAAAATTCAAAATGGTGGAAAGATGTGCATGACAGAAATGACATCAATGTGTGCAATTGAATCATCATAAGCAAAGGATTCAGAGGAAACAAGAATTTAGTTTCTAGGACTCACGGGTCAGAAGTTATGAGCATGAACATAAGTGGATTTTTGGACTGTTGGTGGCGCTAGAGGGTTTGAGTCAGACACACCAATGTTGCTATAGTAACTTCTGAGACTGTCCTCTACATGTGTGCCAAATTTCATAACTTTCCTATGTACGGTTCTATGGGCTGCCATTGACTTCAATGGCGGAAGAACAAGAAGATGAATAATAATAATAATAAGAAAACTAACAATAACAATAGGGTTCTACGCCCCTTCGGGGCTTGACCCCTAAATATAGCTGCAAGCAGCGATACCGGGGTCAAGCCAAACATGGCAAAAAATGATTCATACGTGATGACTGTCATGATTTAAGATCTAAGTTTGCATTAGTTTTATGAAAAAAATTCAATTTTTTCGTATCTTGAGACCACTAGGTGGCGCTCTGTCGAAACAATAGATGGTGCCTCAGGTCATGACTGTGATGACACATACCAAATTTAGTGTAAATACGATAAAGCGATACGGAGATATAGCCTTAAATGACTTGACCACTAGGGGGCTCTGACCAAACAATAAATTGTGACTCAGGTCTTGATTGTGATGACACCCACCAAATTTGGTGTAAATACGATAAAGAGATGCAGAGATATAGCTTCAAATCTCTTGACCACTAGGGGGCGCCGAAAAGTTTACAAGTCCTCCCAGAACATGTTGCTGATGAACCATACCAAGTTTCATAACAATACGCAATTGCGTTTCTGAAATACTTGAACTTAAAGAAAAAATTCAAAATGGCCGACACACAAAATGGCCGACCAAAAACCATTTGGTATCGTTTGACTCGGCATGCCTCAAGAAATCTAACAAGACCAGTCTCATAATTTTACATTCAAGTTTGCAGTAGTTATATACAAAACTTGACATTTTTAATATCTCGTGACCAGTAGGGGGCAGTGTGACGATATGGTGCATTTACCCTCAGGTCATCACTGTTATGACATATACCAAGTCTCATATAAATACGCAAAAGTTTTGCGAAGATACAGCCTCAAATACATTTTGGCGTGCTCGCCCTCGCATTCTTTGATGCGTTATACGACAACGGATAGGTCTACCGAAAAGCTTTTGATAACTTTTTGTCTAGAGTGTCTGTAGATGATGCATACCAAAAATCAAGCCAATCACACGAGCGCTCTAGGAGGAGTTCGAAAAAGTAGGTGTTCAATATAATTCAAAATGGCCGACAGGAAGTAGGTTTGACTCAGACATATTTGGTACAGTCGGACTCAGCATGAGCCAAGGAATCAATAGAGTGAATTCTTATGTCATAGTGGCAATTTAATCAAATGATATAAAGATTTTAAACAATTTATTTACATATCCTGACCACTAGGTGGCGCTGTTCTAAAGATTTATAGGTGCGCTCAGAACATGTCACTGATGAACCATGCCAAATTTCGTAGCGATACGCCATTCTGTTTGTGAAATACTGAACTTAATGAGAAAATTCAAAATGGCCGACACCCAAAATGGCCGACCGAAAACCGTTTGGTATCGTTTGACTCGGCATGCCTCAAGGAATCTAACAAGACCACCTTCATGATTTTAGACTCAAGTTTGAAGTAGTTATAAGCGAAAATAGGCATTTTTCGAATCTCGTGACCACTAGGTGGCGCTGTGACGAAACGTTGCAGGCACCCTCAGGTCATGACTGTAATGACATATACCAAGTTTCGTGTCGATACAATAAAGTTTTGCGAAGATACGGCCTCACGTCCGTTTTGGCGTGCTCGCCGCCTTGTATGTTGTCACTGTATACGAGAACGCATTGGTCTATCAAAAAGCTTTTGATAACTTTTTGTCTGGGGTGTCTCTAGATGCTATATACCAAAGGACATGAAAATCAGACGCACGCTGTAGGAGGAGTTCGAAAAAGTAGGTTTTACGGAAAATTCAAAATGGCGGAAAGATGTGCATGACACAAATGACATCAATGTGTGCATTTGAATCATCATGAGCCAAGGATTCAGAGGAAACAAGAATTTAGTTTCTAGGACTCACGGGTCAGAAGTTGTGAGCATGAACATAAGTGGATTTTTGGACTGTTGGTGGCGCTAGAGGGTTTGAGTCAGACACACCAATGTTGCTATAGTAACTTCTGAGACTGTCCTCTACATGTGTGCCAAATTTCATAACTTTCCTATGTACGGTTCTATGGGCTGCCATTGACTTTCGGCGGAAGAACGAGGAAGAAAAATAATAATAATAATAAATATAGCTGCAAGCAGCGATACCGGGGTCAAGCCAAACATGGCAAAAAATGATTCATACGTGATGACTTTCATGATTTAAAATCTAAGTTTGCATTAGTTTTATGAAAAAATAGCATTTTTTGTATCTTGAGACCACTAGGTGGCGCTGTGCCAAAACAATATATGGTGTCTCAGGTCATGACTGTGATGACACATACCAAATTTGGTGTAAATACAATAAAGAGATGCAGAGATATAGCCTTAAATAACTTGACCACTAGGGGGCACTGACCAAAAAATAAATTGTGACTCAGGTCTTGATTGTGATGACACCCACCAAATTTGGTGTAAATACAATAAAGAGATGCAGAGATATAGCCTTAAATAACTTGACCACTAGGGGGCACTGACCAAAAAATAAATTGTGACTCAGGTCTTGATTGTGATGACACCCACCAAATTTGGTGTAAATACGATAAAGAGATGCAGAGATATAGCTTCAAATCTTTTGACCACTAGGGGGCACCGGAAAGTTTACAAGTCCTCCCAGAACATGTTGCTGATGAACCATACCAAGTTTCATAACAATACGTAATTGCGTTTCTGAAATACTTGAACTTAAAGAAAAATTCAAAATGGCCGACACACAAAATGGCCGACCAAAAACCATTTGGTATCGTTTGACTCGGCATGCCTCAAGAAATCTAACAAGACCAGTCTCATAAATTTACATTCAAGTTTGCAGTAGTTATAAGCAAAAATAGACATTTTTTATATCTCGTGACCAGTAGGGGGCAGTGTGACGAAATGGTGCATGCACCCTCAGGTCATCACTGTTATGACATATACCAAGTCTCATATTAATACACAAAAGTTTTGCGAAGATACAGGCTCAAACACATTTTGGCGTGCTCGCCCTCGCATTCTTTGATGCGTTATACGACAACGGATAGGTCTACCGAAAAGCTTTTGATAACTTTTTGTCTAGAGTGTCTCTAGATGATGCATACCAAAAATCTAGCCAATCACACGAGCGCTCTAGGAGGAGTTCGAAAAAGTAGGTGTTCAATATAATTCAAAATGGCCGACAGGAAGTAGGTTTGACTCAGACATATTTGGTACAGTCGGACTCAGCATGAGCCAAGGAATCAATAGAGTGAAGTCTTATGTCATAGTGGCAATTTAATCAAATGATATAAAGATTTTAAACAATTTATTTACATATCCTGACCACTAGGTGGCGCCGTCCTAAAGATTTATAAGTGCGCTCAGAACATGTCACTGATGAACCATGCCAAATTTCGTAGCGATACGCCATTCTGTTTGTGAAATATTGAACTTAATGAGAAAATTCAAAATGGCCGACACCCAAAATGGCCGACCGAAAACCGTTTGGTATCGTTTGACTCGGCATGCCTCAAGGAATCTAACAAGACCACCTTCATGATTTTAGACTGAAGTTTGAAGTAGTTATAAGCGAAAATAGGCATTTTTCGAATCTCGTGACCACTAGGTGGCGCTGTGACGAAACGTTGCAGGCACCCTCAGGTCATGACTGTTATGACATATACCAAGTTTCGTGTCGATACAATAAAGTTTTGCGAAGATAAGGCCTCACGTCCGTTTTGGCGTGCTCGCCGCCATATATGTTGTCAATTTATATGAGAACGCATTGGTCTATCAAAAAGCTTTTGATAACTTTTTGTCATGGGTGTCTCTAGATGCTACATACCAAAGGACATGCAAATCAGACAAACGGTCTAGGAGGAGTTCGAAAAAGTAGGTTTTACGAAAAATTCAAAATGGCGGAAAGATGTGCATGACACAAATGACATCAATGTGTGCATTTGAATCATCATGAGCCAAGGATTCAGGGGAAACAAGAATTTAGTTTCTAGGACTCACGGGTCAGAAGTTGTGAGCATGAACATAAGTGCATATTTGGACTGTTGGTGGCGCTAGAGGGTTTGAGTCAGACACACCAATGTTGCTATAGTAACTTCTGAGACTGTCCTCTACATGTGTGCCAAATTTCATAACTTTCCTATGTACGGTTCTATGGGCTGCCATTGACTTTTGGGTGGAAGAACGAGGAACAAGAATAACAATAATAATAATACATATTAATACGCAAAAGTTTTGCGAAGATACAGGCTCAAACACATTTTGGCGTGCTCGCCCTCGCATTCTTTTATGCGTTATACGACAACGGATAGGTCTACCGAAAAGCTTTTGATAACTTTTTGTCTAGAATGTCCCTAGATGATGCATACCAAAAATCTAGCCAATCACACGAGCGCTCTAGGAGGAGTTCGAAAAAGTAGGTGTTCAATATAATTCAAAATGGCCGACAGGAAGTAGGTTTGACTCAGACATATTTGGTACAGTCGGACTCAGCATGAGCCAAGGAATCAATAGAGTGAAGTCTTATGTCATAGTGGCAATTTAATCAAATGATATAAAGATTTTAAACAATTTATTTACATATCCTGACCACTAGGTGGCGCCGTCCTAAAGATTTATAGGTGCGCTCAGAACATGTCACTGATGAACCATGCCAAATTTCGTAGCGATACGCCATTCTGTTTGTGAAATACTGAACTTAATGAGAAAATTCAAAATGGCCGACACCCAAAATGGCCGACCGAAAACCGTTTGGTATCGTTTGACTCGGCATGCCTCAAGGAATCTAACAAGACCAACTTCATGATTTTAGACTCAACTTTGAAGTAGTTATCAGCGAAAATAGGCATTTTTCGAATCTCGTGACCACTAGGTGGCGCTGTGACGAAACGTTGCAGGCACCCTCAGGTCATGACTGTAATGACATATACCAAGTTTCGTGTCGATACAATAAAGTTTTGCAAAGATACGGCCTCACGTCCGTTTTGGCGTGCTCGCCGCCATATATGTTGGCAATTTGTACGAGAACGCATTGGTCTATCAAAAAGCTTTTGATAACTTTTTGTCTGGGGTGCCTCTAGATGCTACATACCAAAGGACATGAAAATCGGACAAACGGTCTAGGAGGAGTTCGAAAAAGTAGGTTTTACGGAAAATTCAAAATGGCGGAAAGATGTGCATGACACAAATGACATCAATGTGTGCAATTGAATCATCATGAGCCAAAGGATTCAGAGGAAACAAGAATTTAGTTTCTAGGACTCACGGGTCAGAAGTTATGAGCATGAACATAAGTGGATTTTTGGACTGTTGGTGGCGCTAGAGGGTTTGAGTCAGACACACCAATGTTGCTATAGTAACTTCTGAGACTGTCCTTTACATGTGTGCCAAATTTCATAAATTTCCTATGTACGGTTCTATGGGCTGCCATTGACTCTTGGGTGGAAGAACGAGGAAGAAGAATAATAATAATAATAATAAGAAAACTAACAATAACAATAGGGTTCTACGCCCCTTCGGGGCTTGACCCCTAAATATAGCTGCAAGCAGCGATACCGGGGTCAAGCCAAACATGGCAAAAAATGATTCATACGTGATGACTGTCATGATTTCACATCTAAGTTTGCAATATTTTTATGAAAAAATAGCAATTTGTTTGTATCTTGAAACCACTAGGTGGCGCTGTGCCGAAACAATAGATGGTGCCTCAGGTCATGACTGTGATGACACATACCAAATTTAGTGTAAATACGATAAAGCGATATGGAGATATAGCCTTAAATGACTTGACCACTAGGGGACACTGACCAAACCATAAATTATGACTCAGGTCTTGATTGTGATGACACCCACCAAATTTGGTGTAAATACGATAAAGCGATACGGAGATATAGCCTTAAATGACTTGACCACTAGGGGGCACTGACCAAACCATAAATTATGACTCAGGTCTTGATTGTGATGACACCCACCAAATTTGGTGTAAATACGATAAAGACATGCAGAGATATAGCTTCAAATCTCTTGACCACTAGGGGGTGCCAAAAGGTTTACAAGTTCTGCCAGAACATGTTGCTGATGAACCGTACCAAGTTTCATAACTATACGCAATTGCGTTTCTGAAATACTTGAATTTAAAGAAAAAATTCAAAATGGCCGACACACAAAATGGCCGACCAAAAACCATTTGTTATCGTTTGACTCGGCATGCCTCACGAAATCTAACAAGACCAGTCTCATAATTTTACATTCAAATTTGCAGTAGTTATAAGCAAAAATAGACATTTTTTATATCTCGTGACCAGTAGGGGGCAGTGTGACAAAATGGTGCATGCACCCTCAGGTCATCACTGTTATGACATTTACCAAGTCTCATATTAATACGCAAAAGTTTTGCGAAGATACAGGCTCAAACACATTTTGGCGTGCTCGCCCTCGCATTCTTTGATGCGTTATACGACAACGGATAGGTCTACCGAAAATCTTTTGATAACTTTTTGTCTAGAGTGTCTCTAGATGATGCATACCAAAAATCAAGCCAATCACACGAGCGCTCTAGGAGGAGTTCGAAAAAGTAGGTGTTCAATATAATTCAAAATGGCCGACAGGAAGTAGGTTTGACTCTATCATATTTGGTACAGTCGGACTCAGCACGAGCCAAGGAATCAATAGAGTGAAGTCTCATTTCAGTGTGGCAAATGAATCAAATGCTATAAAGATTTTAAACAATTTATTTATATATCCTGACCACTAGGTGGCGCTGTCCTAAAGATTTATAGGTGCGCTCAGAACATGTCACTGATGAACCATGCCAAATTTCGTAGCGATACGTCATTCTGTTTGTGAAATACTGAACTTAATGAGAAAATTCAAAATGGCCGACACCCAAAATGGCCGACCGAAAACCGTTTGTTATCGTTTGACTCGGCATGCCTCAAGGAATCTTACAAGACCACCTTCATGATTTTAGACTCAAGTTTGAAGTAGTTATAAGCGAAAATAGGCATTTTTCGAATCTCGTGACCACTAGGTGGCGCTGTGACGAAACGTTGCAGGCACCCTCAGGTCATGACTGTAATGACATATACCAAGTTTCGTGTCGATACAATAAAGTTTTGCGAAGATACGGCCTCACGTCCGTTTTGGCGTGCTCGCCGCCATATATGTTGTCACTGTATACGAGAACGCATTGGTCTATCAAAAAGCTTTTGATAACTTTTTGTCTGGGGTGTCTCTAGATGCTACATACCAAAGGACATGCAAATCGGACGAACGGTCTAGGAGGAGTTCGAAAAAGTAGGTTTTACGGAAAATTCAAAATGGCGGAAAGATGTGCATGACACAAATGACATCAATGTGTGCAATTGAATCATCATGAGCAAAGGATTCAGAGGAAAGAAGAATTTAGTTTCTAGGTCTCACGGGTCAGAAGTTATGAGCATGAACATAAGTGGATTTTTGGACTGTTGGTGGCGCTAGAGGGTTTGAGTCAGACACACCAATGTTGCTATAGTAACTTCTGAGACTGTCCTCTACATGTGTGCCAAATTTCATAACTTTCCTACGTACGGTTCTATGGGCTGCCATTGACTTTTGGGTGGAAGAACGCGGAACAAGAATAATAATAAATATAGCTGCAAGCAGCGATACCGGGGTCAAGCCAAACATGGCAAAAAATGATTCATACGTGATGACTGTCATGATTTAAGATCTAAGTTTGCATTAGTTTTATGAAAAAATAGCAATTTTTTCATATCTTGAGACCACTAGGTGGCGCTGTGCCGAAACAATAGATGGTGCCTCAGGTCATGACTGTGATGACACATACCAAATTTAGTGTAAATACAATAAAGCGATACAGAGATATAGCCTTAAATGACTTGACCACTAGGGGGCACTGACCAAACAATAAATTGTGACTCAGGTCTTGATTGTGATGACACCCACCAAATTTGGTGTAAATACGATAAAGAGATGCAGAGATATAGCTTCAAATCTCTTGACCACTAGGGGGCGCCGAAAAGTTTACAAGTCCTCCCAGAACATGTTGCTGATGAACCATACCAAGTTTCATAACAATACGCAATTGCGTTTCTGAAATACTTGAACTTAAAGAAAAAATTCAAAATGGCCGACACACAAAATGGCCGACCAAAAACCATTTGGTATCGTTTGACTCGGCATGCCTCACGAAATCTAACAAGACCAGTCTCATAATTTTACATTCAAGTTTGCAGTAGTTATAAGCAAAAATAGACATGTTTAATATCTCGTGACCAGTAGGGGGCAGTGTGACGAAATGGTGCATGCACCCTCAGGTCATCACTGTTATGACATATACCAAGTCTCATATTAATACGCAAAAGTTTTGCGAAGATACAGGCTCAAACACATTTTGGCGTGCTCGCCCTCGCATTCTTTGATGCGTTATACGACAACGGATAGGTCTACCGAAAAGCTTTTGATAACTTTTTGTCTAGAGTGTCTCTAGATGATGCATACCAAAAATCAAGCCAATCACACGAGCGCTCCAGGAGGAGTTCGAAAAAGTAGGTGTTCAATATAATTCAAAATGGCCGACAGGAAGTAGGTTTGACTCAGATATATTTGGTACAGTCGGACTCAGCATGAGCCAAGGAATCAATAGAGTGAAGTCTTATGTCA
The DNA here is from genome assembly GCF_027580225.2 of Misgurnus anguillicaudatus. Classification (NCBI taxonomy): domain Eukaryota; kingdom Metazoa; phylum Chordata; class Actinopteri; order Cypriniformes; family Cobitidae; genus Misgurnus; species Misgurnus anguillicaudatus. The sequence continues at coordinate 26,651,749 of NC_073342.2, read as the reverse complement.
TAGTGGCAATTTAATCAAATGATATAAAGATTTTAAACAATTTATTTACATATCCTGACCACTAGGTGGCGCTGTCCTAAAGATTTATAGGTGAGCTCAGAACATGTCACTGATGAACCATGCCAAATTTCGTAGCGATACGCCATTCTGTTTGTGAAATACTGAACTTAATGAGAAAATTCAAAATGGCCGACACCCAAAATGGCCGACCGAAAACCGTTTGGTATCGTTTGACTCGGCATGCCTCAAGGAATCTTACAAGACCACCTTCATGATTTTAGACTCAAGTTTGAAGTAGTTATAAGCGAAAATAAGCATTTTTCGAATCTCGTGACCACTAGGTGGCGCTGTGACGAAACGTTGCAGGCACCCTCAGGTCATGACTGTAATGACATATACCAAGTTTCGTGTCGATACAATAAAGTTTTGCGAAGATACGGCCTCACGTCCGTTTTGGCGTGCTCGCCGCCATATATGTTGTGAATTTATACGAGAACGCATTGGTCTATCAAAAAGCTTTTGATAACTTTTTGTCTGGGGTGTCTCTAGATGCTACATACCAAAGGACATGCAAATCGGACGGACGGTCTAGGAGGAGTTCGAAAAAGTAGGTTTTACGGAAAATTCAAAATGGCGGAAAGATGTGCATGACACAAATGACATCAACATGTGCAACTGAATCATCATGAGCCAAGGATTCAGAGGAAACAAGAATTTATTTTCTAGGACTCACGGGTCACAAGTTGTGAGCATGAACATAAGTGGATTTTTGGACTGTTGGTGGCGCTAGAGGGTTTGAGTCAGACACACCAATGTTGCTATAGTAACTTCTGTGACTGTCCTCTACATGTGTGCCAAATTTCATAACTTTCCTATGTACGGTTCTATGGGCTGCCATTGACTTTTGGGTGGAAGAACGAGGAACAAGAATAACAATAATAATAATAATAATATAGCTGCAAGCAGCGATACCGGGGTCAAGCCAAACATGGCAAAAAATGATTCATACGTGATGACTGTCATGATTTAAGATCTAAGTTTGCATTAGTTTTATGAAAAAAAAATATTTTTTTTGTATCTTGAGACCACTAGGTGGCACTGTGCCGAAACAATAGATGGTGCCTCAGGTCATGACTGTGATGACACATACCAAATTTAGTGTAAATACAATAAAGCGATACAGAGATATAGCCTTAAATGACTTGACCACTAGGGGGCACTGACCAAAAAATGAATTGTGACTCAGGTCTTGATTGTGATGACACCCACCAAATTTGGTGTAAAAACAATAAAGAGATGCAGAGATATAGCCATAAATGACTTGACCACTAGGGGGCACTGATCAAAAAATAAATTGTGACTCAGGTCCTGATTGTGATGACACCCACCAAATTTGGTGTAAATACGATAAAGAGATGCAGAGATATAGCTTCAAATCTCTTGACCACTAGGGGGCACCGAAAAGTTTACAAGTCCTCCCAGAACATGTTGCTGATGAACCATACCAAGTTTCATAACAATACGCAATTGCGTTTCTGAAATACTTGAACTTAAAGAAAAATTCAAAATGGCCGACACACAAAATGGCCGACCAAAAACCATTTGGTATCGTTTGACTTGCCATGCCTCACGAAATCTAACAAGACCAGTCTCATAATTTTACATTCAAGTTTGCAGTAGTTATAAGCAAAAATAGACATTTTTTATATCTCGTGACCAGTAGGGGGCAGTGTGACGAAATGGTGCATGCACCCTCAGGTCATCACTGTTATGACATATACCAAGTCTCATATTAATACGCAAAAGTTTTGCGAAGATACAGGCTCAAACACATTTTGGCGTGCTCGCCCTCGCATTCTTTGATGCGTTATACGACAACGGATAGGTCTAACGAAAATCTTTTGATAACTTTTTGTCTAGAGTGTCTCTAGATGATGCATACCAAAAATCAAGCCAATCACACAAGCGCTCTAGGAGGAGTTCGAAAAAGTAGGTGTTCAATATAATTCAAAATGGCCGACAGGAAGTAGGTTTGACTCAGACATATTTGGTACAGTCGGACTCAGCACGAGCCAAGGAATCAATAGAGTGAAGTCTTATGTCATAGTGGCAATTTAATCAAATGATATAAAGATTTTAAACAATTTATTTACATATCCTGACCACTAGGTGGCGCTGTCCTAAAGATTTATAGGTGCGCTCAGAACATGTCACTGATGAACCATGCCAAATTTCGTAGCGATACGCCATTCTGTTTGTGAAATACTGAACTTAATGAGAAAATTCAAAATGGCCGACACCCAAAATGGCCGACCGAAAACCGTTTGGTATCGTTTGACTCGGCATGCCTCAAGGAATCTAACAAGACCACCTTCATGATTTTAGACTCAAGTTTGAAGTAGTTATAAGCGAAAATAGGCATTTTTCGAATCTCGTGACCACTAGGTGGCGCTGTGACGAAACGTTGCAGGCACCCTCAGGTCATGACTGTAATGACATATACCAAGTTTCGTGTCGATACAATAAAGTTTTGCGAAGATACGGCCTCACGTCTGTTTTGGCGTGCTCGCCGCCATATATGTTGTCAATTTATACAAGAACGCATTGGTCTATCAAAAAGCTTTTGATAACTTTTTGTCTGGGGTGTCTCTAGATGCTACATACCAAAGGACATGCAAATTGGACGAACGCTCTAGGAGGAGTTCGAAAAAGTAGGTTTTACGGAAAATTCAAAATGGCGGAAAGATGTGCATGACACAAATGACAACAATGTGTGCAATTGAATCATCATGAGCCAAGGATTCAGAGGAAACAAGAATTTAGTTTCTAGGACTCACGGGTCAGAAGTTATGAGCATGAACATAAGTGGATTTTTGGACTGTTGGTGGCGCTAGAGGGTTTGAGTCAGACACACCAATGTTGCTATAGTAACTTCTGAGACTGTCCTCTACATGTGTGCCAAATTTCATAACTTTCCTACGTACGGTTCTATGGGCTGCCATTGACTTTTGGGTGGAAGAACGAGGAACAAGAATAACAATAATAATAAGAAAACTAACAATAACAATAGGGTTCTACGCCCCTTCGGGGCTTGACCCCTAATAATAATAAGAAAACTAACAATAACAATAGGGTTCTACGCCCCTTCGGGGCTTGACCCCTAAATATAGCTGCAAGCAGCGATACCGGGGTCAAGCCAAACATGGCAAAAAATGATTCATACGTGATGACTGTCATGATTTAAGATCTAAGTTTGCATTAGTTTTATGAAAAAAAAGCAATTTTTTTTCCTATCTTGAGACCACTAGGTGGCACTGTGCCAAAAGAATAGATGGTGCCTCAGGTCATGACTGTGATGACACATACCAAATTTAGTGTAAATACAATAAGGCGATACGGAGATATAGCCTTAAATGACTTGACCACTAGGGGGCACTGACCAAAAAATAAATTGTGACTCAGGTCTTGATTGTGATGACACCCACCAAATTTGGTGTAAATACAATAAAGAGATGCAGAGATATAGCTTCAAATCTCTTGACCACTAGGGGGCACCGAAAAGTTTACAAGTCCTCCCAGAACATGTTGCTGATGAACCATACCAAGTTTCATAACAATACGCAATTGCGTTTCTGAAATACTTGAACTTAAAGAAAAAATTCAAAATGGCCGACACACAAAATGGCCGACCAAAAACCATTTGGTATCGTTTGACTCGGCATGCCTCACGAAATCTAACAAGACCAGTCTCATAATTTTACATTCAAATTTGCAGTAGTTATAAGCAAAAAAAGACATTTTTTATATCTCGTGACCAGTAGGGGGCAGTGTGACGAAATGGTGCATGCACCCTCAGGTCATCACTGTTATGACATATACCAAGTCTCATATTAATACGCAAAAGTTTTGCGAAGATACAGGCTCAAACACATTTTGGCGTGCTCGCCCTCGCATTCTTTGATGCGTTATACGACAACGGATAGGTCTACCGAAAAGCTTTTGATAACTTTTTGTCTAGAGTGTCTCTAGATGATGCGTACCAAAAATCAAGCCAGTCAAACAAGCGCTCTAGGAGGAGTTCGAAAAAGTAAGTGTTTAATATAATTCAAAATGGCCGACAGGAAGTAGGTTTGACTCTAACATATTTGGTACAGTCGGACTCGGCACGAGCCAAGAAATCAATAGAGTGAAGTCTCATGTCAGTGTGGCAAATAAATCAAATTATATAAAGATTTTAAACAATTTATTTACATATCCTGACCACTAGGTGGCGCCGTCCTAAAGATTTATAGGTGCGCTCAGAACATGTCACTGATGAACCATGGCAAATTTCGTAGCGATACGCCATTCTGTTTGTGAAATACTGAACTTAATGAGAAAATTCAAAATGGCCGACACCCAAAATGGCCGACCGAAAACCGTTTGGTATCGTTTGACTCGGCATGCCTCAAGGAATCTAACAAGACCACCTTCATGATTTTAGACTCAAGTTTGAAGTAGTTATAAGCGAAAATAAGCATTTTTCGAATCTCGTGACCACTAGGTGGCGCTGTGACGAAACGTTGCAGGCACCCTCAGGTCAAGACTGTAATGACATATACCAAGTTTCGTGTCGATACACCAAAGTGTTGCGAAGATACGGCCTCACGTCCGTTTTGGCGTGCTCGCCACCGTATATGTTGTCATGGTATACGAGAACGCATTGGTCTATCAAAAAGCTTTTGATAACTTTTTGTCAGGGGTGTCTCTAGATGCTAGATACCAAAGGACATGCAAATCGGACAAACGCTCTAGGAGGAGTTCGAAAAAGTAGGTTTTACGGAAAATTCAAAATGGCGGAAAGATGTGCATGACACAAATGACATCAATGTGTGCAATTGAATCATCATGAGCAAAGGATTCAGAGGAAACAAGAATTTAGTTTCTAGGACTCACGGGTCAGAAGTTATGAGCATGAACATAAGTGGATTTTTGGACTGTTGGTGGCGCTAGAGGGTTTGAGTCAGACACACCAAAGTTGCTATAGTAACTTCTGAGACTGTCCTCTACATGTGTGCCAAATTTCATAACTTTCCTACGTACGGTTCTATGGGCTGCCATTGACTTTTGGGTGGAAGAACGAGGAACAAGAATAACAATAATAAGAAAACTAACAATAACAATAGGTGTCTACGCCACTTCGTGGCTTGACCCCTAATAAATATAGCTGCAAGCAGCGATACCGGGGTCAAGCCAAACATGGCAAAAATAATTCATACGTGATGACTGTCATGATTTAAGATCTAAGTTTGCATTAGTTTTAGGAAAAAATAGCAATTTTTTGTATCTTGTGACCACTAGGAGGCACTGTGCCGAAACAAGAGATGGTGCCTCAGGCCATGACTGTGATGACACATACCAAATTTAGTGTAAATACGATAAAGCGATACGGAGATATAGCCTTAAATGACTTGACCACTAGGGGGCACTGACCAAAACAATAGATGGTGACTCAGGTCATGATTGTGATGACACCCACCAAATTTGGTGTAAATGCGATAAAGAGATGCAGAGATATAGCTTCAAATCTCTTGACCACTAGGGGGCGCCGAAAAGTTTACAAGTCCTCCCGGAACATGTTGCTGATGAACCATACCAAGTTTCATAACAATACGCAATTGCGTTTCTGAAATACTTGAACTTAATGAGAAAATTCAAAATGGCCGACACCCAAAATGGCCGACCGAAAACCATTTGGTATCGTTTGACTCGGCATGCCTCACGAAATCTAACAAGACCAGTCTCATAATTTTACATTCAAATTTGCAGTAGTTATAAGCAAAATTAGAAATGTTTAATATCTCATGACCAGTAGGGGGCAGTGTGACGAAATGGTGCATGCACCCTCAGGTCATCACTGTTATGACATATACCAAGTCTCATATTAATACGCAAAAGTTTTGCGAAGATACAGGCTCAAACACATTTTGGCGTGCTCGCCCTCGCATTCTTTGATGCGTTATACGACAACGGATAGGTCTACCGAAAAGCTTTTGATAACTTTTTGTCTAGAGTGTCTCTAGAAGATGCATACCAAAAATCAAGCCAATCAGACGAGCGCTCCAGGAGGAGTTCGAAAAAGTAGGTGTTCAATATAATTCAAAATGGCCGACAGGAAGTAGGTTTGACTCAGATATATTTGGTACAGTTGGACTCAGCATGAGCCAAGGAATCAATAGAGTGAAGTCTTATGTCATAGTGGCAATTTAATCAAATGATATAAAGATTTTAAACAATTTATTTACATATCCTGACCACTAGGTGGCGCTGTCCTAAAGATTTATAGGTGAGCTCAGAACATGTCACTGATGAACCATGCCAAATTTCGTAGCGATACGCCATTCTGTTTGTGAAATACTGAACTTAATGAGAAAATTCAAAATGGCCGACACCCAAAATGGCCGACCGAAAACCGTTTGGTATCGTTTGACTCGGCATGCCTCAAGGAATCTTACAAGACCACCTTCATGATTTTAGACTCAAGTTTGAAGTAGTTATAAGCGAAAATAAGCATTTTTCGAATCTCGTGACCACTAGGTGGCGCTGTGACGAAACGTTGCAGGCACCCTCAGGTCATGACTGTAATGACATATACCAAGTTTCGTGTCGATACAATAAAGTTTTGCGAAGATACGGCCACACGTCCGTTTTGGCGGGCTCGCCGCCATATATGTTGTGAATTTATACGAGAACGCATTGGTCTATCAAAAAGCTTTTGATAACTTTTTGTCTGGGGTGTCTCTAGATGCTACATACCAAAGGACATGCAAAACGGACGGACGGTCTAGGAGGAGTTCGAAAAAGTAGGTTTTACGGAAAATTCAAAGTGGCGGAAAGATGTGCATGACACAAATGACATCAACATGTGCAACTGAATCATCATGAGCCAAGGATTCAGAGGAAACAAGAATTTATTTTCTAGGACTCACGGGTCACAAGTTGTGAGCATGAACATAAGTGGATTTTTGGACTGTTGGTGGCGCTAGAGGGTTTGAGTCAGACACACCAATGTTGCTATAGTAACTTCTGTGACTGTCCTCTACATGTGTGCCAAATTTCATAACTTTCCTATGTACGGTTCTATGGGCTGCCATTGACTTTTGGGTGGAAGAACGAGGAACAAGAATAACAATAATAAATATAGCTGCAAGCAGCGATACCGGGGTCAAGCCAAACATGGCAAAAAATTATTCATACGTGATGACTGTCATGATTTAAGATCTAAGTTTGCTTTAGTTTTATGAAAAAAAGCAATTTTTTCGTATCTTGAGACCACTAGGTGGCGCTTTGCCGAAACAATAGATGGTGCCTCAGGTCATGACTGTGATGACACATACCAAATTTAGTGTAAATACAATAAAGCGATACGGAGATATAGCCTTAAATGCCTTGACCACTAGGGGGCACTGACCAAACAATAAATTGTGACTCAGGTCTTGATTGTGATAACACCCACCAAATTTGGTATAAATACGATAAAGAGATGCAGAGATATAGCTTCAAATCTCTTGACCACTAGGGGGCGCCGAAAAGTTTACAAGTCCTCCCAGAACATGTTGCTGATGAATCATACCAAGTTTCATAACAATACGCAATTGCGTTTCTGAAATACTTGAACTTAAAGAAAAAATTCAAAATGGCCGACACACAAAATGGCAGACCAAAAACCATTTGGTATCGTTTGACCCGGCATGCCTCACGAAATCTAACAAGACCACTCTCATAATTTTACATTCAAGTTTACAGTAGTTATAAGCAAAAATAGACATTTTTTATATCTCGTGACCAGTAGGGGGCAGTGTGACGAAATGGTGCATGCACCCTCAGGTCATCACTGTTATGACATATACCAAGTCTCATATTAATACGCAAAAGTTTTGCGAAGATACAGGCTCAAACACATTTTGGCGTGCTCGCCCTCGCATTCTTTGATGCGTTATACGACAACGGATAGGTCTAACGAAAATCTTTTGATAACTTTTTGTCTGGAGTGTCTCTAGATGATGCATACCAAAAATCAAGCCAATAACACGAGCGCTCTAGGAGGAGTTCGAAAAAGTAGGTGTTCAATATAATTCAAAATGGCCGACAGGAAGTAGGTTTGACTCAGACATATTTGGTACAGTCGGACTCAGCATGAGCCAAGGAATCAATAGAGTGAAGTCTTATGTCATACTGGCAATTTAATCAAATGACATAAAGATTTTAAACAATTTATTTACATATCCTGACCACTAGGTGGCGCCGTCCTAAAGATTTATAGGTGCGCTCAGAACATGTCACTGATGAACCATGCCAAATTTCGTAGCGATACGCCATTCTGTTTGTGAAATACTGAACTTAATGAGAAAATTCTAAATGGCCGACACCCAAAATGGCCGACCAAAAAACGTTTGGTATCGTTTGACTCGGCATGCCTCAAGGAATCTAACAAGACCACCTTCATGATTTTAGACTCAAGTTTGAAGTAGTTATAAGCGAAAATAGGCATTTTTCGAATCTCGTGACCACTAGGTGGCGCTGTGACGAAACGTTGCAGGCACCCTCAGGTCATGACTGTAATGACATATACCAAGTTTCTTGTCGATACAATAAAGTTTTGCGAAGATAAGGCCTCACGTCCGTTTTGGCGTGCTCGCCGCCATATATGTTGTCAATTTATATGAGAACGCATTGGTCTATCAAAAAGCTTTTGATAACTTTTTGTCTTGGGTGTCTCTAGATGCTACATACCAAAAGACATGCAAATCGGACAAACGGTCTAGGAGGAGTTCGAAAAAGTAGGTTTTACGAAAAATTCAAAATGGCGGAAAGATTTGCATGACACAAATGACATCAATGTGTGCATTTGAATCATCATGAGCCAAGGATTCAGAGGAAACAAGAATTTAGTTTCTAGGACTCACGGGTCAGAAGTAATGAGCATGAACATAAGTGGATTTTTGGACTGTTGGTGGCGCTAGAGGGTTTGATTCAGACACACCAATGTTGCTATAGTAACTTCTAATACTGTCCTCTACATGTGTGCCAAATTTCATAACTTTCCTATGTACGGTTCTATGGGCTGCCATTGACTTTTGGGTGGAAGAACGAGGAACAAGAATAAATATAGCTGCAAGCAGCAATGCCGGGGTCAAGCCAAAAAGGGCACCGAAGAAAGTAAAGTTGAATTCGGATGAGCAGTTTAAAGAACCTAGGAAAATCTCTTGATTTCAGACTAAATAATATAACAGTTATCAGCAAAAAAGCTATGTTTTCATTCAGTGTAATCTCTCCCTCTCTTCTCGAGGAGCATTGACAACTAGAACACTGAAGAAAATGTGAGTGGTGCTTGCAGTGGCAATTCTCAGCTCACAAAATGTTACAGTGGTGTTAATGAGTCAAAAGAGACCACCCCCATGTCTCTACGATGTTCTGATGCAGAGATATAGCTCTTGTAAAAAGGGTTGATAAGGTATCCTAATTGGTTTCTAAGGAGTTAATTGGCATGCACCAATGATCTCCAAGCCATGAAAGGAATAATACATGATGACCCAAGATTTTAGATGTACTGTTGGAGTAGTTTTAGGCAAAAATACCATATTTCTATCTCAAAACCACTAGGTGGCGCAATGACAAAGTTGTGCATGCAACCTCAGGTCATAACTGTGTTACATCTAGCTAGTTTTATGACTATACACTTTAGTTTAGTGAAAAAACAGTTGTATGACCATAGGGTGGCTTGATTTCAAAGGTTTTGTTCAATTATAAGGCCAACTAGTGGTGCAAGCATACAATTTTTTTTGTGTAGCCTCAGATTGTGGTCGTACATCAGTGTATCAAATATGGCGAAAAAATCTCTTTGCTTTACGAAGTTATAACCATTTATGTGTAAAAAACACAAAATGTAAAGGTAATTTTTCGTTTTTTGCAATTTTCGGCCATTTCTGATGAAAACTTTAATATAACGCCAATAGAACTTTTTGTTCAGAAGGTAAGGTTAGTTTCTTCCTATGGTGTTTTCGAGTCGATCAGAATAACGCTCGCGGAGATATTTGCGCTTGTTTGTTAAGTACTTTTTTTGCTGCGCAGGGTTAATTATAAGGCGAATTCTGGCATCTTTGGTATTGTTGGACTTGCCAACTATTCAGGACTCCAAAAAATCAAGTCCCGTGAAGATACGTTGATCACAGCCAAAGTTATAAGCATGTACAACATTCATATGACCACTAGGTGGCGCTGTGACGAAACTCTGCATGCCCCCTCAGATCCTGACTGGCATCACAACTACCAAGTGTGGCGTCAATAGACATAAGATTGGCGAAGATACACACTAAAACCTGTTTTTTTGCGCTCTACGTAAAATTTGTTGATGCGCCATACGACAACGGATTGGTTTATCGAAATTCTTTTGATAACTTTTTGCCAGGAGTGTCTCTAAATGCTACACACCGATTTTCGTGGCAATCAGGGAAAATCTCTAGGACAAGTTCGCAAAAGTAGGTTTTACAAATAATTCAAAATGGCGGAAACATATTCATGATGGAAATGACGACATTGGGTGCAATCGAATTGTCTTGAGCCAAGGAATCGGGAGAAACAAGAATTTCGTTTCTAGGACATATGGGTCAGAAGTTATAAGCAAAAACGTAAGTGCAACTTTGGACTGTTGGTGGCGCTAGCGGGTTTGATATAGAGACTTCAATTTTACTGTGGAAACTTTTTGGACTGTCCTCTATCGGTGCGCCAAATTTCATAACTTTCCTATGTACGCTGCTATGGGCTGCCATAGACGCAATGGCGGAAGAAGAAGAAGAAGTAAGAAATATAGCTGCAAGCAGCAATGCCGGGGTCAAGCCGAAAAGGGCACAAAGGATGTAAAATTGAGATCGGATAAGCAGATTGAAGAACCTAGGTAAACCTAATAATTTTAGATGAAAAAACAAAAAAGTTATCAACAACAATAATCTAAGTTCTTGTCTACTGCAATCGTCCTTCTGTTATTGACAATCATGAAACATTAGAGCACTGAAGGACATGTGAGTGGTGTTTGCAGTGGTAAAACGTAGGTCACATCATGTTACAGCAAGTTTATTGAGTCAAAAGAAACCACCCCCATGTCTCTATGATGTTCTGATGCAGAGATATAGCTTTTGCAAAAACGGTTGATAAGGTGTTCTCAATGGTTGCTAGGGGGTCAATTGGCAATCACCAGTGATTATAGTCAAAGCCATGAAAGGAATAATCCATGATGACTCCTGGTTTTAGATGTGTTGTTGCAGTAGTTTTAGGCAAAAATACCATATTCTATCTCAAAACCAGTAGGTGGCAAAATGACAAAATTGCGCATGCAAAATCAGGTCATGATTGTGTTACATCTAGCTACTATTATGTCTATACACTTTAGTTTAGTTAAGAAACAGTTGTATGACCATAGGGCTGGCTTGTTATCAAAGGTTTTGTTCAATTATAAGGCCATCTAGTGGTGAAAGCATACAATTTTTTTGTGGCCTCAGAATGTGCTCATACATCAGCGTATCAAATCTGGTGAAAAAATCTCTTTTCGTTACGAAGTTACAACCATTTATGTGTAAAAAACACAAAATTTGAAGTTACTTTTTCGTTTTTTGCAATTTTCGGCAATTTCTAATGAAAATTTTAATATAACGCCAATAGAACTTTTTGTTCAGAAGGTAAGGTTAGTTTCTTCCTATGGTGTTTTCGAGTCGATCGGAAAAACGTTCGCGGAGATATTCACGCATGTTTTTTAAGCGCTATTTTGCTGCGCAGGGTTAACCGTAAGGCGGATTCTTGCATGTTTGGTATCGTTGGACTCGGCAACTACCCAGAACTCCAAAGAAACAAGTCCCGTGAAAATATGTCAATCGGGGCCAAAGTTATAGGCATGTAAAGCATTGGTCTGGCCACTAGGTGGCGCTGCGACGAAACTGTGCATGCACCCTCAGCTCCTGACTGACATCACAAGTATCAAGTGTCGTGTCAATAGGGCTAAGTTTCACGAAGATACAGCCTAAAATCTGTTTTTTTGTGCTCTACGTTAAATTCGTTAAGGCGGTATACGACAACGGATTGCTGTATCAAAATTCTTTTGATAACTTTTTGCCATGAGTGTCTCAAGATGATACATACCAATTTTCGTGGCAATCGGACAAAAGCTCTAGGACGAGTTCGAAAAAGTAGGTTTTACGAATAATTTAAAATGGCGGAAAAATTTTCATGACGGAAAATGACGACATAGGGTCCAATCGAATCGCCTTGAGCCAAGGAATCAGAAGAAGCAAGAATTTTGTTTCTAGGGCTTAGGGATCAGAAGTTATAAGCAAAAACATAAGTGCAATTTTGGACTGTTGGTGGCGCTAGCGGGTTAGACATAGAGACTCCAAATTTGCTGTGGGGACACATTGGACTGTCCTCTATCAGTGTGCCAAATTTCATAACTTTCCTACGTACGGTTCTATGGGCTGCCATAGACCGCAATGGCGGAAGAAGAAGAATAACTAATAATAATAATAATTGTTATAAGAAAACTAACAAATACAATAGGGTTCTACGCCCCTTCGGGGCTTGACCCCTAAATATAGCTGCAAGCAGCAATGCCGGGGTCAAGCCGAAAAGGGCACAAAAGGATGTAAAATTGAGATTGGATGAGCAGATTGAAGAACCTAAGTAAACCTAATAATTGTAGATGAAAAAACAAAAAAGTTATCCACAAAAATAATCTATGTTCTTGTCTACTGCAAATGTCCTTCTGTTATTGACAATTATGGAACATTAGAGCACTGAAGGACATGTGAGTGGTGTTTGCTGTGGCAAAACATCACATCATGTTATAACAAGTTTAATTAGTCAAAAGAGACCATCTCCGTGTCTCTACGATGTTCTGATGCAGAGATATAGCTTTTGCAAAAACGGTTAATAAGGTATTCTCAATGGTTGCTAGGGAGTGAATTGGCAACCACCAGTGATCATAGTCAAAGCCATGAAAGGAATAATCCATGATGACTCATGGTTTTAGATATGTTATTGCAGTAGTTTTAAGCAAAAATACCATATTTCTATCTCAAAACCACTAGGTGGTGCAATGACAAAATTTTGCATGCAACATCAGGTCATAATTGTGTTACATCTAGCTAGTTTTATGTCTATACACTTTAGTTTAGTGAAGAAACAGTTGTAAGACCATAGGGATGGCTTGTTATCAAAGGTTTTGTTCAATTATAAGGCCATCTAGTGGTGCAAGCATACAATTTTTTTTGTGTAGCCTCAGAATATGCTCATGCATCAGTGTATCAAATCTGGTGAAAAAATATATTTTCGTTACGAAGTTACAACCATTTATGTGTAATAAACACAAATTTTGAAGGAAATTTTTCGTTTTTTGCAATTTTCGGCCATTTCTGATAAAAATTTTAATATAACGCCAATAGAACTTTTTGTTCAGAAGGTAAGGTTAGTTTCTTCCTATGGTGTTTTCGAGTCGATCGGAAAAACGTTCGCGGAGATATTCACGCGTGTTTCTTAAGCGCTATTTTGCTGCGCAGGGTTAACCGTAAGGCGGATTCTGGCATGTTTGGTATCGTTGGACTCGACAACTATTCAGAACTCCAAAGCAACAAGTCCCGTGAAAATACGTCAATCGGAGCCAAAGTTATAGGTGTATAAAACATTTCTCTGGCCACTAGGTGGCGCTGCGACGAAACTGTGCATGCACCCTCAGTTCCTGACTGGCATCACAAGTACCAAGTGTCGTGTCAATAGGCCAAAGTTTGACGAAGATACAGCCTAAAACCCGTTTTTTTGCGCTCTACGTAAAATTCGTTAAGGCGGTATATGACAACGGATTGCTGTATCAAAATTCTTTTGATAACTTTTTGCCATGAGTGTCTCAAGATGATACATACCAATTTTCGTGGAAATCGGACAAAAGCTCTAGGACGAGTTCGAAAAAGTAGGTTTTTTAAACAATTCAAAATGGCGGAAACATTTAATGACGGAAAATGACGTCATAGGGTCCAATCGAATTGTCTTGAGCCAAGGAATCAGAGGAACCAATAATTTTGTTTCTGGGACTTACGGATCAGAAGTTATAACCAAAAACATAAGTGCAACTTTGGACTGTTGGTGGCGCTAGCGGGTTAGAGATAGAGACTCCAAATTTGCTGTGGGGACACATTGGACTGTCCTCTATCAGTGTGCTAAATTTCATAACTTTCCTATGTACGGTTCTATGGGCTGCCATAGACCGCAATGGCGGAAGAAGAACCAGAATAATAATTATTATAATAGGAAAACTAACAAATACAATAGGGGTCTTCGCCCCTTCAGGGCTTGACCCCTAAATATAGCTGCAAGCAGCAATGCCGGGGTCAAGCCGAAAAGGGCACAAAAGGATGTAAAATTGAGATTGGATAAGCAGATTGAAGAACCTAGGTAAATCTAATAATTTTAGATGAAAAAACAAAAAAGTTATCAACAAAATTAATCTAAGTTCTTGTCTACTGCAATCGTCCTTCTGTTATTGACAATCATGGAACATTAGAACACTGAAGGACATGTGAGTGGTGTTTGCAGTGGTCACATCATGTTACAACAAGTTTAATTAGTCAAAAGAGACCATCCCCATGTCTCTACGATGTTCTGATGCAGAGATATAGCTTTTGCAAAAACGGTTGATAAGGTATTCTCAATGGTTGCTAGGGAGTAAATTGGCAACCACCAGTGATTATAGTCAAAGCCATGAAAGGAATAATCCATGATGACTCATGGTTTTAGATGTGTTGTTGCAGTAGTTTTAGGCAAAAATACCATATTCCATCTCAAAACCAGTAGGTGGCGCAATGAAAAAATTGTGCATGCAACATCAGGTCATGATTGTGTTACATCTAGCTAGTTTTATGACTATACACTTTAGTTTAGTTAAGAAACAGTTGTATGACCATAGGGCTGGCTTGTTATCAAAGGTTTTGTTCAATTATAAGGCCATCTAGTGGTGCAAGCATACAATTTTTTTTGTGTGGCCTCAGAATGTGCTCATGCATCATCGTATCAAATCTGGTGAAAAAAATCTCTTTTCGTTACAAAGTTACAACCATTTATGTGTAAAAAACACAAAATTTGAAGGTAATTTTTCGTTTTTTGCAATTTTCGGCCATTTCTGATGAAAATTTTAATATAACGCCAATAGAACTTTTTGTTCAGAAGGTAAGGTTAGTTTCTTCCTATGGTGTTTTCGAGTCGATCGGAAAAACGTTCGCGGAGATATTTACGCGTGTTTCTTAAGTGCTATTTTGCTGCGCAGGGTTAACCGTAAGGCGAATTCGGGTATGTTTGGTATCGTTGGACTCGGCAACTATTTAGAACTCAAAGGAAACAAGTCCTGTGAAAATATGTCAATCGGAGCCAAAGTTATAGGCATGTAAAACATAAGTCTGACCACTAGGTGGCGCTGTGACGAAACTCTGCATGCACCCTTAGTTCCTGACTGGCATCACAAATACAAAGTATCGTGTCAATAGGCTTAAGTTTGGCGAAGATACAGCCTCAAATCCGTTTTTTTTAGCTCTACGTAAAATTTGTTGACGCGCTATACGACAACGGATTGGTTTATCAAAATTCTTTTAATAACTTTTTGCCTTGAGTGTCTCTAGATGGTGCATACCGATTTTCAAGGCAATCCGGCAAAAGCTCTAGGACGAGTTCGCAAAAGTAGGTTTTATGAATATTTAAAAATGGCGGGAAAATTTTCATGACGGAAAATGACGTCATAGGGTCCAATCGAATCGTCTTGAGCCAAGGAATCAGAGGAAACAAGAATTTAATTTCTAGGACGTACGGGTCAGAAGTTATAGGCAAAAACATAAGTGCAATTTTGGACTGTTGGTGGCGCTAGTGGGTTAGATATAGAGACTCCAAATTTGCTGTGGGGACACATTGGACTGTCGTTTATCAGTGTGCCAAATTTCATAACTTTCCTACGTACGGTTCTATGGGCTGCCATAGACCGCAATGGCGGAAGAAGAATAACGAATAATAATAATAAAATTAAGAAAACTAACAAATACAATAGGGTTCTACGCCCCTTCGGGGCTTGACCCCTAATTATTATAAAAAGAAAACTAACAAATACAATAGGGGTCTTCGCCCCTTCGGGGCTTGACCCCTAATAATAAAATTAAGAAAACTAACAAATACAATAGGGTTCTACGCCCCTTCGGGGCTTGACCCCTAAATATAGCTGCAAGCAGCGATACCGGGGTCAAGCCAAACATGGCAAAAAATTATTCATACGTGATGAGTGTCATAATTTAAGATCTAAGTTTGCATTAGTTTTAGGAAAAAAAGTGCAATTTTTTTGTATCTTGAGACCAATAGCTGGTGCTGTGCCGAAACAATAGATGATGCCTCAGGTCATGACTGTGATGACACATACCAAATTTAGTGTAAATACAATAAAGCGATACGGAGATATAGCCTTAAATGACTTGACCACTAGGGGGCACTGTCCAAAACAATAGATTGTGACTCAGGTCTTGATTTTGATGACACCCACCAAATTTGGTTTAAATACGATAAAGAGACACAGAGATATAGCTTCAAATCTCTTGACCACTAGGGGGCGCCGAAAAGTTTACAAGTCCTCCCAGAACATGTTGCTGATGAACCATACCAAGTTTCATAACAATACGCAATTGCGTTTCTGAAATACTTGAACTTAAAGAAAAAATCAAAATGGCCGACACACAAATGGCCGACCAAAAACCAGTTGGTGTCGTTTGACTCGGCATGCCTCACGAAATCTAAGAAGACCAGTCTCATAATTTTACATTCAAATTTGCAGTAGTTATAAGCAAAAATAGAATTTTTTTATATCTCGTGACCAGTAGGGGGCAGTGTGACGAAATGGTGCATGCACCCTCAGGTCATCACTGTTATGACATATACCAAGTCTCATATTAATACGCAAAAGTTTTGCGAAGATACAGGCTCAAACACATTTTGGCGTGCTCGCCCTCGCATTCTTTGATGCGTTATACGACAACGGATAGGTCTACCGAAAATCTTTTGATAACTTTTTGTCTAGAGTGTCTCTAGATGATGCATACCAAAAATCAAGCCAATCACACGAGCGCTCTAGGAGGAGTTCGAAAAAGTAGGTGTTCAATATAATTCAAAATGGCCGACAGGAAGTAGGTTTGACTCAGACATATTTGATACCGTCGGACTCAGCATGAGCCAAGGAATCAATAGAGTGAAGTCTTATGTCATAGTGGCAATTTAATCAAATGATATAAAGATTTTAAACAATTTATTTACATATCCTGACCACTAGGTGGCGCCGTCCTAAAGATTTATAGGTGCGCTCAGAACATGTCACCGATGAACCATGCCAAATTTCGTAGCGATACGCCATTTGTTTGTGAAATACTGAACTTAATGAGAAAATTCAAAATGGCCGACACCCAAAATGGCCGACCGAAAACGGTTTGGTATCGTTTGACTCGGCATGCCTCAAGGAATCTAACAAGACCTCCTTCATGATTTTAGACTCAAGTTTGAAGTAGTTATAAGCGAAAATAGGCATTTTTCGAATCTCGTGACCACTAGGTGGCGCTGTGACGAAACGTTGCAGGCACCCTCAGGTCATGACTGTTATGACATATACCAAGTTTTGTGTCGATACACAAAAGTTTTGCGAAGATACGGCCTCACGTCTGTTTTGGCGTGCTCGCCGCCATATATGTTGTCAATTTATATGAGAACGCATTGGTCTATCAAAAAGCTTTTGATAACTTTTTGTCTTGGGTGTCTCTAGATGCTACATACCAAAGGACATGCAAATCGGACAAACGGTCTAGGAGGAGTTGGAAAAAGTAGGTTTTACGAAAAATTCAAAATGGCGGAAAGATGTGCATGACACAAATGACATCAATGTGTGCAATTGAATCATCATGAGCCAAGGATTCAGAGGAAACAAGAATTTAGTTTCTAGGTCTCACGGGTCAGAAGTTGTGAGCATGAACATTAGTGGATTTTTGGACTGTTGGTGGCGCTAGAGGGTTTGAGTCAGACACACCAATGTTGCTATAGTAACTTCTGAGACTGTCCTCTACATGTGTGCCAAATTTCATAACTTTCCTATGTACGGTTCTATGGGCTGCCATTGAATTTCGGCGGAAGAACGAGGAAGAAAAATAATAATAATAAGAAAACTAACAATAACAATAGGGTTCTACGCCCCTTCGGGGCTTGACCCCTAAATATAGCTGCAAGCAGCGATACCGGGGTCAAGCCAAACATGGCAAAAAATGATTCATACGTGATGACTGTCATGATTTAAGATCTAAGTTTGCATTAGTTTTATGTACAAAAAGCAATTTTTTTGTATCTTGAGACCACTAGGTGGCGCTGTGCCGAAAGAATAGATGGTGCCTCAGGTCATGACTGTGATGACACATACCAAATTTAGTGTAAATACAATAAAGCAATACGGAGATATAGCCTTAAATGACTTGACCACTAGGGGGCACTGACCAAAAAATAAATTGTGACTCAGGTCTTGATTGTGATGACACCCACCAAATTTGGTGTAAATACGATAAAGAGATGCAGAGATATAGCTTCAAATCTCTTGACCACTAGGTGGCACCGGAAAGTTTACAAGTCCTCCCAGAACATGTTGCTGATGAACCATACCAAGTTTCATAACAATACGCAATTGTGTTTCTGAAATACTTCAATTTAAAGAAAAAATTCAAAATGGCCGACACACAAAATGGCAGACCAAAAACCATTTGGTATCGTTTGACTCGGCATGCCTCACGAAATCTAAAAAGACTAGTCTCATAATTTTACATTCAAGTTTGCAGTAGTTATAAGCAAAAATAGACATATTTTATATCTCATGACCAGTAGGGGGCAGTGTGACGAAATGGTGCATGCACCCTCAGGTCATCACTGTTATGACATATACCAAGTCTCATATTAATACGCAAAAGTTTTGCGAAGATACAGGCTCAAACACATTTTGGCGTGCTCGCCCTCGCATTCTTTGATGCGTTATACGACAACGGATAGGTCTACCGAAAAGCTTTTGATAACTTTTTGTCTAGAGTGTCTCTAGATGATGCCTACCAAAATTCAAGCCAATCAAACAAGCGCTCTAGGAGGAGTTCGAAAAAGTAGGTCTTCAATATAATTCAAAATGGCCGACAGGAAGTAGGTTTGACTCAGACATACTTGGTACAGTCGGACTCAGCATGAGCCAAGGAATCAATAGAGTGAAGTCTTATGTCATAGTGGCAATTTAATCAAATGAAATAAAGATTTTAAACAATTAATTTACATATCCTGACCACTAGGTGGCGCCGTCCTAAAGATTTATAGGTGCGCTCAGAACATGTCACTGATGAACCATGCCAAATTTCGTAGCGATACGCCATTCTGTTTGTGAAATACTGAACTTAATGAGAAAATTCAAAATGGCCGACACCCAAAATGGCCGACCGAAAACCGTTTGGTATCGTTTGACTCAGCATGTCTCAAGGAATCTAACAAGACCACCTTCATGATTTTAGACTCAAGTTTGAAGTAGTTATAAGCGAAAATAGGCATTTTTCGAATCTCGTGACCACTAGGTGGCGCTGTGACGAAACGTTGCAGGCACCCTCAGGTCATGACTGTAATGACATATACCAAGTTTCGTGTCGATACACCAAAGTGTTGCGAAGATACGGCCTCACGTCCGTTTTGGCGTGCTCGCCACCGTATATGTTGTCACGGTATACAAGAACGCATTGGTCTATCAAAAAGCTTTTGGTAACTTTTTGTCAGGGGTGTCTCTAGATGCTAGATACCAAAGGACATGCAAATCGGACAAACGGTCTAGGAGGAGTTCGAAAAAGTAGGTTTTACGGAAAATTCAAAATGGCGGAAAGATGTGCATGACACAAATGACATCAATGTGTGCATTTGAATCAGCATGAGCCAAGGATTCAGAGGAAACAAGAATTTAGTTTCTAGGACTCACGGGTCAGAAGTTATGAGCATGAACATAAGTGGATTTTTGGACTGTTGGTGGCGCTAGAGGGTTTGAGTCAGACACACCAAAGTTGCTATAGTAACTTCTGAGACTGTCCTCTACATGTGTGCCAAATTTCATAACTTTCCTATGTACGGTTCTATGGGCTGCCATTGACTTTCGGCGGAAGAACTAGGAAGAAAAATAATAATAATAATAATAATAATAATAATAAGAAAACTAACAATAACAATAGGGTTCTACGCCCCTTCGGGGCTTGACCCCTAATAATAAGAAAACTAACAATAACAATAGGGTTCTACGCCCCTTCGGGGCTTGACCCCTAAATATAGCTGCAAGCAGCAATGCCGGGGTCAAGCCAAAAAGGGCACAGAAGAAAGTAAAGTTGAATTGGATAAGCAGATTGAAGAACCTAGTTAAACCTAATAATTTTAGATGAAAAAACAAAAAAGTTATCAACAAAAATAATTTAAGTTCTTGTCTACTGCAATCGTCCTTCTGTTATTGACAATCATGGAACATTAGAGCACTGAAAGACATGTGAGGTGTGTTTGCAGTGGCAAAACATGGGTCACATTATGTTACAACTAGTTTAATTAGTCAAAAGAGACCATCCTCGTGTCTCTACAATGTTCTGATGCAGAGATATAGCTTTTGCAAAAACGGTTAATAAGGTATTCTCAATGGTTGCTAGGGAGTGAATTGGCAACCACCAGTGATCATAGTCAAAGCCATGAAAGGAATAATCCATGATGACTCATGGTTTTAGATGTGTTGTTGCAGTAGTTTTAGGCAAAAATACCATATTCCATCTCAAAACCAGTAGGTGGTGCAATGAAAAAATTGTGCATGCAACATCAGGTCATGATTGTGTTACATCTAGCTAGTTTTATGACTATACACTTTAGTTTAGTTAAGAAACAGTTGTATGACCATAGGGCTGGCTTGTTATCAAAGGTTTTGTTCAATTATAAGGCCATCTAGTGGTGCAAGCATACAATTTTTTTTGTGTGGCCTCAGAATGTGCTCATGCATCAGCGTATCAAATCTGGTGAAAAAATATATTTTCGTTACAAAGTTACAACCATTTATGTGTAAAAAACACAAAATTTGAAGGTAATTTTTTGTTTTTCGCAATTTTCGGCCATTTCTGATGAAAATTGTAATATAACGCCAATAGAACTTTTTGTTCAGAAGGTAAGGTTAGTTTCTTCCTATGGTGTTTTCGAGTCGATCGGAAAAACGTTTGCGGAGATATTTACGCGTGTTTCTTAAGCGCTATTTTGCTGCGCAGGGTTAACCGTAAGGCGAATTCTGGTATGTTTGGTATCGTTGGACTCGGCAACTATTCAGAACTCCAAGAAAACAAGTCCCGTGAAAATACGTCAATCGGAGTCAAAGTTATAGGCGTGTAAAACATAAGTCTGACCACTAGGTGGCGCTGTGACGAAACTCTGCATGCACCCTTAGTTCCTGACTGGCATCACAAATACAAAGTATCGTGTCAATAGGCTTAAGTTTGGCAAAGATACAGCCTCAAATCCGTTTTTTTGAGCTCTACGTAAAATTTGTTGACGCGCTATACGACAACGGATTGGTTTATCAAAATTCTTTTAATAACTTTTTGCCTTGAGTGTCTCTAGATGGTGCATACCGATTTTCAAGGCAATCCAGCAAAAGCTCTAGGACGAGTTCGCAAAAGTAGGTTTTATGAATATTTAAAAATGGCGGGAAAATTTTCATGACGTAAAATGACGTCATAGGGTCCAATCGAATCGTCTTGAGCCAAGGAATCAGAGGAAACAAGAATTTAATTTCTAGGACTTACGGATCAGAAGTTATAAGCAAAAACATAAGTGCAACTTTGGACTGTTGGTGGCGCTAGCGGGTTAGACATAGAGACTCCAAATTTGTTGTGGGGACACATTGGAGTGTCCTTTATCAGTGTGCCAAATTTCATAACTTTCCTACGTACGGTTCTATGGGCTGCCATAGACCGCAATGGCGGAAGAAGAATAACTAATAATAATAATTATTATTATTATAAAAAGAAAACTAACGGATACAATAGGGGTCTTCGCCCCTTCGGGGCTTGACCCCTAAATATAGCTGCAAGCAGCGATACCGGGGTCAAGCCAAACATGGCAAAAAATGATTCATACGTGATGACTGTCATGATTTCACATCTAAGTTTGCAATATTTTTATGAAAAAATAGCAATTTGTTTGTATCTTGAAACCACTAGGTGGCGCTGTGCCGAAACAATAGATGGTGCCTCAGGTCATGACTGTGATGACACATACCAAATTTAGTGTAAATACGATAAAGCGATATGGAGATATAGCCTTAAATGACTTGACCACTAGGGGACACTGACCAAACCATAAATTATGACTCAGGTCTTGATTGTGATGACACCCACCAAATTTGGTGTAAATATGATAAAGCGATACGGAGATATAGCCTTAAATGACTTGACCACTAGGGGGCACTGACCAAACCATAAATTATGACTCAGGTCTTGATTGTGATGACACCCACCAAATTTGGTGTAAATACGATAAAGACATGCAGAGATATAGCTTCAAATCTCTTGACCACTAGGGGGTGCCAAAAGGTTTACAAGTTCTGCCAGAACATGTTGCTGATGAACCGTACCAAGTTTCATAACTATACGCAATTGCGTTTCTGAAATACTTGAATTTAAAGAAAAAATTCAAAATGGCCGACACACAAAATGGCCGACCAAAAACCATTTGTTATCGTTTGACTCGGCATGCCTCACGAAATCTAACAAGACCAGTCTCATAATTTTACATTCAAATTTGCAGTAGTTATAAGCAAAAATAGACATTTTTTATATCTCGTGACCAGTAGGGGGCAGTGTGACAAAATGGTGCATGCACCCTCAGGTCATCACTGTTATGACATTTACCAAGTCTCATATTAATACGCAAAAGTTTTGCGAAGATAAAGGCTCAAACACATTTTGGCGTGCTCGCCCTCGCATTCTTTGATGCGTTATACGACAACGGATAGGTATACCGAAAATCTTTTGATAACTTTTTGTCTAGAGTGTCTCTAGATGATGCATACCAAAAATCAAGCCAATCACACGAGCGCTCTAGGAGGAGTTCGAAAAAGTAGGTGTTCAATATAATTCAAAATGGCCGACAGGAAGTAGGTTTGACTCTATCATATTTGGTACAGTCGGACTCAGCACGAGCCAAGGAATCAATAGAGTGAAGTCTCATTTCAGTGTGGCAAATGAATCAAATGCTATAAAGATTTTAAACAATTTATTTATATATCCTGACCACTAGGTGTCGCTGTCCTAAAGATTTATAGGTGCGCTCAGAACATGTCACTGATGAACCATGCCAAATTTCGTAGCGATACGTCATTCTGTTTGTGAAATACTGAACTTAATGAGAAAATTCAAAATGGCCGACACCCAAAATGGCCGACCGAAAACCGTTTGTTATCGTTTGACTCGGCATGCCTCAAGGAATCTTACAAGACCACCTTCATGATTTTAGACTCAAGTTTGAAGTAGTTATAAGCGAAAATAGGCATTTTTCGAATCTCGTGACCACTAGGTGGCGCTGTGACGAAACGTTGCAGGCACCCTCAGGTCATGACTGTAATGACATATACCAAGTTTCGTGTCGATACAATAAAGTTTTGCGAAGATACGGCCTCACGTCCGTTTTGGCGTGCTCGCCGCCATATATGTTGTCACTGTATACGAGAACGCATTGGTCTATCAAAAAGCTTTTGATAACTTTTTGTCTGGGGTGTCTCTAGATGCTACATACCAAAGGACATGCAAATCGGACGAACGGTCTAGGAGGAGTTCGAAAAAGTAGGTTTTACGGAAAATTCAAAATGGCGGAAAGATGTGCATGACACAAATGACATCAATGTGTGCAATTGAATCATCATGAGCAAAGGATTCAGAGGAAAGAAGAATTTAGTTTCTAGGTCTCACGGGTCAGAAGTTATGAGCATGAACATAAGTGGATTTTTGGACTGTTGGTGGCGCTAGAGGGTTTGAGTCAGACACACCAATGTTGCTATAGTAACTTCTGAGACTGTCCTCTACATGTGTGCCCAATTTCATAACTTTCCTACGTACGGTTCTATGGGCTGCCATTGACTTTTGGGTGGAAGAACGCGGAACAAGAATAATAATAATAATAATAAGAAAACTAACAATAACAATAGGGTTCTACGCCCCTTCGGGGCTTGACCCCTAAATATAGCTGCAAGCAGCGATACCGGGGTCAAGCCAAAAAGGGCACAGAAGAAGGTAAACTTGAGTCCGGATGAGCAGTTTAAAAAACGTAGCAACACCTCCTGATTTCAGACAAATTAATATAACAGTAATCAGCAAAAAAGCTGTGTTCTAATTCAGTGAAATCTCTCCCTCACGTCTTGAGGAGCATTGACAACTAGAACACTGAAGGAAATGTGAGTGGTGCTTGCAGTGGTAATACTCAGCTCACAAAATGTTACTGTGGTGTTAATGAGTCGAAAGAGCCCACCCCCATGTCTCTACGCTGTTCTGATGAAGAGATATAGCTCTTGCAAAAACAGTTGATAAGGTATTCTCATTGGTTGCTAGACAGTAAATTGACATCCACCAGTGATTATAATCCAAGCCATGAAATGAATAATCCATGATGACTTGTGGTTTTAGATGTGTTTGTTGCAGTAGTTTTAGGCAAAAATTACCATTTTCTATCTCAAAACCACTAGGTGGCGCTGTGACAAAATTGTGCATGCAACTTCAGGTCATGATTACGTTACATTGAGCTAGTTTTATGACTATACACTTTAGTTTAGTGAAGAAACAGTTGTATGACCATAGGGCTGGCTTGTTATCAAAGGTTTTGTTCAATTATAAGGCCATCTAGTGGTGCAAGCATACAATTTTTTTGTGTAGCCTCAGAATGTGCTCATGCATCAGCGTATCAAATCTGGTGAAAAAATCTCTTTTCGTTACAAAGTTACAACCATTTATGTGTAAAAAACACAAAATTTGAAGGTAATTTTTCGTTTTTTGCAATTTTCGGCCATTTCTGATGAAAATTTTAATATAACGTCAATAGAACTTTTTGTTCAGAAGTTAAGGTTAGTTTCTTCCTATGGTGTTTTCGAGTCGATCGGAAAAACGCTCGCGGAGATATTCACGCGTGTTTTTTAAGCGCTATTTTGCTGCGCAGGGTTAACCGTAAGGCGAATTCTGGCATGTTTGGTATCGTTGGACTCGGCAACTATTCAGAACTCCAAAGAAACCAGTCCCGTGAAAATACGTTAATCAGAGCCAAAATTATAGGCGTGTAAAGCATAAGTCTGACCACTAGGTGGCGCTGTGACGAAACTCTGCAGGCACCCGTAGTTCCTGACTGGCATCACAAGTACCAAGTATAGTGTCTATAGGCTTAAGTTTGCCGAAGATACAGCCTCAAATCCGTTTTTTTGCGCTCTACGTAAAATTCGTTGATGCGGTTTACGGAAACGGATTGACGAATTGACATGAATTCCATAACTTTTTGTCGTGAGGGTCTGTAGATGCTACATACCGATTTTCGTGGAAATCGGGCAAAAGCTCTAGGACGAGTTCGCAAAAGTAGGTTTTACGAATAATTCAAAATGGCGGAAAAATTTTCATGACGGAAAATGACGTCATAGGGTCCAGTCGAATTGTCTTGAGCCAAGGAATCAGAGGAAACAAGAATTTAATTTCTAGGACGTACGGGTCAGAAGTTATAAGCAAAAACGTAAGTGCAACTTTGGACTGTTGGTGGCGCTAGCGGGTTAGACATAGAGACTCCACATTTGCTATGGGGACACATTGGACTGTCCTTTATCAGTGTGCCAAATTTTATAACTTTCCTACGTACGGTTCTATGGGCTACCATAGACCGCAATGGCGGAAGAAGAAGAAGAAGAAGAAGCAGAAATATAGCTGCAAGCAGCGATACCGGGGTCAAGCCAAACATGGCAAAAATAATTCATACGTGATGACTGTCATGATTTAAGATCTAAGTTTGCATTAGTTTTAGGAAAAAATAGCAATTTTTTGTATCTTGTGACCACTAGGAGGCACTGTGCCGAAACAAGAGATGGTGCCTCAGGCCATGACTGTGATGACACATACCAAATTTAGTGTAAATACGATAAAGCGATACGGAGATATAGCCTAAAATGACTTGACCACTAGGGGGCACTGACCAAAACAATAGATGGTGACTCAGGTCATGATTGTGATGACACCCACCAAATTTGGTGTAAATGCGATAAAGAGATGCAGAGATATAGCTTCAAATCTCTTGACCACTAGGGGGCGCCGAAAAGTTTACAAGTCCTCCCGGAACATGTTGCTGATGAACCATACCAAGTTTCATAACAATACGCAATTGCGTTTCTGAAATACTTGAACTTAAAGAAAAAATTCAAAATGGCCGACACACAAAATGGCCGACCAAAAACCATTTGGTATCGTTTGACTCGGCATGCCTCACGAAATCTAACAAGACCAGTCTCATAATTTTACATTCAAGTTTGCAGTAGTTATAAGCAAAATTAGAAATGTTTAATATCTCATGACCAGTAGGGGGCAGTGTGACGAAATGGTGCATGCACCCTCAGGTCATCACTGTTATGACATATACCAAGTCTCATATTAATACGCAAAAGTTTTGCGAAGATACAGGCTCAAACACATTTTGGCGTGCTCGCCCTCGCATTCTTTGATGCGTTATACGACAACGGATAGGTCTACCGAAAAGCTTTTGATAACTTTTTGTCTAGAGTGTCTCTAGAAGATGCATACCAAAAATCAAGCCAATCAGACGAGCGCTCCAGGAGGAGTTCGAAAAAGTAGGTGTTCAATATAATTCAAAATGGCCGACAGGAAGTAGGTTTGACTCAGATATATTTGGTACAGTTGGACTCAGCATGAGCCAAGGAATCAATAGAGTGAAGTCTTATGTCATAGTGGCAATTTAATCAAATGATATAAAGATTTTAAACAATTTATTTACATATCCTGACCACTAGGTGGCGCTGTCCTAAAGATTTATAGGTGAGCTCAGAACATGTCACCGATGAACCATGCCAAATTTCGCAGCGACACGCCACTCCGTTTGTGAAATACTGAACTCAATGAGAAAATTCCAAATGGCCGACACCCAAAATGGCCGACCGAAAACCGTTTGGTATCGTTTGACTCGGCATGCCTCAAGGAATCTTACAAGACCACCTTCATGATTTTAGACTCAAGTTTGAAGTAGTTATAAGCGAAAATAAGCATTTTTCGAATCTCGTGACCACTAGGTGGCGCTGTGACGAAACGTTGCAGGCACCCTCAGGTCAGGACTGTAATGACATATACCCAGTGTCGTGTCGATACAATAAAGTTTTGCGAAGATAGCGCCTCACGTCCGTTTTGGCGGGCTCGCCGCCATATATGTTGTGAATTTATACGAGAACGCATTGGTCTATCAAAAAGCTTTTGATAACTTTTTGTCTGGGGTGTCTCTAGATGCTACATACCAAAGGACATGCAAAACGGACGGACGGTCTAGGAGGAGTTCGAAAAAGTAGGTTTTACGGAAAATTCAAAGTGGCGGAAAGATGTGCATGACACAAATGACATCAACATACGCAACTGAATCATCATGAGCCAAGGATTCAGAGGAAACAAGAATTTATTTTCTAGGACTCACGGGTCACAAGTTGTGAGCATGAACATAAGTGGATTTTTGGACTGTTGGTGGCGCTAGAGGGTTTGAGTCAGACACACCAATGTTGCTATAGTAACTTCTGTGACTGTCCTCTACATGTGTGCCAAATTTCATAACTTTCCTATGTACGGTTCTATGGGCTGCCATTGACTTTTGGGTGGAAGAACGAGGAACAAGAATAACAATAATAATAATAAATATAGCTGCAAGCAGCGATACCGGGGTCAAGCCAAACATGGCAAAAAATGATTCATACGTGATGACTGTCATGATTTAAGATCTAAGTTTGCATTAGTTTTAGAAAAAAAAGCAATTTTTTCATATCTTGAGACCACTAGGTGGCGCTGTGCCGAAACAATAGATGGTGCCTCAGGTCATGACTGTGATGACACATACCAAATTTAGTGTAAATACGACAAAGCGATACGGAGATATAGCCTTAAATGACTTGACCACTAGGGGGCACTGACCAAACAATAAATTGTGACTTAGGTCTTGATTGTGATGACACCCACCAAATTTGGTGTAAATACGATAAAGAGATGCAGAGATATAGCTTCAAATCTCTTGACCACTAGGGGGCGCCGAAAAGTTTACAAGTCCTTTCGGAACATGTTGCTGATGAACCATACCAAGTTTCATAACAATACGCAATTGCGTTTCTGAAATACTTGAACTTAAAGAAAAAATTCAAAATGGCCGACACACAAAATGGCCGACCAAAAACCATTTGGTATCGTTTGACTCGGCATGCCTCAAGAAATCTAACAAGACCAGTTTCATAATTTTACATTCAAATTTGCAGTAGATATAAGCAAAAATAAAAAAAATGTATATCTCGTGACCAGTAGGGGGCAGTGTGACGAAATGGTGCATGCACCCTCAGGTCATCACCGTTATGACATATACCAAGTCTCATATTAATACGCAAAAGTTTTGCGAAGATACAGGCTCAAACACATTTTGGCGTGCTCGCCCTCGCACTCTTTGATGCGTTATACGACAACGGATAGGTCTACTGAAAATCTTTTGATAACTTTTTGTCTAGAGTGTCTCTAGATGGTGCATACCAAAAATCAAGCCAATCACACAAGCGCTCTAGGAGGAGTTCGAAAAAGTAGGTGTTCAATATAATTCAAAATGGCCGACAGGAAGTAGGTTTGACTCAGACATATTTGGTACAGTCGGACTCAGCATGAGCCAAGGAATCAATAGAGTGAAGTCTTATGTCATAGTGGCAATTTAATCAAATGATATAAAGATTTAAAAAATTGTTTTTACATATCCTGACCACTAGGTGGCGCCGTCCTAAAGATTTATAAGTGCGCTCAGAACATGTCACTGATGAACCATGCCAAATTTCGTAGCGATACGCCATTCTGTTTGTGAAATACTGAACTTAATGAGAAAATTCAAAATGGCCGACACCCAAAATGGCCGACCGAAAACCGTTTGGTATCGTTTGACTCGGCATGCCTCAAGGAATCTAACAAGACCACCTTCATGATTTTAGACTCAAGTTTGAAGTAGTTATAAGCGAAAATAGGCATTTTTCGAATCTCGTGACCACTAGGTGGCGCTGTGACGAAACGTTGCAGGCACCCTCAGGTCATGACTGTAATGACATATACCAAGTTTCGTGTCGATACAATAAAGTTTTGCGAAGATACGGCCTCACGTCCGTTTTGGCGTGCTCGCCGCCTTGTATGTTGTCACTGTATACGAGAACGCATTGGTCTATCAAAAAGCTTTTGATAACTTTTTGTCTGGGGTGTCTCTAGATGCTATATACCAAAGGACATGAAAATCAGACGCACGCTGTAGGAGGAGTTCGAAAAAGTAGGTTTTACGGAAAATTCAAAATGGCGGAAAGATGTGCATGACACAAATGACATCAATGTGTGCATTTGAATCAACATGAGCCAAGGATTCAGAGGAAACAAGAATTTAGTTTCTAGGACTCACGGGTCAGAAGTTGTGAGCATGAACATTAGTGGATTTTTGGACTGTTGGTGGCGCTAGAGGGTTTGAGTCAGACACACCAATGTTGCTATAGTAACTTCTGAGACTGTCCTCTACATGTGTGCCAAATTTCATAACTTTCCTATGTACGGTTCTATGGGCTGCCATTGACTTTCGGCGGAAGAACGAGGAAGAAAAATAATAATAATAATAATAAGAAAACTAACAATAACAATAGGGTTCTACGCCCCTTCGGGGCTTGACCCCTAAATATAGCTGCAAGCAGCGATACCGGGGTCAAGCCAAACATGGCAAAAAATGATTCATACGTGATGACTGTCATGATTTCACATCTAAGTTTGCAATATTTTTATGAAAAAATAGCAATTTTTTTGTATCTTGAGACCACTAGGTGGGGCGGAGCCGAAACAATAGATGGTGCCTCAGGTCATGACTGTGATGACACATACTCAATTTAGTGTAAATACGATAAAGCAATACAGAGATATAGCCTTAAATGACTTGACCACTAGGGGGCACTAACCAAACAATAAATTGTGACTCAGGTCTTGATTGTGATGACACCCACCAAATTTGGTGTAAATACAATAAAGAGATGCAGAGATATAGCCTTAAATGACTTGACCACTAGGGGGCACTGACCAAAAAATAAATTGTGATTCAGGTCTTGATTGTGATGACACCCACCAAATTTGGTGTAAATACGATAAAGAGATGCAGAGATATAGCTTCAAATCTCTTGACCACTAGGGGGCACCGAAAAGTTTACAAGTCCTCCCAGAACATGTTGCTGATGAACCATACCAAGTTTCATAACAATACGCAATTGCGTTTCTGAAATACTTGAACTTAAAGAAAAAATTCAAAATGGCCGACACACAAAATGGCCGACCAAAAACCATTTGGTATCGTTTGACTCGGCATGCCTCAAGAAATCTAACAAGACCAGTCTCATAATTTTACATTCAAGTTTGCAGTAGTTATAAACAAAAATAGACATTTTTTATATCTTGTGACCAGTAGGGGGCAGTGTGACGAAATGGTGCATGCACCCTCAGGTCATCACTATTATGACATATACCAAGTCTCATATTAATACCTAAAAGTTTTGCGAAGATACAGGCTCAAACACATATTGGCGTGCTCGCCCTCGCATTCTTTGATGCGTTATACGACAACGGATAGGTCTACCGAAAAGCTTTTGATAACTTTTTGTCTAGAATGTCTCTAGACGATGCTTACCAAAAATCAAGCCAATCACACGAGCGCTCTAGGAGGAGTTCGAAAAAGTAGGTGTTCAATATAATTCAAAATGGCCGACAGGAAGTAGGTTTGACTCAGACATATTTGGTACAGTCGGACTCAGCATGAGCCCAGGAATCAATAAAGTGAATTCTTATGTCATAGTGGCAATTTAATCAAATGAAATAAAGATTTTAAACAATTTATTTACATATCCTGACCACTAGGTGGCGCTGTCTTAAAGATTTATAGGTGCGCTCAGAACATGTCACTGATGAACCATGCCAAATTTCGTAGCGATACGCCATTCTCTTTGTGAAATACTGAACTTAATGAGAAAATTCAAAATGGCCGACACCCAAAATGGCCGACCGAAAACCGTTTGGTATCGTTTGACTCGGCATGCCTCAAGGAATCTAACAAGACCACCTTCATGATTTTAGACTCAAGTTTGAAGTAGTTATAAGCAAAAATAGGCATTTTTCGAATCTCGTGACCACTAGGTGGCGCTGTGACGAAACGTTGCAGGCACCCTCAGGTCATGACTGTAATGACATATACCAAGTTTCGTGTCGATACATTAAAGTTTTGCGAAGATACGGCCTCACGTCCGTTTTTGCGTGCTCGCCGCCTTGTATGTTGTTACTGTATACGAGAACGCATTGATCTATCAAAAAGCTTTTGATAACTTTTTGTCTGGGGTGTCTCTAGATGCTATATACCAAAGGACATGCAAATCGGACGAACGCTCTAGGAGGAGTTCGAAAAAGTAGGTTTTACGGAAAATTCAAAATGGCGGAAAGATTTGCATGACACAAATGGCATCAATGTGTGCATTTGAATCATCATGAGCAAAGGATTCAGAGGAAACAAGAATCTAGTTTCTAGGACTCACGGGTCAGAAGTTATGAGCATGAACATAAGTGGATTTTTGGACTGTTGGTGGCGCTAGAGGGTTTGAGTCAGACACACCAATGTTGCTATAGTAACTTCTGAGACTGTCCTCTACATGTGTGCCAAATTTCATAACTTTCCTACGTACGGTTCTATGGGCTGCCATTGACTTCAATGGCGGAAGAGAAAACATAATAATAATAAGAAAACTAACAAATATAGCTGCAAGCAGCGATACCGGGGTCAAGCCAAACATGGCAAAAAATGATTCATACGTGATGACTGTCATGATTTCACATCTAAGTTTGCAATATTTTTATGAAAAAATAGCAATTTGTTTGTATCTTGAAACCACTAGGTGGCGCTGTGCCGAAACAATAGATGGTGCCTCAGGTCATGACTGTGATGACACATACCAAATTTAGTGTAAATACGATAAAGCGATATGGAGATATAGCCTTAAATGACTTGACCACTAGGGGACACTGACCAAACCATAAATTATGACTCAGGTCTTGATTGTGATGACACCCACCAAATTTGGTGTAAATACGATAAAGCGATACGGAGATATAGCCTTAAATGACTTGACCACTAGGGGGCACTGACCAAACCATAAATTATGACTCAGGTCTTGATTGTGATGACACCCACCAAATTTGGTGTAAATACGATAAAGACATGCAGAGATATAGCTTCAAATCTCTTGACCACTAGGGGGTGCCAAAAGGTTTACAAGTTCTGCCAGAACATGTTGCTGATGAACCGTACCAAGTTTCATAACTATACGCAATTGCGTTTCTGAAATACTTGAATTTAAAGAAAAAATTCAAAATGGCCGACACACAAAATGGCCGACCAAAAACCATTTGTTATCGTTTGACTCGGCATGCCTCACGAAATCTAACAAGACCAGTCTCATAATTTTACATTCAAATTTGCAGTAGTTATAAGCAAAAATAGACATTTTTTATATCTCGTGACCAGTAGGGGGCAGTGTGACAAAATGGTGCATGCACCCTCAGGTCATCACTGTTATGACATTTACCAAGTCTCATATTAATACGCAAAAGTTTTGCGAAGATACAGGCTCAAACACATTTTGGCGTGCTCGCCCTCGCATTCTTTGATGCGTTATACGACAACGGATAGGTCTACCGAAAATCTTTTGATAACTTTTTGTCTAGAGTGTCTCTAGATGATGCATACCAAAAATCAAGCCAATCACACGAGCGCTCTAGGAGGAGTTCGAAAAAGTAGGTGTTCAATATAATTCAAAATGGCCGACAGGAAGTAGGTTTGACTCTATCATATTTGGTACAGTCGGACTCAGCACGAGCCAAGGAATCAATAGAGTGAAGTCTCATTTCAGTGTGGCAAATGAATCAAATGCTATAAAGATTTTAAACAATTTATTTATATATCCTGACCACTAGGTGGCGCTGTCCTAAAGATTTATAGGTGCGCTCAGAACATGTCACTGATGAACCATGCCAAATTTCGTAGCGATACGTCATTCTGTTTGTGAAATACTGAACTTAATGAGAAAATTCAAAATGGCCGACACCCAAAATGGCCGACCGAAAACCGTTTGTTATCGTTTGACTCGGCATGCCTCAAGGAATCTTACAAGACCACCTTCATGATTTTAGACTCAAGTTTGAAGTAGTTATAAGCGAAAATAGGCATTTTTCGAATCTCGTGACCACTAGGTGGCGCTGTGACGAAACGTTGCAGGCACCCTCAGGTCATGACTGTAATGACATATACCAAGTTTCGTGTCGATACAATAAAGTTTTGCGAAGATACGGCCTCACGTCCGTTTTGGCGTGCTCGCCGCCATATATGTTGTCACTGTATACGAGAACGCATTGGTCTATCAAAAAGCTTTTGATAACTTTTTGTCTGGGGTGTCTCTAGATGCTACATACCAAAGGACATGCAAATCGGACGAACGGTCTAGGAGGAGTTCGAAAAAGTAGGTTTTACGGAAAATTCAAAATGGCGGAAAGATGTGCATGACACAAATGACATCAATGTGTGCAATTGAATCATCATGAGCAAAGGATTCAGAGGAAAGAAGAATTTAGTTTCTAGGTCTCACGGGTCAGAAGTTATGAGCATGAACATAAGTGGATTTTTGGACTGTTGGTGGCGCTAGAGGGTTTGAGTCAGACACACCAATGTTGCTATAGTAACTTCTGAGACTGTCCTCTACATGTGTGCCAAATTTCATAACTTTCCTACGTACGGTTCTATGGGCTGCCATTGACTTTTGGGTGGAAGAACGCGGAACAAGAATAATAATAATAATAAATATAGCTGCAAGCAGCAATGCCGGGGTCAAGCCGAAAAGGGCACAAAAGGATGTAAAATTGAGATTGGATAAGCAGATTGAAGAACCTAGGTAAATCTAATAATTTTAGATGAAAAAACAAAAAAGTTATCAACAAAATTAATCTAAGTTCTTGTCTACTGCAATCGTCCTTCTGTTATTGACAATCATGGAACATTAGAACACTGAAGGACATGTGAGTGGTGTTTGCAGTGGTCACATCATGTTACAACAAGTTTAATTAGTCAAAAGAGACCATCCCCATGTCTCTACGATGTTCTGATGCAGAGATATAGCTTTTGCAAAAACGGTTGATAAGGTATTCTCAATGGTTGCTAGGGAGTAAATTGGCAACCACCAGTGATTATAGTCAAAGCCATGAAAGGAATAATCCATGATGACTCATGGTTTTAGATGTGTTGTTGCAGTAGTTTTAGGCAAAAATACCATATTCCATCTCAAAACCAGTAGGTGGCGCAATGAAAAAATTGTGCATGCAACATCAGGTCATGATTGTGTTACATCTAGCTAGTTTTATGACTATACACTTTAGTTTAGTTAAGAAACAGTTGTATGACCATAGGGCTGGCTTGTTATCAAAGGTTTTGTTCAATTATAAGGCCATCTAGTGGTGCAAGCATACAATTTTTTTTGTGTGGCCTCAGAATGTGCTCATGCATCATCGTATCAAATCTGGTGAAAAAATCTCTTTTCGTTACAAAGTTACAACCATTTATGTGTAAAAAACACAAAATTTGAAGGTAATTTTTCGTTTTTTGCAATTTTCGGCCATTTCTGATGAAAATTTTAATATAACGCCAATAGAACTTTTTGTTCAGAAGGTAAGGTTAGTTTCTTCCTATGGTGTTTTCGAGTCGATCGGAAAAACGTTCGCGGAGATATTTACGCGTGTTTCTTAAGTGCTATTTTGCTGCGCAGGGTTAACCGTAAGGCGAATTCGGGTATGTTTGGTATCGTTGGACTCGGCAACTATTTAGAACTCAAAGGAAACAAGTCCTGTGAAAATATGTCAATCGGAGCCAAAGTTATAGGCATGTAAAACATAAGTCTGACCACTAGGTGGCGCTGTGACGAAACTCTGCACGCACCCTTAGTTCCTGACTGGCATCACAAATACAAAGTATCGTGTCAATAGGCTTAAGTTTGGCGAAGATACAGCCTCAAATCCGTTTTTTTGAGCTCTACGTAAAATTTGTTGACGCGCTATACGACAACGGATTGGTTTATCAAAATTCTTTTAATAACTTTTTGCCTTGAGTGTCTCTAGATGGTGCATACCGATTTTCAAGGCAATCCGGCAAAAGCTCTAGGACGAGTTCGCAAAAGTAGGTTTTATGAATATTTAAAAATGGCGGGAAAATTTTCATGACGGAAAATGACGTCATAGGGTCCAATCGAATCGTCTTGAGCCAAGGAATCAGAGGAAACAAGAATTTAATTTCTAGGACGTACGGGTCAGAAGTTATAGGCAAAAACATAAGTGCAATTTTGGACTGTTGGTGGCGCTAGTGGGTTAGATATAGAGACTCCAAATTTGCTGTGGGGACACATTGGACTGTCGTTTATCAGTGTGCCAAATTTCATAACTTTCCTACGTACGGTTCTATGGGCTGCCATAGACCGCAATGGCGGAAGAAGAATAACTAATAATAAATATAGCTGCAAGCAGCAATGCCGGGGTCAAGCCAAAAAGGGCACAGAAGAAGGTAAACTTGAGTCCGGATGAGCAGTTTAAAAAACCTAGCAAAACCTCCTGATTTCAGACAAATTAATATAACAGTAATCAGCAAAAAAGCTGTGTTCTTATTCAGTGAAATCTCTCCCTCACGTCTTGAGGAGCATTGACAACTAGAACACTGAAGGAAATGTGAGTGGTGCTTGCAGTGGTAATACTCAGCTCACAAAATGTTACAGTGGTGTTAATAAGTCAAAAGAGCCCACCCCCATGTCTCTACGCTGTTCTGATGAAGAGATATAGCTCTTGCAAAAACAGTTGATAAGGTATTCTCATTGGTTGCTAGACAGTAAATTGACATCCACCAGTGATTATAATCCAAGCCATGAAATGAATAATCCATGATGACTTGTGGTTTTAGATGTGTTGTTGCAGTAGTTTTAGGCAAAATTTTCAATTTTCTATCTCAAAACCACTAGGTGGCGCTGTGACAAAATTGTGCATGCAACTTCAGGTCATGATTACGTTACATCGAGCTAGTTTTATGACTATACACTTTAGTTTAGTGAAGAAACAGTTGTATGACCATAGGGCTGGCTTGATATCACAGGTTTTGTTCAATTATAACGCCAACTAGTGGTGCAAGCAAGCAATTTTTTTTGTGTAGCCTCAGACTGTGGTCGTACATCAGCGTATCAAATCTGGTGAAAAAATCTCTTTTCGTTGCGAAGTTATAACCATTTATGTGTAAAAAATACAAAATTTAAAAGGTAATTTTTCGTTTTTTGCATTTTTCGGTCATTTCTGATGAAAATTTTAATATAACGCCAATAGAACTTTTTGTTCAGAAGGTAAGGTTAGTTTCTTCCTATGGTGTTTTTGAGTCGATC
This sequence comes from Misgurnus anguillicaudatus, assembly GCF_027580225.2. Classification (NCBI taxonomy): domain Eukaryota; kingdom Metazoa; phylum Chordata; class Actinopteri; order Cypriniformes; family Cobitidae; genus Misgurnus; species Misgurnus anguillicaudatus. The sequence continues at coordinate 26,614,878 of NC_073342.2, read as the reverse complement.
AGAATTACGGTCGCGGAGATATTCGTGCGTGTTTTTTAAGCACTATTTTGCCGCACAGGGTTAACCGTAAGGCGAATCCTGGCATGTTTGGTATCGTTGGACTCGGCAACTATTCAAAACTCCAAGGAAACAAGTCCCTTGTAAATATGATGATCATAGCCAAAGTTATAGGCCTATAAAACATTCGTCTGGCCACTAGGTGGCGCTGCAACGAAACTGTGCATGCTCCCTCAGTTCCTGACTGGCATCTCAAGTACCAAGATTTGTGTCAATAGGCCTAAGTTTGGAGAAGATACAGCCTAAAATCTGTTTTTTTGCGCTCTATGTAAAATTTGTTGACGCGCTATACGACAACGGATTGGTTTATCGAAATTCTTTTAATAACTTTTTGCCTTGAGTGTCTCTAGATGCTGCATACCAATTTTCGTGGAAATCGGGGAAAAGCTCTAGGACGAGTTCGCAAAAGTAGGTTTTACGAATAATTCAAAATGGCGAACAAATTTCATGACGGAAAATGATGTCATAGGGTCCAATCGAATCGTCTTGAGCCAAGGAATCAGAAGAAGCAAGAATTTTGTTTCTAGGGCTTACAGATCAGAAGTTATAAGCAAAAACATAAGTCCAACTTTGGACTGTTGGTGGCGCTAGTGGGTTAGACATAGAGACTCCAAATTTGCTGTGTGGACACATTGGAGTGTCCTTTATCAGTATGCCAAATTTCATAACTTTCCTACGTACGGTTCTATGGGCTGCCATAGACCGCAATGGCGGAAGAAGAATAACTAATAATAATAATTATTATTATTATAAAAAGAAAACTAACGGATACAATAGGGGTCTTCGCCCCTTCGGGGCTTGACCCCTAAATATAGCTGCAAGCAGCGATACCGGGGTCAAGCCAAACATGGCCAAAATCGATTCATACGTGATGACTGTCATAATTTAAGATCTAAGTTTGCATTAGTTTTATGAAAAAATAGCAATTTTTTGTATCTTGAGACCACTAGGTGGCGCTTTGCCGAAACAATAGATGGTGCCTCAGGTCATGACTGTGATGACACATACCAAATTTAGTGTAAATACAATAAAGCGATACAGAGATATAGCCTTAAATGACTTGACCACTAGGGGGCACTGACCAAACAATAAATTGTGACTCGGGTCTTGATTGTGATGACACCCACCAAATATGGTGTAAATACAATAAAGCGATACGGAGATATAGCCTTAAATGACTTGACCACTAGGGGGCACTGACCAAATAATAAATTGTGACTCAGGTCTTGATTGTGATGACACCCACCAAATTTGGTGTAAATACAATAAAGAGATGCAGAGATATAGCTTCAAATCTCTTGACCACTAGGGGGCACGGGAAAGTTTACAAGTCCTCCCAGAACATGTTGCTGATGAACCATACCAAGTTTCATAACAATACGTAATTGCGTTTCTGAAATACTTGAACTTAAAGAAAAATTCAAAATGGCCGACACACAAAATGGCCGACCAAAAACCATTTGGTATCGTTTGACTCGGCATGCCTCACGAAATCTAACAAGACCACTATCATAATTTTACATTCAAGTTTGCAGTAGTTATAAGCAAAAATAGACATTTTTTATATCTCGTGACCAGTAGGGGGCAGTGTGACGAAATGGTGCATGCACCCTCAGGTCATCACTGTTATGACATATACCAAGTCTCATATTAATACACAAAAGTTTTGCGAAGATACAGGCTCAAACACATTTTGGCGTGCTCGCCCTCGCATTCTTTGATGCGTTATACGACAACGGATAGGTCTACCGAAAAGCTTTTGATAACTTTTTGTCTAGAGTGTCTCTAGATGATGCATACCAAAAATCTAGCCAATCACATGAGCGCTCTAGGAGGAGTTCGAAAAAGTAGGTGTTCAATATAATTCAAAATGGCCGACAGGAAGTAGGTTTGACTCAGACATATTTGGTACAGTCGGACTCAGCATGAGCCAAGGAATCAATAGAGTGAAGTCTTATGTCATAGTGGCAATTTAATCAAATGATATAAAGATTTTAAACAATTTATTTACATATCCTGACCACTAGGTGGCGCCGTGCTAAAGATTTATAGGTGCGCTCAGAACATGTCACTGATGAACCATGCCAAATTTCGTAGCGATACGCCATTCTGTTTGTGAAATACTGAACTTAATGAGAAAATTCAAAATGGCCGACACCCAAAATGGCCGACCGAAAACCGTTTGGTATCGTTTGACTCGGCATGCCTCAAGGAACCTAACAAGACCAACTTCATGATTTTAGACTCAACTTTGAAGTAGTTATAGGCGAAAATAGGCATTTTTCGAATCTCGTGACCACTAGGTGGCGCTGTGACGAAACGTTGCAGGCACCCTCAGGTCATGACTGTAATGACATATACCAAGTTTCGTGTCGATACAATAAAGTTTTGCGAAGATACGGCCTCACGTCCGTTTTGGCGTGCTCGCCGCCATATATGTTGGAAATTTGTACGAGAATAGATTGGTCTATCAAAAAGCTTTTGATAACTTTTTGTCTGGGGTGCCTCTAGATGCTACATACCAAAGGACATGAAAATCGGACAAACGGTCTAGGAGGAGTTCGAAAAAGTAGGTTTTACGGAAAATTCAAAATGGCGGAAAGATGTGCATGACACAAATGACATCAATGTGTGCAATTGAATCATCATGAGCAAAGGATTCAGAGGAAACAAGAATTTAGTTTCTAGGACTCACGGGTCAGAAGTTATGAGCATGAACATAAGTGGATTTTTGGACTGTTGGTGGCGCTAGAGGGTTTGAGTCAGACACACCAATGTTGCTATAGTAACTTCTGAGACTGTCCTCTACATGTGTGCCAAATTTCATAACTTTCCTATGTACGGTTCTATGGGCTGCCATTGACTTTTGGGTGGAAGAACGAGGAAGAAGAATAATAATAATAATAATAATAATAATAAGAAAACTAACAATAACAATAGGGTTCTACGCCCCTTCGGGGCTTGACCCCTAAATATAGCTGCAAGCAGCGATACCGGGGTCAAGCCAAACATGGCAAAAAATGAATCATACGTGATGACTGTCATGATTTAAGATCTAAGTTTGCATTAGTTTTATGAAAAAAATTGTAATTTTCTTGTATCTTGAGACCACTAGGTGGCGCTTTGCTGAAACAATAGATGGTGCCTCAGGTCATGACTGTGATGACACATACCAAATTTAGTGTAACTACAATAAAGCGATACGGAGATATAGCCTTAAATGACTTGACCACTAGGGGGCACTGACCAAACAATAAATTGTGACTCAGGTCTTGATTGTGATGACACCCACCAAATTTGGTGTAAATAAGATAAAGAGATGCAGAGATATAGCTTCAAATCTCTTGACCACTAGGGGGCGCCGAAAAGTTTACAAGTCCTCCCAGAACATGTTGCTGATGAACCATACCAAGTTTCATAACAATACGCAATGCGTTTCTGAAATACTTGAACTTAAAGAAAAAAATCAAAATGGCCGACACACAAAATTGCCGACCAAAAACAATTTGGTATCGTTTGACTCGGCATGCCTAACGAAATCTAACAAGACCGGTCTCATAATTTTACATTCAAGTTTGCAGTAGTTATAAGCAAAAATAGACATTTTTTATATCTCCTGACCAGTAGGGGGCAGTGTGACGAAATGTTGCATGCACCCTCAGGTCATCACTGTTATGACATATACCAAGTCTCATATTAATACGCAAAAGTTTTGCGAAGATACAGGCTTAAATACATTTTGGCGTGCTTGCCCTCGCATTCTTTGATGCAACCTTACATCTAAAATCATGAGTCATCATAGATTGTGCCTTTCATGGCTTTTGAGTATAATCATTGGTGGATTGCAGTTCACTCCCTAGCAACCAATGAGAATACCCTAGCAACCATTTAGCAAGAGCTGTATCTCAGTATGCTGAGGGATTCGAAAAACAGTATTATACGTGTGTTAAACAATGTTAAACTGAGTGACACTAGGTATAACTCTCGTTTCTGGAAGCGAGAGTTATACCTAGCACTGGAGCAAAAGCCTGTATGTTTTTTTAAATATCTTTTTTCCCCTTCGTTCTTATGTGTATTGTTTTTTAAATAAGTATGTTTGTATGTCTTTTTGATATGGATCTATGTGTCTGGAATAAAGAATAATAATAATATTTAAATCCGGCTCCCCCTCCTCTCTCTATCGCTTTGTGTACTCGGATTGTACCACTACACTGATTTTTGCAGCGTCTTTCCCCCTTTCTTCTTTAACATAATGGTATAGTCCTAGTCTGTCTTTCCATTTGATTGGACGCATCGAGTGCCACATGCAAATAGGTCAGAGCAGGCTCGTTGCAAACGATTCATCACTACTGTACGCATGCGTTGTCGTCGTTGGTGTATAAGCTGTTGTGACGTGTATTATAAAGTTGCTGGTGTTCTTAAACAAAGGTAAGTTATGTATTTTATCGGAAGTGATATCGAGATTATAAATAATAGCAATTGTTATGCAATGCTTTACACGTATACGTCGATGAATGTGTGTATTGAGTAGTTTGAAAACTCCGTCGACCAAATAACTAGGGCCTCCGAAATCATAATGAAAGGCTGCTAAAACACCGAATGTTTCGAACAATAACAGTTTTATAGAAAATGTTAGTTTACGGAGAAATGTAATATGCTGCAAGTAAATGGCTGTTTAATACTGTTAGAGATCTGTCGCTGCCTTTGATGGTTAAAAGCGTTTTTTCTCCGAGTGAATGAAGCCTCTCCTAAAGTCTGAGCCGGACCAAAGGCCGGACTCGCGCACGACAACAAAAGTAGAAAAATAACTCAGTAAGCGCCAAATAACACCCTGAGACACCGGCGAATGAAATAACTGTAATAAGTGTTATTTATTTATGGCACATAACGAAATAAGGTAACTGTGAACCTTTGAAACTTTAAGGTTGCAACTAACTTAACGGGATTTAAAAAGTTTTGTAAATCACGTGTGTAGGAAACCATGTTGTTTTAAAAAGGTTTTTTTATGTCTTGCTTAGATCACTTGCCCACAGCGGCACCAACTTAAAACATTGGTTTTATATGTTATTGTAATTGAATCAGTTAGTGTAGTTAGAGATAGAGCAAAGAGTACAACTGAATGTATTATCTGCCTGAATTTACCGGAGTTGAACGCGCGTCACATCACAGAGCAGCAGGTGTCATATTTCATGTATTACTTTCAGTCTGAGGCAAGCTGACTGGCAGGAAGATGGCTGAAGGCGCGTGCTTACTCCTTTCTGCTATTCATGCATACATACTCAGAATAAGATGTACAAAAGCTGTCACTGGGACGATACCCTTTAAATGGGCCCTAATATTTACCATGTTTGTGGTGTAAGTTGTTCTTTTACGTTTTTGCATACATTTAAAATAAATACAGATATGGGTACATGTGTACCCATTATTATGCACTCTTCACAAAGGTGTATTATATGAAAGGGTACCACCCCAGTGACAGCTTGTGTAAATTATCTTCTGAGAGTGCACATACAGTAAACAACCTAAAATGGAAATCATAGAGCTATATCATAGGGCAGTTTCCTGACATGGTTTAGAATAATCCAGCACTAGGCCTATTACTAGGTTATATTAGGACATTTAAGTAGTTTTTTAAACAAACCTTATAAATAAACAGTACTGGTGTGCGTCTTGAGCAAAAACAATGGCACTGATATCTTAAGATATATAAGTGTGTTTAAATTAAGACAGATCAAACATACATTTTAGTCTTTTACTAGAATAAGCCCGGTCTAGGAAACTGTCTCTTTATCTCTAAAGCAGAACATAAGACCAGTCTAAAATGAAATCATGTATTTTTAGGGCTTTCAAAAATTCAAATTAATCATGCACATTAAAAAATACCCCATAACAACATTTTAAATCATTGTGTTTGACTTAGCTTTAGAAAAGAATAATATTTGTTGATAAACATTTACCTTATTACACACCATATAATGGAATGTGTAAACATAATCAATCAACAAGTGTATTTTTTGTATATAATGTAATACAAGTGGTGCAGTGTTTAAAAATGAAAAAGAAAAGATTTTAGGATGTTATTTAATAATTATGACAAGACCATCATGTAATATTAGACACTAAAAACTAAAGCGGAGAAGATGATTACAAATTTTGTGCCTTATATGAACGTAATACATTAAAACCTTGAACGTAGATACAAAAATGAAAACGTTTCAGAAGTTTAAATTGTGATTCTGTAAAGCACAAGCAAAAATGCTGAAAGAGAAACTACAGGTAGGCTAGCTAGTGGATTATATTACAAACCATCAGGACATTAACATGGCCTTAATTCAATGTATTTGGATTATGGCTGCGCAAAAAATTGCCTGCGATTCTAGTGCGTGCCTCATCAGTAAAGATGAAGTAAGGCGCCATTATCTGCTTTCAGATGGAGTGGCATTTGTTACACAGACCTGTGGTTCACAGAGAAGCTAGCCAAAAGCACATAGGTTATCGGAGTACATTTTTTAAAATTATGAACCCGATTTTGCTTAATTTCTCTGTGAACTACGGCTCTGTATAGTAAATGCTGCTCCATCTGAAAGCAGCTAATGGCGATTTATATTAATCACCGAACCGACTTTACTGATGAAACACGCACAAGAATTGCAGGTTTTTTTTATGCACAGCCCTTATCCAAATACACTAAATTAAGGACATGTAAAAAGGCACTTGCCCATCATTTGCTGATTGGGCGATGCAAGGCGCTGCTGATGACTGCCGCAAGACTAGAAAGCTCTCAGAATATCAGCACAGTAAACTTCGTCTCCGATCGGCGCACAGGGACAAATATAAAAAAATAGCCTAAATTAAACACACTAATTATATAGCCTGTACTTACTGGTATCATCCTGATTTACTACTTTGTAAAACTTATTCTGGGCAATGTCTTCCATTTCTTTTGTGTTTAATTCATTAGTAGAGATGCGTTATATAGCGAAAGGAATTGTCATGCACGTTTCATCAGTGAAGCCGTTTCCTTGTTCAGTATTCTAGTATCCTGTATTGTACAATACTAAAAATTTAGCTTTTAAAGGGTTAGTTCACTTTAAAATGAAAATTCTGTCATTTACTCATCCGCATGTTTTTCTAAACCTGTATGAATTTCTTTTTTCTGATGAACACACAAGAAGGTATTTTGAGAAATGATGGTAAACACACAGCAGTAAGTGACCATAGACTTCCATAGTAGGAAAAAATATTTTGGAAGTATTGTGATAAATGAAGACAAAATTTTATAAATGATTTTAAGCACACAGCTGACGATATCCAGGAAATTCCAACATATTTTTTTTGTTCCTACTATGGAAGTCTATGGTCACTTCCTGTCTGTGTTTGCCATCATTTCTCAAAAAACCTTCTTTTGTGTTAATCAGAAAAAGAAATTCATACAGGTTAAGAACAACGTGAGGATGAGTAAATGATGACAGAATTTTCTTTTTAAAGTGAACTATCCCTTTAAGTACACCAATGTCAATAAATTAAAACATTGTAAAAAAAAAAGAAGAGTATATGCATAATATTTTTGAATTAACAGTTTCTCTTTTGTTGTTATGTTTTTGCAGATGCCACGTAAAAAGGGGTTCCGGAGATCTGAGGCGGCAAAGAGGCGCATGGCTGTTGTCAGCCATGTCGAGCCTCTTGTGAAAAGACCCGCATATGAGGTTCAGCCTCCTCTTAAAAAAAGTGCTCCTATACCGACAATTTATTGTCCCAAAACTGTCAATGAGAAAGTCCATGTGACTGCCAAAACTGTCAATGAGAAAGTCCATGTGACTGCCAAAACTGTCAATGAGAAAGTCCATGTGACTGCCAAAACTGTCAATGAGAAAGTCCACGCGACTGCCAATAAAACTGTCATTGAAACTGTCATTGAGAAAGTCCACGCGACTGCCAATAAAACTGTCATTGAGAAAGTCCATGGGACTGCCAATAAGACTGTCAATGAGACAGTGAATGTGATTGACAAGGTATCTGCCAATGAAGCTGATAAAGTACTGGATGGAGCAGTTATAAGAGGATCGTTCAGTCAAGACGATATGCGATTTGGTAGTACAAGAAATAAGCAGTGTGCGGCTATCAGTTTAACATCTGTACTTCAGCACTGTGTAAAAAATGTTTTGACATGGCAAACTGCAGATTTGGATAATGTACTGAATAAGGGAAATGACCTTTATGTTGTTTTAAAAAATACAAGGCAAATAGGAAAAGGCCAGTGTGAATATATATTGATTCCAGAACTTCCCAGAACATGTATGTACTTTGACAAATATTTTGAAATAAAGTTTGGTTCATCTTTCGGTGGCTTTACTGATGTTTTTGAGTATGATGCAGAAGTGGGAGATTTTGCAATGCCATTTCATGTAGCAGTGGGGCGATCGCTGCGTGATTTTGATGCTTGTTTGGTAACTATTGCTGCCAATACATGTGCAATTATAAAACAAGGTAATTTGTATGCCATTGTAGATTCACATGCAACCAGTTTCATTAATGGCCAACAATACAGATCTGCAACAAGCTTTGTAGCTTATTACAGCAACATTGATCATGTTATCAAGTATTTCTATGACTTTGCTAATAGGTTTGGCAATGCATATATTCCATTTGAGGTAACAGGAATCAAGCCAAGCTTGTGTGACAGAAATGCAGGTGCCTTTTCAGTCCCTAATAGTCAAAGCAGAACAAATGTTAATGATGTAAAAAGTGCAGCAGATCTAAATAAATTATTGTACCATGACTCGAGACCTACAGAAGGCATATGCATAAAAGATTGCAATCAGGAACCAAATGCACCTAAACCACTTGGTGATAGTCAGTTGAATAATCAAACTGTTATTGCTGCTGTCTCACTGAACACTGAAAGGAAACAACTCAAGGTGATGGATGTTAAAGCAACAGCAACTGGTAAACCCACAGCTGCTAACACAACTTGTAATTCTAGTCAATGCAGTGCCACAAGCACTACACCCAAGAGCAAACATAAGCTAAGTAAGTGTACTGATGGTAACAGTAAACAAGAGCTATATGTATGCAAATTGGATAAAGAAAAATTGCCTTATAAGAAAAATACACAAGAAAATGTTGATTTGACAGATGTCCTGTTAAATGAGAATGTACTCACAGATGACATCATCATTGGAGATACTATAAATAATGAGTTCAGTTTTAAGCCGTTAACATCTGCAAATCAAGATGTGTTGTGTGCACGCTTACATTTAACTAATGAAAACCACAGTGTACAGGGTACAAATATAAGTTCTTTAGGAGAACCATGTAAAACAAAGAGCATCAAAGGAGACGGCAACTGCTTTTATCGATGTGTAGCACATGCAGTATGTGGCAATGAAGAGAAACACCTGAAAATCAGACGTGAAGTTGTGAAACACCTTAAAGCTAACAGTTCTAAATTTATGAGGTATTTAAGAGAAGAGTACACATCGGTTAAAGATTATTTGACACAGCGTAAAGTGTATTATTCTGGATCGTGGGCCACAGAAATAGACATTTTTTGTACAGCCAATTTGCTGAAAACAAATATTTTTACTTTCAATGATGACAGATGGAATGTACATGCACCAACTGATCAGGTATTTACAGATAATGCTATATATCTGAAACATTGTAATGAAAATCACTTTGAAATTGTCACATGTGTTACACATAAACATCAAAGAAATGTTTGTGCAGGAGCATGCAAAGCTGTATTGGGTAATGAAAGCATTACAGAGTGTTTACGAAAAAGGAAATTAAATGACACGGCAGAAAAGCCCAAATGTAAAAGACAGCGTGAGAGATACCACAGTGATAATGATTTCAGACAAAGAAAAAAACTTAGTATGAAATCTAAATACTATGATGACACAGAATACAGACGGAAAAAGATAGAATTGTCCAAAAGGAAATGTAGTGAAGACATTGGATACAGACAGAAAAAAAATAAATTGTCCAAAACTAAATATTGTGCTAATATTGAATACAGACTGAAAAAGACTGAAATGTCTAAAAACAAGTATTGTCATGACACTGAATATAAGGAGAGAAAACTTCAACTCCTTCAAAGTAAATATAAGACTGATATTAACATTCAGGACTCAAAACGTAAAAAATCAAAGGACAAATATTCCACAGATGTTGATTTTCAAGCATGTGTTAGGCAATATTCTCATATCAAATACAAAACCAACAAAGTCTTTAAATCTAACTTATGTGACTATTCTAAGCATAAATATAGCACAAATCCCACTTTTAAAGCTAGTGTTCGTGAATATTCTAAGGAAAAATATAGCACAAATCCCACTTTTAAAGCTAGTGTTCGTGAATATTCTAAGGATAAATATAGCACAAATCCCACTTTTAATACCAGTGTTCGTGAATATTCTAAACATAAATATTGCACAAATCCCACTTTTAATGCCAGTGTTCGTGAATATTCTAAAGATAAATATCATAATGATGCAAACTTTCGCATGAGTAAAATACAGAAAGGATGTGAAATTTATGCAAAACAAAGAGAAAGACAAAAAAACATTGATGCTACTATTAGTCGGTTTCATCAAGAAGTCAACAGTGGTCCAGAATGCGTTTGTTGTGTATGTCATCGTTTATTGTTTAGGAAACAAGTTATTGAGTGTAAATCTGATTGCTATGAACAAAAAGGACAGCACATAGCTGATTTAAGTAAAAGATGCATCACACTGAAGTATTTACATGTATGTGACACTGAATGTGAGTGCAGTTGTAATTTATCTGGTAATTTCGCCTGTAATTTGTGGATATGTTATACATGCCATCGAAAAATCCTTAGAGGACAACTACCTGAAGAGAGTGTTGCCAACAATATGCATTTGGAGGACATTCCTAAAGAATTAAAATGTCTAAACTCATTGGAACAACATCTAATAGCACTCAATATTCCTTTTCTTAAATTGCTATGTCTTCCCAGAGGTGGGCAGAGGGGTTGCCATGGACCTGTTGTCTGTATTCCGGTTAATACTACAAACATGACCAACATACTTCCAAGAAATGAATGTGATGATCATATGATAAAAATCAAACTGAAACGAAAATTGACATACAAAGGCCATTATGAATTTAAATATATCCACACCGATCATGTCAGAAATGCTTTAGTATATTTGGTGAAAAACAACAAGATGTATAAAAATGTGCAGTTTAATGAGCAGTGGATTAACAACTTGAATGAACCTGACGAGGCTGATGGTAATGAAATGCAAGAAGATAATGTTTCTGATAACAGTGACGATGAGAAGGTACCTGATGATGAAACACAGGAAGACCTTACATATATCAAGGAGCAAGGTGGACTTTTGTCAGACACATCACTACAGCCTGTTGACATTGGTTCAGAAATAATTGATCAACATTTTCATGATGTACTAAATGTAGCACCAGGTGAAGGTAACAGTCCTGTCAGGTTGTTATCAGATGAAACCAATGAGGCTAAGTGCTTCCCTTTTCTCTATCCGACTGGTGGTCCAACATTTCACGATGACAGACCAGAAAAAATCACATTGTCAAGATACCTGAATGCACGAATATTAAATGCTGATGGACGTTTTGCTCAGAATTCAGATTTCATTTTTTATGCTCAGTATATATCAGAAGTTGAACAAATTCTGTCTAATGTCTCAATTGCATTACGAAAAGGTTTTGAAAAAGGTAGTTTATCAGAGCTGACACCAGATATGCTGACAAATCCTGATTCCTTGCAAAAAATACTTAAGTTTGATGAAGGATATAAGTTTTTGAGACCAGTCAGAGGGACCCCTCCCTATTGGATGTCTACACAGAAAGATCTCTTTGCTTTGATTAGACAACTTGGCATACCAACTTTCTTTGCATCTTTTAGTTCTGCTGATCTGAGATGGCCTGAAATGTTGAACACCATTATTAAACAAGAGGGCAAACAAATCAATTTAGATCAACTTGCCTGGGCTGAGAAATGCGAACTTATACGAAAAAATCCTGTCACTGCAGCAAGAATGTTTGATCACAGATGGCATTGTTTTTTAAAACATGTCATTATGTCACCAGCTGAACCTATCGGTAAAATAATAGACTATTTTTATCGTGTTGAATTCCAACAACGTGGTTCTCCTCACGTTCACTGCCTGTTTTGGGTAGAAAATGCTCCAAAGCTTAATGATGATGATGAAGCTAATGATCCTGTGGTTGCTGATTTCATTGACACATATATCACCTGTGAGACACCGCCAGAACAAGACATTGAACTCTTTGAAACAGTAAACAGTGTGCAGAAGCACAGTACAAGACATTCAAAAACATGTCGCAAGAAAAATACAGTATGTCGTTTTAATTTTCCAAGACCTCCATCTAGCCGTACCTTTATTACAAGAGCATCTAATGCAGACGAGTTTAAAGGGAAAAATGAAGATGACACAGCAAATGCAATTTTACAAAAAATCAAAAATGCTTTAAACTCTGATGTGATTTTTGATTCAACTGATGATTTATTCTCTTCTGTGGGTATTTGTCAGGCTGTCTTTGAAAAAGCATACAACAAATGTTCTAAAAAGAAATCCATTGTCTTGAAACGAAATCCAAAAGATATTTGGGTAAACCAGTATAACAGAGATTTACTGCGTGCTTGGCAAGGAAATATGGATATTCAGTATGTCACAGATGCCTTTTCTGTAGTAGTTTATATACTAAGCTACATTACAAAAGCAGAACAAGAAATGGGACTTTTGCTTCAACGTACGCAAAATGAAGCTATGAATGGAAATCTTGAAGCTAAGGCATCTTTAAAGCAATTGGGAAGTGTTTATTTGCACAGCCGCGAAATTTCCGCGCAAGAAGCGGTGTACAGACTGACAGGCATGCATTTAAAGGAATGCTCACGTAAAGTACAATTTATTCCAATAGGACCAAATCCTGTAAAGATGAGTTTGCCTTTAAACGTGCTTAAGAATAAAGTGAAGAAAGAACAGTCTGATGATGAAAGCAGTCTTTGGATGACAAGTTTTGTTGATAGGTACAAGAACAGACCACAGAAACAACCACTACTTAATCTTTGTCTTGCCAGTTTTTGTTCTGAGTACAGAGTTTTGACAAAATCAGAAGTTTTGTCACAAAAACAAAATGCAGAAACTGAAGTTATTAAACTTGATAATAACTGTGGTTATGTGAAACGAAGAACACGTACCGAGCCAGCTGTTGTCAGATATCCGAGATTTTCGCCCACAAAAGATCCAGAAAAATACTATCATTCACTATTGCAGCTTTTTCTACCACATTATGATGACTGTCACTTGAAGCCGAGCAACTATGAGACATATGAGGAGTACTACAACAGTGGTGTCATAAAAACTAATTCTGGAATGAAAAATGTGAAATTAATTGTTGATTGCAACAGAGATTTGTTTGAAAAGGACTCTGATAAATTAGAGCGAGCTAAACAGCTTTTGGAGCAGGATATAGATTTAGAGGATGCTTGGGCTGCAATATGTCCTGAAACTGAAAGAGAACGTCACGAATGTATGGAACTGATGCAGAATAAAGTATTGCCTGATGAAGATAACACTCAAAACCTTATTCCAGATCTTACAGGAAACCAACAAACTATTTCTACTGTACAAACAAACCATACCACATTGCCTAGAAATGAAGCGTTACATTTACTGCGATCATTAAATGAGGAACAGTCTGACATATTCTATAAAGTTCGTCAGTGGTGTTTACAAAAAGTACTTGGACAAAACCCTGAACCTATCAGACTGTTTATCACTGGTGGAGCAGGCACAGGGAAAAGCCATCTAATCAATGCAATACACTATGAATCTTCCAGACTCCTATCTCAGCTGTCTGAAAATCCTGATGATGTTACTGTGCTTTTGACAGCTTCGACAGGAGTAGCAGCCTTTAATGTTGGTGCTTCAACTGTTCATAATACATTTTCAATTGGTGCAAATGTCAGATTGCCATATCAACCGCTTAGTGATGACAAAATAAATTCTTTACGTATCAAAATGGGTAACCTGCAAATTTTGATTATTGATGAAGTCTCTATGGTTGACCATCGTCTGTTGTCATACATTCATGGAAGGCTGCGACAAATAAAACAAACTGGTGATTACTCTTTATTTGGAAAAGTTAGCATTATTGCTGTGGGTGATTTCTATCAGTTACCACCTGTGAAAGGAACTGCTCGTTATGCTGATTCAAAAGTAGTCAACCTATGGGAAAGCAACTTTGAGCTTGCTGAATTAACTAAATTTGTTAGACAACAAGATGCATCTTTTGCTGGAATGTTAAATCGCCTGAGAGTGCATAAGAAAAGTGAAGATCTTACCACTACTGATATTGCTGTGTTGAAAAAATGTGAAACTGGGGAGAAATGTAATGACCTTCACATATTTGCTACAAATAGCGAGTTTGATAAATACAACATTGAAAGACTACACGAGTGTTGTCCAGATGCAATTAGTATAAACGCTCAGGATTATATTAGAAACTCAAAAACTGGAAGAATGGAACGTAAAGTTGGATACCACGCTACAGTTTTCAACTCATGTCTATCTAAATGCATTTCCTTGGGTGTTGGAGCAAGGGTTATGTTAAAGAAAAATATTGATGTTGCTGACGGTCTTGTCAATGGAGCTTTTGGTACAGTTGTCCACATAAGTGAAAGTCAGAAGAAAGGTGAAGATAATGACGATTTCCCATCAGCTATTCATGTGGAGTTTGATAATCCAATTGTTGGGAAAATTCAAAGATGCAAAAAACGTTACATGCTTTTCCCAAATTCAACTGCAATTGAAGTACAAGAAGACCAGGTCACAAATGCTGGTGGCATAAGACGGCAATTTCCACTAAGATTAGCATGGGCATGTACAGTTCACAAAGTACAAGGACTCACGGTAGATAAAGCTGTCGTTTCACTTAATAAAATCTTTACAGCAGGACAAGCATATGTTGCTTTAAGCCGTGTAAGGTCTCTTAGTGGATTAATCATTGAGGACTTTAAAGAATCTGTCATATTTTGTAATGAAAAAATTGAGTTGTCGTTGAAAGATATGACAAAAATAAATTTGGATAAGTACAGTTTTAGTAAATCCTTTGGTACGTTTAGAATAGCACTGCTTAATGTGCAAAGTCTAAAAGCTCACTTTCAGGATGTCCTGTCACATACAGTTCTGATGAACGCTGATTGTATTTGTTTGACAGAAACATGGCTAAATGTTAATGACCAAGAACCACAGATACCAGGATATGTGTTCTCACACAACCCAAGATCTAAGTGTTATGACAACAGCACTGCACTTTATACTGAATTAAAACATCAGAGAGGAGGTGGTGTTGGATTGTATTGTTCTGAGAACATTGAGTGTAATTTGTTTATTCCTGAGTGCTCCAACTTAGAATGCTTATACTTTGTAATTCCATGTGTCAGTTTGACTGCAGCACTTTTGTATAGACCTAATTCTTATAATCTTGATTTGTTTCGACAGCAGTTATTACTTGTTATTGATGAAATGGAGAAGCGTCCAGGACAGAAAATAATCATGGGAGACTTTAATGAAGATGTTTTTACTTCATCCACAATTGTAAAATTAATGCAACAACATGGATACAATCAACAGGTACAAACTCCAACTACAGAAAAGGGTACATTAATAGACCATGTGTACACAAAAGACATTAAATGTATACATGTTGAGGTTGCACAAACCTACTACAGCTTCCATCAAGCTATACTTATGTCACTGTTGTAATAGTACATATAAATACTCCGCTGGCCATTGGGGTGGGAGGTTAGGGAGGAAACAATCACAGCGGCTCCCTGGGTAAGGGCATGTAAGGGTAGTGGACACTGGGTGGGAGGTGACAGGGGTTGGTGTATGACAGTTATTTAACAGTACTGTTTGTTTCAGCAGTTCTTTGCTTGTTTTATTTATTTATATATTTATTTACTTTTGTTTGTGTTTTTCTTTGTAATCTGCTACGTTTGCAAGTTTTAGTTCTTATCACAACCACACCCATTTTCTACATTTATTGCATTTTAAGCACAGTTCAAGAATTTTTTGTTTTTGTTTTATACAATCCAAAAATCATCTCGACTTTATGTACAAAAATGCTTCTTAACCACTGTTAAACAATTACATGTGACTCTTTCACGAAATGTACAAAAATGTACAGTAATATTTCAGCCAATATTTCAATGCCACACATGACTAAATGACTGAGATAACTACTGTTGGTGACTGAAGAATTGTGCATTGAAACTTAAGGTTAGTATTATTCTTCATATTTTTTATGATTCACATGCTCATCATTATTTTTTTACCAATTAATCATGACTTACTTTTTGTGTTTTAGAATGTTTATGCCGAAACCACAGCTCAACCTTTACGTTGTGGTTGAAAAAATCTAATTCTCATCTTAAAGTTTACATGAAACAACAACATCATCTATCTTCAACTGATGTACACCAGAATACAGCAAAAAGAAGACTGTGCATCAGACATACACTTACCATTTTACATAAAGTAAGTGCATTTTTATTCATAATGTTGTTATATAAATTTGTTTAGCCTTTATATATTTCACTTCAAAATACATAACACCATAATAATATGCTTTATTTTATTGCAGAAACATGTACTATGGTAAACACAACACTGCATCAAGTTGACACTTACCATTTTACAAAGAGTAGGTGTATTTTTATTCAGAATTTTGTTATATAAATTTGTTTTGCCTTTATATCTTTCACTTCAAAATACATAACACCATAATAATATGCTTTATTTTATTGCAGAAACATGTACTATGGTAAACACAACACTGCATCAAGTTGACACTTACCATTTTACAAAGAGTAGGTGTATTTTTATTCAGAATTTTGTTATATAAATTTGTTTTGCCTTTATATTTTTCACTTCAAAATAAATAACAACATAATAATATGTTTTCTTTTTTTGCAGAAACATGTACTATGGTGAACACAACACTGCATCAAGTTGACACTTACCATTTTACAAACAGTAGGTGTATTTTATTCAGAATTTTGTTGTATAAATTTGTTTTGCCTTTACATTTTTACTTCATCTAAACAAATAATAACATCATAATATGCTTTCTTTTATTGCAGGAAAATGTACTATGGTGAACACACCACTCCATCGGGATGAGTTCCTATTTAATGTCATTCACATCAACTGTTGTTACAACACGACAGATCTACCAATCAACATTGATTCATCTTCAACAGTACTTCTCTCAGTCATTTATTCATGTGTGGTGATGGAACAAGCATGTACATTCACACTTAAGGTTAGTATTTTTATTCTGTTTTTTGTTATTAATTATATATATGTTTTCTCATTTTTTTAATTGCTAAATATTCTTTTTATACTTTTTATGTTTTAGAATGTATATGATGACACCATAGCTGAACATTCATCTTCTGTTTAACTACAGTCAATTTTCACATGTTTTTGTTTAAATTAAACAATCACATCTCATCATTTTTCATCGGATGTCCACCACACCAAAATACAACAAAAAGAACACTGGACATCTGTTATAAATTACCATCCTACATGGAGTAAGTGCATTTTATTCATAATTTTTTATGTACAATAATTTATATATGTGTCTTCATGAAAGCAAATAACTACATAGCAATTTTGTACTTTTTTATTTCAGGAAGGTGTGCTACCGTGGACACAACACTACATCAGTATGATACACAGTATACTCATCCTGGTCATCCAGGCTATTCCTTTTGAATGTTCTTCACAGCAACAGCTGATTACAACAGGACAGGACTACCAAGCCAAATTTATTCAACATTTTAAGAACTATTTCTTTAACATTCAACACAGACATGATATAGCATATATGTGCAGATGTCTTGTTTATTGTCACTTTATTTTTATTTATTTTTAAACATTGCAGTATACGCAGCATATACTATATACAACATTCCAACATATACGTTGCAGTTGCAGCTATATATACAATGAGAATCTATATTAATGACACGACAAATAATATGGGTGTGGTTGTGCATATCAAGCAAAGAACTGCTGTAGTTCCTTAAACTTTATAGTTTACACCAGGGATCTCAAAATTGGGAGCCGTGAACCTCTGGAGGCCTTAAATGTTTAGCCAGAGACTCTTTAAAATAATCTGGAGGCCCAAAAAGTTTAGCCAGATAATCTGTAAAATAATCTGTTTAAATAATTGCATTGCATTATTAAGAAGGATAATCTAAGAACAATGTGGGTCTTGCTATTTTTGATTTGATTAAAACTGTAAAGATAATTTAAACAGTATAACTGTCAAATCAAATGTAATTTTAACTAAACAAACATCTAAATAATCTCTTAAATTCTATCCCTTTAAAATAAGTCTAAAAAATGCTTTAAAGGAAGAATATGTTTAATAACTGTCATTTACCCCTTGTTTACACTTACTTAAAATTGAACCATAAACCCTTTTTAGATACATGTCCAAATGTATCATATCTGTGCATCATTTCACCTATTTTACATGACACATGAATTTATTCTGTAAACACTGTATTAATTATTAAACATCTTATTATTATTGCTTCCCAGTGTTTTTCTTACCATTTCTTTATATTTATTGACCGTTTTGTATACCAGGAACTGAAGGGAACAACTATTAAAATGGCAGACAAAATAAATATTTCCTGAGTAAGAAGGAAATACGATTATTTTACATATTTTCCGACCAGGACGTGGCTCTGAGATGACACTATGTATCTCCCCTCAAATGTGACCTGTGATGATATAAATCAAGCATCTTAAGTATACACTAAAGCTTTACAAATATATAGCCTCATATTCATATTAATCTTAACTACACACATTGTATATCTATTTAGGTAACATGTATGCTCTGTGAATTTTTCTTTTGTTACCTTTCTTATGTAGTATTACACATTGCACTTACATTTCTATAATTTCAGTGTTACACTTGACCACTAGTGGATGATGGTTTCTAACTCAAAAATTGGCCAAAAGGTGGTACAATTAAAAAAGGAAGAAAAAATCTCATGATTTTATGACTGTGATGACACCCATCAAATTTGGTGTAAATACAATAAAGTGATACAGAGATATAGCCTCAAATGTCTTGACCACTAGGGGACACTGAGAAAAACAATAGATGGTGACCCAGGTCTTGACTGTGATGACATATACCAAATTTAGTGTAAATACGATAAAGCGATATGGATATATAGCCTGAAATGACTTGACCACAGAGATGTATAGTAACGATGTAGAACTACTTCACTACTGTACTTAAGTACTAAAAGACAGTATCTGTACTCTACTGAAGTACTTTTTTTTCTCCTACTTCCACTTTTACTTCAGTACATATTTTCGATGAGTTTAATACTTTTACTCCAATACATTTATAATGTGCTGCATAGTTACTCGTTACACTCAAATGTTACGAATCATTCCAAACCCACATTATCATTGCCGGAGTGGAGATACACATTAAAAAACACACACATATCGTGGTCTAAACCAATCAGAGAAAGTGAAGGGCAGACCCTTCCCTCCCTCTCACTCACAAATATGAGCCGGGGGTGTGGACAAATGTGAAGCGAAGAGAGAGCCAAAGTGCGCGAGAGAGACCGAGAGAGAGAGAGAGAATGCGCGAGAAAGGGCGAGTGTGCACGAAAGAAGGAACCCTAAATACATTGAAACACCTTTTACCTTTACCTATTACCGTTATATCTACTAATATTTCATTAATTCTGAATTCTCTATCTCCATATCACTTAAATTAATCTGAATTATCTGAACATTCATGTCCTTGTACTCCTGCTACAGCTAAAGGAATTGTGAGTGTCCTTTAGCTTAAACATTTGAAATAATATAAACAATATTATATTCAAACTTTTGACTGTTTTCTTTAATAACTACATTACACAATACTTGTACTTTTACTTTCAGTACTTGAGTAGTATATTTAAAAAAAATTACTTTCAATAATTAAGTACAAAACATGTTTAATACTTTACTACTTCCACTCAAGTGCTGTGCTTAAAGAGCACTTCAACTTCTACTCAAGTCACTTTTTTGATAAAGCACTTGTACTTTTACTCAAGTCTAGGTCCCTAGTACTTTATACATCTCTGCTTGACCACTAGGGGGCACTGACCAAAACAATAGATTGTGACTCAGGTCTTGATTGTGATGACACATACCAAATTTAGTGTAAATACGATAAAGCGATACAGAGATATAGCCTTAAATGACTTGACCACTAGGGGGCACTGACCGAAACAAGAGATGGTGCCTCAGGCCATGACTGTGATGACACATACCAAATTTAGTGTAAATACGATAAAGCGATACGGAGATATAGTCTTAAATGACTTGACCACTAGGGGGCACTGAACAAAACAATAGATGGTGACTCAGGTCATGATTGTGATGACACATACCAAATTTAGTGTAAATACGATAAAGCGATACGGAGATATAGCCTTAAATGACTTGACCACTAGGGGGCACTGACCAAAACAATAGATGGTGACTCAGGTCATGATTGTGATGACACCCACCAAATTTGGTGTAAATGCGATAAAGAGATGCAGAGATATAGCTTCAAATCTCTTGACCACTAGGGGGCGCCGAAAAGTTTACAAGCCCTCTCAGAACATGTTGCTGATGAACCATACCAAGTTTCATAACAATCCGCAATTGCGTTTTTGAAATACTTGAACTTAAAGAAAATATTCAAAATGGCCGAAACACAAAATGGCCGACTGAAATCCATTTGGTATCGTTTGACTCGGCATGCCTCACGTAATCTAACAAGACTAATCTCATAATTTTACATTCAAGTTTGAAGTAGTTATAAGCAAAAATAGACATTTTTTATATCTCATGACCAGTAGGGGGCAGTGTGACGAAACGGTGCATGCACCCTAAGGTCATCACTGGTATGACATATACCAAGTCTCATATCAATACGCAAAAGTTTTGCGAAGATACAGGCTCAAACACATTTTGGCGTGCTCGCCCTCGCATTCTTTGATGCGTTATACGACAACGGATAGGTCTACCGAAAAGCTTTTGATAACTTTTTGTCTGGAGTGTCTCTAGATGATGCATACCAAAAATCAAGCCAATCACACGAGCGCTCTAGGAGGAGTTCGAAAAAGTAGGTGTTCAATATAATTCAAAATGGCCGACAGGAAGTAGGTTTGACTCAGACATATTTGGTACAGTCGGACTCGGCACGTGCCAAGGAATCAAAGGATTGAAGTCTCATTTCAGTGTGGCAAATGAATCAAATGCTATAAAGATTTTAAACAATTTATTTACATATCCTGACCACTAGGTGGCGCAGTCCTAAAGATTTATAGGTGCCCTCAGAACATGTCACCGATGAACCATGTCAAATTTCGTAGCGATACGCCATTTTGTTTGTGAAATACTGAACTTAATGAGAAAATTCAAAATGGCCGACACCCAAAATGGCCGACCGAAAACCGTTTGGTATCGTTTGACTCGGCATGCCTCAAGGAATCTAACAAGACTACCTTCATGATTTTAGACTCAAGTTTGAAGTAGTTATAAGCAAAAATAGGCATTTTTCGAATCTCGTGACCACTAGGTGGCGCTGTGACGAAACGTTGCAGGCACCCTCAGGTCATGACTGTAATGACATATACCAAGTTTCGTGTCGATACACAAAAGTTTTGCGAAGATACGGCCTCACGTCCATTTTGGCGTGCTCGCCGCCATATATGTTGTCAATTTATACGAGAACGCATTGGTCTAACAAAAAGCTTTTGATAACTTTTTGTCTGGGGTGTCTCTAGATGCTACATACCAAAGGACATGCAAAACGGACGAACGCTCTAGGAGGAGTTCGAAAAAGTAGGTTTTACGGAAAATTCAAAATGGCGGAAAGATTTGCATGACACAAATGGCATCAATGTGTGCATTTGAATCATCATGAGCAAAGGATTCAGAGGAAACAAGAATTTAGTTTCTAGGACTCACGGGTCAGAAGTTATGAGCATGAACATAAGTGGATTTTTGGACTGTTGGTGGCGCTAGAGGGTTTGAGTTAGACACACCAAAGTTGCTATAGTAACTTCTGAGACTGTCCTCTACATGTGTGCCAAATTTCATAACTTTCCTACGTACGGTTCTATGGGCTGCCATTGACTTTTGGGTGGAAGAACGAGGAAGAAGAATAATAATAATAATAATAAGAAAACTAACAATAACAATAGGGTTCTACGCCCCTTCGGGGCTTGACCCCTAATAAGAAAACTAACAATAACAATAGGGTTCTACGCCCCTTCGGGGCTTGACCCCTAATAATAATAATAATAATAATAAGAAAACTAACAATAACAATAGGGTTCTACGCCCCTTCGGGGCTTGACCCCTAATAATAATAATAATAATAAGAAGAAGAAAACTAACAATAACAATAGGGTTCTACGCCCCTTCGGGGCTTGACCCCTAATAATAATAATAATAATAATAAGAAAACTAACAATAACAATAGGGTTCTACGCCCCTTCGGGGCTTGACCCCTAATAACAATAGGGTTCTACGCCCCTTCGGGGCTTGACCCCTAATAAATATAGCTGCAAGCAGCGATACCGGGGTCAAGCCAAACATGGCAAAAAATGATTCATACGTGATGACTGTCATGATTTAAGATCTAAGTTTGCATTAGTTTTATGAAAAAATAGCATTTTTTTCGTATCTTGAGACCACTAGGTGGTGCTGTGCCGAAACAATAGATGGTGCCTCAGGACATGACTGTGATGACACATACCAAATTTTGTGCAAATACAATAAAGCAATACGGAGATATAGCCTTAAATGACTTGACCACTAGGAGGCACTGACCAAAACAATAGATAGTGACTCAGGTCTTGATTGTGATGACACCCACCAAATTTGGTGTAAATACGATAAAGAGATGCAGAGATATAGCTTCAAATCTCTTGACCACTAGGGGGTGCCGAAAAGTTTACAAGCCCTCTCAGAACATGTTGCTGATGAACCATACCAAGTTTCATAACAATACGCAATTGCGTTTCCGAAATACTTGAACTTAAAGAAAAACTCAAAATGGCCGACACACAAAATGGCCGACCAAAAACCATTTGGTATCGTTTGACTCGCCATGCCTTACGAAATCTAACAAGACCAGTCTCATAATTTTACATTCAAATTTGCAGTAGTTATAAGCAAAAATAGACATTTTTTATATCTCTTGACCAGTAGGGGGCAGTGTGACGAAATGGTGCATGCACCCTCAGGTCATCACTGTTATGACATATACCAAGTCTCATATCAATACGCAAAAGTTTTGCAAAGATACAGGCTCAAACACATTTTGGCGTGCTCGCCCTCGCATTCTTTGATGCGTTATACGACAACGGATAGGTCTACCGAAAAGCTTTTGATAACATTTTGTCTGGAGTGTCTCTAGATGATGCGTACCAAAAATCAAGCCAGTCAAACAAGCGCTCTAGGAGGAGTTCGAAAAAGTAAGTGTTCAATATAATTCAAAATGGCCGACAGGAAGTAGGTTTGACTCTAACATATTTGGTACAGTCGGACTCGGCACGAGCCAAGAAATCAATAGAGTGAAGTCTCATGTCAGTGTGGCAAATAAATCAAATGATATAAAGATTTTAAACAATTTCTTTACATATCCTGACCACTAGGTGGCGCCGTCCTAAAGATTTATAGGTGCGCTCAGAACATGTCACTGATGAACCATGGCAAATTTCGTAGCGATACGCCATTCTGTTTGTGAAATACTGAACTAAATGAGAAAATTCAAAATGGCCGACACCCAAAATGGCCGACCGAAAACCGTTTGGTATCGTTTGACTCGACATGCCTCAAGGAATCTAACAAGACCACCTTCGTGATTTTAGACTCAAGTTTGAAGTAGTTATAAGCGAAAATAAGCATTTTTCGAATCTCGTGACCACTAGGTGGCGCTGTGACGAAACGTTGCAGGCACCCTCAGGTCAAGACTGTAATGACATATACCAAGTTTCGTGTCGATACACCAAAGTGTTGCGAAGATACGGCCTCACGTCTGTTTTGGCGTGCTCGCCGCCGTATATGTTGTCACGGTATACGAGAACGCATTGGTCTATCAAAAAGCTTTTGATAACTTTTTGTCAGGGGTGTCTCTGGATGCTAGATACCAAAGGACATGCAAATCGGACAAACGCTCTAGGAGGAGTTCAAAAAAGTAGGTTTTACGGAAAATTCAAAATGGC
Source organism: Misgurnus anguillicaudatus (assembly GCF_027580225.2). Classification (NCBI taxonomy): domain Eukaryota; kingdom Metazoa; phylum Chordata; class Actinopteri; order Cypriniformes; family Cobitidae; genus Misgurnus; species Misgurnus anguillicaudatus. The sequence continues at coordinate 26,590,469 of NC_073342.2, read as the reverse complement.
GGAAAGATGTGCATGACACAAATGACATCAATGTGTGCATTTGAATCATCATGAGCCAAGGATTCAGTGGAAACAAGAATTTAGTTTCTAGGACTGATGGGTCAGAAGTTATGACCATGAAAATAAGTGGATTTTTGGACTGTTGGTGGCGCTAGAGGGTTTGAGTCAGACACACCAAAGTTGCTATAGTAACTTCTGAGACTGTCCTCTACATGTGTGCCAAATTTCATAACTTTCCTATGTACGGTTCTATGGGCTGCCATTGACTTTCGGCGGAAGAACGAGGAAGAAAAATAATAATAATAATAATAATAAGAAAACTAACAATAACAATAGGGTTCTACGCCCCTTCGGGGCTTGACCCCTAATAAGAAAACTAACAATAACAATAGGGTTCTACGCCCCTTCGGGGCTTGACCCCTAAATATAGCTGCAAGCAGCGATACCGGGGTCAAGCCAAACATGGCCAAAAATGATTCATACGTGATGACTGTCATGATTTAAGATCTAAGTTTGCATTATTTTTAGTAAAAAAATAGCAATTTTTTGTATCTTGAGACCATTAGGTGGCGCTGTGCCGAAACAATAAATGGTGCCTCAGGTCATGACTGTGATGACACATACCAAATTTAGTGTAAATACGATAAAGCGATACGGAGATATAGCCTTAAATTATTTGACCACTAGGGGGCACTGACCAAAACAATAGATGGTGACTCAGGTCATGATTGTGATGACACTCACCAAATTTGGTGTAAATACGATGAAGAGATGCAGAGATATAGCCTCAAATCTTTTTGACCACTAGGGGGCACCAAAAAGTTTACAAGTCCTCTCAGAACATGTTGCTGATGAACCATACCAAGTTTCATAAAAATACGCAATTGCGTTTCTGAAATACTTGAACTTAAAGAAAAAATTCAAAATGGCCGACACACAAAATGGCCGACCAAAAACCATTTGGTATCGTTTGACTCGGCATGCCTCACGAAATCTAACAAGACCACTTTCATAATTTTATATTCAAGTTTGTAGTAGTTATAAGCAAAAATAGACATTTTTTATATCTCTTGACCAGTAGGGGGCAGTGTGACGAAATGGTGCATGCACCCTCAGGGCATCACTGTTATGACATATACCAAGTCTCATATTAATACGCAAAAGTTTTGCGAAGATACAGGCTCAAACACATTTTGGCGTGTACGTCCTCGCATTCTTTGATGCGTTATACGACAACGGACAGGTCTACTGAAAAGCTTTTGATAACTTTTTGTCTAGAGTGTCTCTAGATGATGCATACCAAAAATCAAGCCAATCACACGAGCGCTCTAGGAGGAGTTCGAAAAAGTAGGTGTTCAATATAATTCAAAATGGCCGACAGGAAGTAGGTTTGACTCAGACATATTTGGTACAGTCGGACTCAGCATGAGCCAAGGAATCAACAGAGTGAAGTCTTATGTCAGTGTGGCAATTTAATCAAATGATATAAAGATTTTAAACAATTTCTTTACATATCCTGACCACTAGGTGGCGCCGTCCTAAAGATTTATAGGTGCGCTCAGAACATGTCACTGATGAACCATGCCAAATTTCGTAGCGATACGCCATTCTCTTTGTGAAATACTGAACTTAATGAGAAAATTCAAAATGGCCGACACCCAAAATGGCCGACCGAAAACCGTTGGGTATCGTTTGACTCGGCATGCCTCAAGGAATCTAACAAGACCACCTTCACGATTTTAGACTCAAGTTTGAACTAGTTATAAGCGAAAATAGGCATTTTTTGAATCTGGTGACCACTAGGTGGCGCTGTGACAAAACGTTGCAGGCACCCTCAGGTCATGACTGTTATGACATATACCAAGTTTCGTGTCAATACACCAAAGCGTTGCGAAGATACAGCCTCACGTCCGTTTTGGCGTGCTTGCCGCCATATATGTTATCAATTTATATGAGAACGCATTGGTCTATCAAAAAGCTTTTGATAACTTTTTGTCTTGGGTGTCTCTAGATGCTACATACCAAAGGACATGCAAATCAGACAAACGGTCTAGGAGGAGTTCGAAAAAGTAGGTTTTACTGAAAATTCAAAATGGCGGAAAGATGTGCATGACACAAATGACATCAACATGTGCAATTGAATCATCATGAGCCAAGGATTCAGAGGAAACAAGAATTTAGTTTCTAGGACTCGCGGGTCAGAAGTTGTGAGCATGAACATAAGTGGATTTTTGGACTGTTGGTGGCGCTAGAGGGTTTGAGTCAGACACACCAATGTTGCTATAGTAACTTCTGAGACTGTCCTCTACATGTGTGCCAAATTTCATAACTTTCCTACGTACGGTTCTATGGGCTGCCATTGACTTCAATGGCGGAAGAGGAAACATAATAATAAATATAGCTGCAAGCAGCAATGCCGGGGTCAAGCCGAAAAGGGCACAAAAGGATGTAAAATTGAGATTGGATAAGCAGATTGAAGAACCTAGGTAAATCTAATAATTTTAGATGAAAAAACAAAAAAGTTATCAACAAAATTAATCTAAGTTCTTGTCTACTGCAATCGTCCTTCTGTTATTGACAATCATGGAACATTAGAACACTGAAGGACATGTGAGTGGTGTTTGCAGTGGTCACATCATGTTACAACAAGTTTAATTAGTCAAAAGAGACCATCCCCATGTCTCTACGATGTTCTGATGCAGAGATATAGCTTTTGCAAAAACGGTTGATAAGGTATTCTCAATGGTTGCTAGGGAGTAAATTGGCAACCACCAGTGATTATAGTCAAAGCCATGAAAGGAATAATCCATGATGACTCATGGTTTTAGATGTGTTGTTGCAGTAGTTTTAGGCAAAAATACCATATTCCATCTCAAAACCAGTAGGTGGCGCAATGAAAAAATTGTGCATGCAACATCAGGTCATGATTGTGTTACATCTAGCTAGTTTTATGACTATACACTTTAGTTTAGTTAAGAAACAGTTGTATGACCATAGGGCTGGCTTGTTATCAAAGGTTTTGTTCAATTATAAGGCCATCTAGTGGTGCAAGCATACAATTTTTTTTGTGTGGCCTCAGAATGTGCTCATGCATCATCGTATCAAATCTGGTGAAAAAATCTCTTTTCGTTACAAAGTTACAACCATTTATGTGTAAAAAACACAAAATTTGAAGGTAATTTTTCGTTTTTTGCAATTTTCGGCCATTTCTGATGAAAATTTTAATATAACGCCAATAGAACTTTTTGTTCAGAAGGTAAGGTTAGTTTCTTCCTATGGTGTTTTCGAGTCGATCGGAAAAACGTTCGCGGAGATATTTACGCGTGTTTCTTAAGTGCTATTTTGCTGCGCAGGGTTAACCATAAGGCGAATTCGGGTATGTTTGGTATCGTTGGACTCGGCAACTATTTAGAACTCAAAGGAAACAAGTCCTGTGAAAATATGTCAATCGGAGCCAAAGTTATAGGCATGTAAAACATAAGTCTGACCACTAGGTGGCGCTGTGACGAAACTCTGCATGCACCCTTAGTTCCTGACTGGCATCACAAATACAAAGTATCGTGTCAATAGGCTTAAGTTTGGCGAAGATACAGCCTCAAATCCGTTTTTTTGAGCTCTACGTAAAATTTGTTGACGCGCTATACGACAACGGATTGGTTTATCAAAATTCTTTTAATAACTTTTTGCCTTGAGTGTCTCTAGATGGTGCATACCGATTTTCAAGGCAATCCGGCAAAAGCTCTAGGACGAGTTCGCAAAAGTAGGTTTTATGAATATTTAAAATGGCGGGAAAATTTTCATGACGGAAAATGACGTCATAGGGTCCAATCGAATCGTCTTGAGCCAAGGAATCAGAGGAAACAAGAATTTAATTTCTAGGACGTACGGGTCAGAAGTTATAGGCAAAAACATAAGTGCAATTTTGGACTGTTGGTGGCGCTAGTGGGTTAGATATAGAGACTCCAAATTTGCTGTGGGGACACATTGGACTGTCGTTTATCAGTGTGCCAAATTTCATAACTTTCCTACGTACGGTTCTATGAGCTGCCATAGACCGCAATGGCGGAAGAAGAATAACTAATAATAAATATAGCTGCAAGCAGCAATGCCGGGGTCAAGCCGAAAAGGGCACAGAAGGATGTAAAGTTGCGTTTGGATAAGCAGACTAAAGAACCTAGGGAAACCTTATGATTTCAGATGAAAAAAACGCAAAAGTAATCAACAAAAATAATCTATGTTCTTGTCTACTGCAATCGTCCTTCTGTTATTGACAATCATGGAACATTAGAGCACTGAAAGACATGTATGTGATGTTTGCAGTGGCAAAACATGGGTCACAACATGTTACAGCAAGTTAAATGAGTCAAAAGAGACCATCCCCATGTCTCTACGCTGTTCTGATGCAGAGAAAAAGCTGTTGCAAAAACAGTTGATAAGGTATTCTCATTGGTTGCTAGACAGTAAATTGACATCCACCAGTGATTATAATCCAAGCCATGAATGAATAATCCATGATGATTTATGGTTTGAGATGTGTTTGTTGCAGTAGTTTTAGGCAAAAATTACCATTTTCTATCTCAAAACCACTAGGTGGCGCTGTGACAAAATTGTGCATGCAACTTCAGGTCATGATTACGTTACATTGAGCTAGTTTTATGTCTATACACTTTAGTTTAGTGAAGAAACAGTTGTATGACCATAAGGCTGGCTTGATATCACAGGTTTTGTTCAATTATAACGCCAACTAGTGGTGCAAGCAAGCAATTTTTTTGTGTAGCCTCAGACTGTGGTCGTACATCAGCGTATCAAATCTGGTGAAAAAATCTCTTTTCGTTGCGAAGTTATAACCATTTATGTGTAAAAAATACAAAATTTAAAGGTAATTTTTAGTTTTTTGCATTTTTCGGCCATTTCTGATGAAAATTTTAATATAACGCCAATAGAACTTTTTGTTCAGAAGGTAAGGTTAGTTTCTTCCTATGGTGTTTTTGAGTCGATCAGAATTACGCTCGCGGAGATATTCGCGCGTGTTTTTTAAGCGTTATTTTGCTGCGCAGGGTTAACCGTAAGGCGAATTCTGGCAAGTTTGGTATCGTTGGACTCGGCAACTATTCAAAACTCCAAGGAAACAAGTCCCGTGACAATACATTGACCGCAGCCAAAGTTATAGGCGTGTAATACATTAATCTGACCACTAGGTGGCGCTGCGACGAAACTGTGCATGCACCCTCAGTTCCTGACTGGCATCACAAGTACCAAGTGTCATGTCAATAGGCCTAAGTTTGACGAAGATACAGCCTAAAATCAGTTTTTTTGCACTCTACGTAAAATTTGTTAAGGCGGTATACGACAACGGATTGGTGTATTGAAATTCTTTTGATAACTTTTTGCCATGAGTGTCTCTAGATGCTACGTGCCGATTTTCGTGGCAATCGGACAAAAGCTCTAGGACAAGTTCGAAAAAGTAGGTTTTACGAATAATTCAAAATAGTGGAAAAATTTTCATGACGGAAAATGACGTCATAGGGTCCTTTCGAATCGTCTTGAGCCAAGGAATCAGAGGAAATGAAAATTGTGTTTCTAGGACATACGGACCAGAAGTTATGAGCAAAAACATAAGTGCAACTTTGGACTGTTGGTGGCGCTAGCGGGTTAGACATAGAGACTCCAAATTTGCTGTGGGGACACACTGGAGTGTCCTTTATCAGTGTGCCAAATTTCATAACTTTCCTACGTACGGTTCTATGGGCTGCCATAGACCGCAATGGCGGAAGAAGAATAACTAATAATAATTGTAAAAAGAAAACTAACAAATACAATAGGGGTCTTCGCCCCTTCGGGGCTTGACCCCTAAATATAGCTGCAAGCAGCAATGCCGGGGTCAAGCCGAAAAGGGCAAAAAAGGATGTAAAATTGAGATTGGATAAGCAGATTGAAGATTCTAGGTAAACCTAATAATTTTAGATGAAAAAACAAAAAAGTTATCAACAAAAATAATCTAAGTTCTTGTCTACTGCAATCGTCCTTCTGTTATTGACAATCATGGAACATTAGAGCACTGAAAGACATGTGAGTGGTGTTTGCAGTGGCAAAACATGGGTCACATCATGTTACAACAAGTTTAACTAGTCAAAAGAGACTATCCCCGTGTCTCTACGATGTTCTGATGCAGAGATATAGTTTTTGCAAAAACGGTTGATAAGGTATTCTCAATGGTTGAAGGGGAGTGAATTGGCAACCACCAGTGATTATAGTCAAAGCTATGAAAGGAATAATCCATGATGACTCATGGTTTTAGATGTGTTGTTGCAGTAGTTTTAGGCAAAAATACCATATTCTATCTAAAAACCAGTAGGTGGCGCAATGACAAAATTGTGCATGCAACATTAGGTCATGATTGTGTTACATCTAGCTAGTTTAATGACTATACACTTTAGTTTAGTTAAGAAACAGTTGTATGACCATAAGGCTGGCTTGTTATCAAAGGTTTTGTTCAATTTTAAGGCCATCTAGTGGTGAAAGCATACAATTATTTTTGTGTGGCCTCAGACTGTGCTCATACATCAGCGTATCAAATCTGGTGAAAAAATCTCTTTTCATCACAAAGTTACAACCATTTATGTATAAAAAACACAAAATTTAAAGGTAATTTTTTGTTTTTTGCAATTTTCGGCCATTTCTGATGAAAATTTTAATATAACGCCAATAGAACTTTTTGTTCAGAAGGTAAGGTTAGTTTCTTCCTATGGTGTTTTCGAGTCGATCGGAAAAACACTCGCGGAGATATTCACGCGTGTTTTTTAAGCGCTATTTTGCTGCACAGGGTTAACCGTAAGGCGAATTCTGGCATGTTTGGTATCGTTGGACTCGGCAACTATTCATAACTCCAAGAAAATAAGTCCCGTGAAAAAAAGTTGCTCACAGCCAAAGTTATAGGCGTATAAAACATTCGTCTGGCCACTAGGTGGCGCTGCAACGAAACTGTGCATGCACCCTCAGTTCCTGACTGGCATCACAAGTACCAAGTATCGTGTCAATAGTCCTAAGTTTAACGAAGATACAGCCTAAAATCTGTTTTTTTGCGCTCTACGTAAACTTCGTTAAGGTGGTATACGACAACGGATTGCTGTATCGAAATTCTTTTGATAACTTTTTGCCATGACTGTCTCAAGATGATACATACCAATTTTCGTGGCAATCGGGCAAAAGCTCTAGGACGAGTTCGCAAAAGTAGGTTTCACGAATAATTCAAAATGGCGGAAATTTTTTCATGACGGAAAATGACGACATAGGGTCCATTCGAATCGTCTTGAGCCAAGGAATCAGAGGAAACAAGAATTTCGATTCTAGGACTTACGGGTCAGAAGTTATAAGCAAAAACATAAGTGCAACTTTGGACTGTTGGTGGCGCTAGCGGGTTAGACATAGAGACTCCAAATTTGCTGTGGGGACACATTGTACTGTCCTTTATCAGTGTGCCAAATTTCATAACTTTCCTACGTACGGTTCTATGGGCTGCCATAGACCGCAATGGCGGAAGAAGAATAACTAATAATAATAATTATTATAAAAAGAAAACTAACAAATACAATAGGGTTCTACGCCCCTTCGGGGCTTGACCCCTAATAATAAAATTAAGAAAACTAACAAATACAATAGGGTTCTACGCCCCTTCGGGGCTTGACCCCTAATAATAATAAATATAGCTGCAAGCAGCAATGCCGGGGTCAAGCCGAAAAGGGCAAAAAAGGATGTAAAATTGAGATTGGATAAGCAGATTGAAGAACCTAAGTAAACCTAATAATTTTAGATGAAAACACAAAAAAGTCATCAACAAAAATAATCTAAGTTCTTGTCTACTGCAATCGTCCTTCTGTTATTGACAGTCATGAAACATTAGAGCACTGAAGGACATGTGAGTGGTGTTTGCAGTGGCAAAACATGGGTCACATCATGTTACAACAAGTTTAATAACTCAAAAGAGACCATCCCCGTGTCTCTACGATGTTTTGATGTTGAGATATAGCTTTTGCAAAAACGGTCGATAAGGTATTCTCAATGGTTGCTAGGGAGTAAATTGGCAACCACCAGTGATTATAGTCAAAGCCATGAAAGGAATAATCCATGATGACTCATGGTTTTAGATGTGTTGTTGCAGTAGTTTTAGGCAAAAATACTATATTCTATCTCAAAACCAGTAGGTGGCGCAATGAAAAAATTGTGCATGCAACATCAGGTCATGATTGTGTTACATCTAGCTAGTTTTATGACAATACACTTTAGTTTAGTTAAGAAACAGTTGTATGACCATAAGGCTGGCTTGTTATCAAAGGTTTTGTTCAATTATAAGGCCATCTAGTGGTGCAAGCACACAATTTTTTTTGTGTTGCCTCAGAATGTGCTCATGCATCAGCGTAGCAAATCTGGTGAAAAAATATATTTTCGTTACGAAGTTACAACCATTTATGTGTAAAAAACACACAATTTGAATGTAATTTTTCGTTTTTTGCAATTTTCGGCCATTTCTGATGAAAATTTTAATATAATGCCAATAGAACTTTTTGTTCAGAAGGTAAGGTTAGTTTCTTCCTATGGTGTTTTCGAGACGATCGGAATAACCCTCGCGGAGATATTCACGCGTGTTTTTTAAGCGCTATTTTGCTGCGCAGGGTTAACCGTAAGGCGAAATCTGGCATGTTTGGTATCGTTGGACTCGGCAACTATTCAGAACTCCAAAGAAACAAGTCCTGTGAAAATACGTCAATCGGAGCCAAAGTTATAGGTGTATAAAACATTTCTCTGGCCACTAGGTGGCGCTGCAACGAAACTGTGCATGCACCCTCGGTTCCTGACTGGCATCAGAAGTACCAAGTGTCGTGTCAATAGGCCTAAGTTTGACGAAGATACAGCCTAAAATCTGTTTTTTTGCGCTCTACGTAAAATTTGTTAAGGCGGTATATGACAACGGATTGCTGTATCGAAATTCTTTTAATAACTTTTTGCCATGAGTGTCTCAAGTTGATACATACCAATTTTCGTGGCAATCGGAGAAAAGCCCTAGGACGAGTTCGAAAAAGTAGGTTTTATGAATAATTCAAAATGGCGGAACAATTTTTATGACTGAAAATAACGACATAGGGTCCAATCGAATCGTCTTGAGCCAAGGAATCAGAGGAAGTAAGAATTTTGTTTCTAGGGCTTACGGATCAGAAGTTATAAGCAAAAACATAAGTGCAACTTTGGACTGTTGGTGGCGCTAGTGGGTTAGACATAGAGACTCCAAATTTGCTGTGGGGACACATTGGACTGTCCTCTATCCGTGTGCCAAATTTCATAACTTTCCTACGTACGGTTCTATGGGCTGCCATAGACCGCAATGGCGGAAGAAGAATAACTAATAATAATAATTATTATTATTATAAAAAGAAAACTAACGGATACAATAGGGGTCTTCGCCCCTTCGGGGCTTGACCCCTAATAATAATAATAATAAATATAGCTGCAAGCAGCGATACCGGGGTCAAGCCAAACATGGCAAAAAATTATTCATACGTGATGACTGTCATGATTTAAGATCTAAGTTTGAATTAGTTTTATGAAAAAAAATAGCATTTTTTTCGTATCTTGAGACCACTAGGTGGCGCTATGCCGAAACAATAGATGGTGCCTCAGGTCATGACTGTGATGACACATACCAAATTTAGTGTAAATACAATAAAGCGATACGGAGATATAACCTTTAATTGCATTGACCACTAGGGGTCACTGACCAAAAAATAAATTGTGACTCAGGTCTTGATTGTGATGACACCCACCAAATTTGGTGTAAATACGATAAAGAGATGCAGAGATATAGCTTCAAATCTCTTGACCACTAGGGGGCACCGAAAAGTTTACAAGTCCTCCCAGAACATGTGGCTGATGAACCATGCCAAGTTTCATAACAATACGCAATTGCGTTTCTGAAATACTTGAACTTAAAGAAAAATTCAAAATGGCCGACACACAAAATGGCCGACCAAAAACCATTTGGTATCGTTTAACTCGGCATGCCTCACGAATTCTAACAAGACCAGTCTCATAATTTTACATTCAAATTTGCAGAAGTTATAAGCAAAAATAGAAATGTTTTATATCTCGTGACCAGTAGGGGTCAGTGTGACGAAATAGTGCATGCACCCTCAGGTCATCACTGTTATGACATATACCAAATCTCATATTAATACGCAAAAGTTATGCGAAGATACAGGCTCAAACACATTTTGGCGTGCTCGCCCTCGCATTCTTTGATGCGTTATACGACAACGGATAGGTCTACCGAAAAGCTTTTGATAACTTTTTGTCTAGAGTGTCTCTAGATGATGCATTCCAAAAATCAAGCCAATCACACGAGCGCTCTAGGAGGAGTTCGAAAAAGTAGCTGTTCAATATAATTCAAAATGGCCGACAGGAAGTAGATTTGACTCAGACATATTTGGTACAGTCGGACTCAGCATGAGCCAAGGAATCAATAGAGTGAAGTCTTATGTAATAGTGGCAATTTAATCAAATGATATAAAGATTTAAAAACATTTTTTTACATATCCTGACCAGTAGGTGGCGCCGTCCTAAAGATTTATAGGTGCGCTCAGAACATGTCACTGATGAACCATGCCAAATTTCGTAGCGATACGCCATTCTGTTTGTGAAATACTGAACTTAATGAGAAAATTCAAAATGGCCGACACCCAAAATGGCCGACCGAAAACCGTTTGGTATCGTTTGACTCGGCATGCCTCAAGGAATCTAACAAGACCACCTTCATTATTTTAGACTCAAGTTTGAAGTAGTTATAAGCGAAAATAGGCATTTTTCAAATCTCGTGACCACTAGGTGGCGCTGTGACGAAACGTTGCAGGCACCCTCAGGTCATGACTGTTATGACATATACCAAGTTTCGTGTCGATACAATAAAGTTTTGCGAAGATAAGGCCTCACGTCCGTTTTGGCGTGCTCGCCGCCATATATGTTGTCAATTTATATAAGAACGCATTGGTCTATCAAAAAGCTTTTGATAACTTTTTGTCTTGGGTGTCTCTAGATGCTACATACCAAAGGACATGCAAATCGGACAAATGGTCTAGGAGGAGTTCGAAAAAGTAGGTTTTACGAAAAATTCAAAATGGCGGAAAGATGTGCATGACACAAATGACATCAATGTGTGAATTTGAATCATCATGAGCCAAGGATTCAGAGGAAACAAGAATTTAGTTTCTAGGACTCACGGGTCAGAAGTTGTGAGCATGAACATAAGTGGATTTTTGGACTGTTGGTGGCGCTAGAGGGTTTGAGTCAGACACACCAATGTTGCTATAGTAACTTCTGAGACTGTCCTCTACATGTGTGCCAAATTTCATAACTTTCCTATGTACGGTTCTATGGGCTGCCATTGAATTTCGGCGGAAGAACGAGGAAGAAAAATAATAATAAATATAGCTGCAAGCAGCGATACCGGGGTCAAGCCAAACATGGCAAAAAATGATTCATACGTGATGACTGTCATGATTTAAGATCTAAGTTTGCATTAGTTTTATGAAAAAAGAGCAATTTTTTCGTATCTTGAGACCACTAGGTGGCGCTGTGCCGAAACAATAGATGGTACCTCAGGTCATGACTGTGATGACACATACCAAATTTAGTGTAAATACAATAAAGCGATACGGAGATATAGCCTTAAATGACTTGACCACTAGGGGGCACTGACCAAACAATAAATTGTGACTCAGGTCTTGATTATGATGACACCCACCAAATTTGGTGTTAATACGATAAAGAGATGAAGAGATATAGCTTCAAATCTTTTGACCACTAGGGGGCGCCGAAAAGTTTACAAGTCCTCCCAGAACATGTTGCTGATGAACCATACCAAGTTTCATAACAATACGCAATTGTGTTTCTGAAATACTTCAATTTAAAGAAAAAATTCAAAATGGCCGACACACAAAATGGCCGACCAAAAACCATTTGGTATCGTTTGACTCGGCATGCCTCACGAAATCTAAAAAGACTAGTCTCATAATTTTACATTCAAGTTTGCAGTAGTTATAAGCAAAAATATATATTTTTTATATCTCGTGACCAGTAGGGGGCAGTGTGACAAAATGGTGCATGCACCCTCAGGTCATTACTGTTATGACATATACCAAGTCTCATATTAATACGCAAAAGTTTTGCGAAGATACAGGCTCAAACACATTTTGGCGTGCTCGCCCTCGCATTCTTTGATGCGTTATACGACAACGGATAGGTCTACCAAAAAGCTTTTGATAACTTTTTGTCTAGAGTGTCTCTAGATGATGCCTACCAAAATTCAAGCCAATCACACGAGCGCTCTAGGAGGAGTTCGAAAAAGTAGGTCTTCAATATAATTCATAATGGCCGACAGGAAGTAGGTTTGACTCAGACATACTTGGTACAGTCGGACTCAGCATGAGCCAAGGAATCAAAAGAGTGAAGTCTTATGTCATAGTGGCAATTTAATCAAATGAAATAAAGATTTTAAACAATTTATTTACATATTCTGACCACTAGGTGGCACCGTCCTAAATATTTATAGGTGCGCTCAGAACATGTCACTGATGAACCATGCCAAATTTCGTAGCGATACGCCATTCTGTTTGTGAAATACTGAACTTAATGAGAAAATTCAAAATGGCCGACACCCAAAATGGTCGACCGAAAACCGTTTGGTATCGTTTGACTCGGCATGCCTCAAGGAATCTAACAAGACCACCTTCATGATTTTAGACTCAAGTTTGAAGTAGTTATAAGCGAAAATAGGCATTTTTTGAATCTCGTGACCACTAGGTGGCGCTGTGACGAAACGTTGCAGGCACCCTCAGGTCATGACTGTAATGACATATACCAAGTTTCGTGTCGATACACCAAAGTGTTGCGAAGATACGGCCTCACGTCCGTTTTGGCGTGTTCGCCGCCGTATATGTTGTCACGGTATACGAGAACGCATTGGTCTATCAAAAAGCTTTTGATAACTTTTTGTCAGGGGTGTCTATAGATGCTAGATACCAAAGGACATGCAAATCGGACAAACGGTCTAGGAGGAGTTCGAAAAAGTAGGTTTTACGGAAAATTCAAAATGGTGGAAAGATGTGGATGACACAAATGACATCAATGTGTGCAATTGAATCATCATGAGCCAAGGATTCAGATGAAACAAGAATTTAGTTTCTAGGACTCACAAGTCAGAAGATATGAGCATGAACATAAGTGGATTTTTGGACTGTTGGTGGCGCTAGAGGGTTTGAGTCAGACACACCAATGTTGCTACAGTAACTTCTGAGGCTGTCCTCTACATGTGTACCAAATTTCATAACTTTCCTACGTACGGTTCTATGGGCTGCCATTGACTTCAATGGCGGAAGAACAAGGATGAATAATAATAATAAGAAAACTGACAATAACAATAGGTGTCTACGCCACTTCGTGGCTTGACCCCTAAATATAGCTGCAAGCAGCGATACCGGGGTCAAGCCAAACATGGCAAAAATTATTCATACGTGATGACTGTCATGATTTAAGATCTAAGTTTGCATTAGTTTTATGAAAAAAAGCAATTTTTCGTATCTTGAGACCACTAGGTGGCACTGTGCCGAAAGAATAGATGGTGCCTCAGGTCATGACTGTGATGACACATACCAAATTTAGTGTAAATACAATAAAGCAATACGGAGATATTGCCTTAAATGACTTGACCACTAGGGGGCACTGACCAAAAAATAAATTTTGACTCAGGTCTTGATTGTGATGACACCCACCAAATTTGGTGTAAATACAATAAAGAGATGCAGAGATATAGCCTTAAATGACTTGACCACTAGGAGGCACTGACCAAACAATAAATTGTGACTCAGGTCTTGATTGTGATGACACCCACCAAATTTGGTGTAAATACGATAAAGAGATGGAGAGATATAGCTTCAAATCTCTTGACCACAAGGGGGCGCCAAAAAGTTTACAAGTCCTCCCAGAACATGTTGCTGATGAACCATACCAAGTTTCATAACAATACGCAATTACGTTTCTGAAATACTTGAACTTAAAGAAAAAATTCAAAATGGCCGACACACAAAATGGCCGACCAAAAACCATTTGGTATCGTTTGACTCAGCATGCTTCACGAAATCTAACAAGACTAGTCTCATAATTTTACATTCAAGTTTGCAGTAGTTATAAGCAAAAATAGACATATTTTATATCTCGTGACCAGTAGGGGGCAGTGTGACGAAATGGTGCATGCACCCTCAGGTCATCACTATTATGACATATACCAAGTCTCATATTAATACGCAAAAGTATTGCGAAGATACAGGCTCAAACACATTTTGGCGTGCTCGCCCTCGCATTCTTTGATGCGTTATACGACAACCGATAGGTCTACCGAAAAGCTTTTGATAACTTTTTGTCTAGAGTGTCTCTAGATGATGCATACCAAAAATCAAGCCAATCACACGAGCACTCTAGGAGGAGTTCGAAAAAGTAGGTGTTCAATATAATTCAAAATGGCCGACAGGAAGTAGGTTTGACTCAGACATATTTGGTACAGTCTGACTCAGCATGAGCCAAGGAATCAATAGAGTGAAGTCTTATGTCATAGTGGCAATTTAATCAAATGATATAAAGATTTTAAACAATTTCTTTACATATCCTGACCACTAGGTGGCGCTGTCCTAAAGATTTATAGGTGCGCTCAGAACATGTCACTGATGAACCATGCCAAATTTCGTAGCGATACGCCATTCTGTTTGTGAAATACTGAACTTAATGAGAAAATTCAAAATGGCCGACACCCAAAATGGCCGACCGAAAACCGTTTGGCATCGTTTGACTCGGCATGCCTCAAGGAATCCAACATGACCACCTTCATGATTTTAGACTCAAGTTTGAAGTAGTTATAAGCGAAAATAGGCATTTTTCGAATTTCGTGACCACTAGGTGGCGCTGTGACGAAACGTTGCAGACACCCTCAGGTCATGACTGTAATGACATATACCAAGTTTCGTGTCGATACAATAAAGTTTTGCGAAGATACGGCCTTACGTCCATTTTGGCGTGCTCGCCGCCTTGTATGTTGTCACTGTATACGAGAACGCATTGGTCTATCAAAAAGCTTTTGATAACTTTTTGTCTGGGGTGTCTCTAGATGCTATATACCAAAGGACATGCAAATCGGACGAACGCTCTAGGAGGAGTTCAAAAAAGTAGGTTTTACGGAAAATTCAAAATGGCGGAAAGATTTGCATGACAAAAATGTCATCAATGTGTGCATTTGAATCATCATGAGCAAAGGATTCAGAAGAAACAAGAATTTAGTTTCTAGGACTCACGGGTCAGAAGTTATGAGCATGAACATAAGTGGATTTTTGGACTGTTGGTGGCGCTAGAGGGTTTGAGTCAGACACACCAATGTTGCTATAGTAACTTCTGAGACTGTCCTCTACATGTGTGCCAAATTTCATAACTTTCCTACGTACGGTTCTATGGGCTGCCATTGACTTCAATGGCGGAAGAGGAAACATAATAATAAATATAGCTGCAAGCAGCAATGCCGGGGTCAAGCCGAAAAGGGCACAAAAGGATGTAAAATTGAGATTGGATAAGCAGATTGAAGAACCTAGGTAAATCTAATAATTTTAGATGAAAAAACAAAAAAGTTATCAACAAAATTAATCTAAGTTCTTGTCTACTGCAATCGTCCTTCTGTTATTGACAATCATGGAACATTAGAACACTGAAGGACATGTGAGTGGTGTTTGCAGTGGTCACATCATGTTACAACAAGTTTAATTAGTCAAAAGAGACCATCCCCATGTCTCTACGATGTTCTGATGCAGAGATATAGCTTTTGCAAAAACGTTTGATAAGGTATTCTCAATGGTTGCTAGGGAGTAAATTGGCAACCACCAGTGATTATAGTCAAAGCCATGAAAGGAATAATCCATGATGACTCATGGTTTTAGATGTGTTGTTGCAGTAGTTTTAGGCAAAAATACCATATTCCATCTCAAAACCAGTAGGTGGCGCAATGAAAAAATTGTGCATGCAACATCAGGTCATGATTGTGTTACATCTAGCTAGTTTTATGACTATACACTTTAGTTTAGTTAAGAAACAGTTGTATGACCATAGGGCTGGCTTGTTATCAAAGGTTTTGTTCAATTATAAGGCCATCTAGTGGTGCAAGCATACAATTTTTTTTGTGTGGCCTCAGAATGTGCTCATGCATCATCGTATCAAATCTGGTGAAAAAATCTCTTTTCGTTACAAATTTACAACCATTTATGTGTAAAAAACACAAAATTTGAAGGTAATTTTTCGTTTTTTGCAATTTTCTGCCATTTCTGATGAAAATTTTAATATAACGCCAATAGAACTTTTTGTTCAGAAGGTAAGGTTAGTTTCTTCCTATGGTGTTTTCGAGTCGATCGGAAAAACGTTCGCGGAAATATTTACGCGTGTTTCTTAAGTGCTATTTTGCTGCGCAGGGTTAACCGTAAGGCGAATTCGGGTATGTTTGTTATCGTTGGACTCGGCAACTATTTAGAACTCAAAGGAAACAAGTCCTGTGAAAATATGTCAATCGGAGCCAAAGTTATAGGCATGTAAAACATAAGTCTGACCACTAGGTGGCGCTGTGACGAAACTCTGCATGCACCCTTAGTTCCTGACTGGCATCACAAATCCAAAGTATCGTGTCAATAGGCTTAAGTTTGGCGAAGATACAGCCTCAAATCCGTTTTTTTGAGCTCTACGTAAAATTTGTTGACGCGCTATACGACAACGGATTGGTTTATCAAAATTCTTTTAATAACTTTTTGCCTTGAGTGTCTCTAGATGGTGCATACCGATTTTCAAGGCAATCCGGCAAAAGCTCTAGGACGAGTTCGCAAAAGTAGGTTTTATGAATATTTAAAAATGGCGGGAAAATTTTCATGACGGAAAATGACGTCATAGGGTCCAATCGAATCGTCTTGAGCCAAGGAATCAGAGGAAACAAGAATTTAATTTCTAGGACGTACGGGTCAGAAGTTATAGGCAAAAACATAAGTGCAATTTTGGACTGTTGGTGGCGCTAGTGGGTTAGATATAGAGACTCCAAATTTGCTGTGGGGACACATTGGACTGTCGTTTATCAGTGTGCCAAATTTCATAACTTTCCTACGTACGGTTCTATGGGCTGCCATAGACCGCAATGGCGGAAGAAGAATAACTAATAATAATAATAAAATTAAGAAAACTAACAAATACAATAGGGTTCTACGCCCCTTCGGGGCTTGACCCCTAATAATAATAATAATAATAATAAGAAAACTAACAATAACAATAGGGTTCTACGCCCCTTCGGGGCTTGACCCCTAAATATAGCTGCAAGCAGCAATGCCGGGGTCAAGCCGAAAAGGGCACAAAAGGATGTAAAATTGAGATTGGATTGTGCATGGAACATCAGGTCATGATTGTGTTACATCTAGCTAGTTTTATGACTATACACTTTAGTTTAGTTAAGAAATAGTTGTATGACCATAAGGCTGGCTTGTTATCAAATGTTTTGTTCAATTATAAGGCCATCTAGTGGTGAAAGCATACAATTTTTTGTGTGTAGCCACAGAATGTGCTCATACATCAGCATATCAAATCTGGTAAAAAAATGTCTTTTCGTTACAAAGTTACAATCATTTATGTGTATAAAACACAAAATTTAAAGGTAATTTTTCGTTTTTTGCAATTTTCGGCCATTTCTGATGAAAATTTTAATATAATGCCAATAGAACTTTTTATTCAGAAGGTAAGGTTAGTTTCTTCCTATGGTGTTTTCGAGTCGATCAGAAAAACGCTCGCGGAGATATTCACGCGTTTTTTAAGCGCTATTTTGCTGCGCAGGGTTAACCGTAAGGCGAATTCTGGCATGTTTGGTACCGTTGGACTCGGCAATTATTCAGAACTCCAAGGAAACAAGTCCCGTGAAAATACGTCAATCGGAGCCAAAGTTATAGGCGTGTAAAACATATGTCTGACCACTAGGTGGCGCTGTGACGAAACTCTGCATGCACCCTTAGTTCCTGACTGGCATCACAAATACAAAGTATCGTGTCAATAGGCGTAAGTTTGGCGAAGATACAGCTTAAAATCCGTTTTTTTGCGCTCTACGTAAAATTCGTTGACGCGCTATATGACAACGGATTGGTTTATCCAAATTCTTTTAATAACTTTTTGCCTTGAGTGTCTCTAGATGGTGCATACCGATTTTCAAGGCAATCCGGCAAAAGCTCTAGGACGAGTTCGCAAAAGTAGGTTTTATGAATATTTAAAAATGGCGGGAAAATTTTCATGACGGAAAATGACGTCATATGGTCCATTCGAATCGTCTTGAGCCAAGGAATCAGATGAAATAAGAATTTAATTTCTAGGACTTACAGGTCAGAAGTTATAAGCAAAAATGTAAGTGCAACTTTGGACTGTTGGTGGCGCTAGCGGGTTTGAGATAGAGACTCCAAATTTGCTGTGGATATTATTTGGACTGTCCTCTATCAGTGTGCCAAATTTCATAACTTTCCTACGTACGGTTCTATGGGCTGCCATAGACCGCAAGGTGACAGGAAGAATAATAAATAAGAAATATAGCTGCAAGCAGCAATGCCGGGGTCAAGCCGAAAAGGGCACAAAAAGATGTAAAATTGAGATTGGATAAGCAGATTGAAGAACCTAGGTAGACCTAATAATTTTAGATAAAAAAACAAAAAAGTTATCAACAAAAATAATCTAAGTTCTTGTCTACTGCAATCGTTCTTCTGTCATTGACAATCATGGAACATTAGAGCACTGAAGGACATGTGAGTGGTGTTTGCAGTGGCAAAACATGGGTCACATCATGTTATAACAAGTTTAATTAGTCAAAAGAGACCATCCCCGTGTCTCTACGATGTTCTGATGCAGAGATATAGCTTTTGCAAAAACGGTTGATAAGGTATTTTCAATGGTTGCTAGGGAGTGAATTGGCAACCACCAGTGATTATAGTCAAAGCCATGAAAGGAATAATCCATGATGACTCATGGTTTTAGATGTATTGTTGCAGTAGTTTTAGGCAAAAATACCATATTCTATCTCAAAACCAGTAGGTGGTGCAATGATAAAATTGTGCATGCAACATCAGGTCATGATTGTGTTACATCTAGCTAGTTTTATGTCTATACACTTTAGTTTAGTGAAGAAACAGTTGTATGACCATAGGGTTGGCTTGTTATCAAAGGTTTTGTTCAATTATAAGGCCATCTAGTGGTGCAAGCATACAATTTTTTTTTTGTAGCCATAGAATATGCTCATGCATCAGCATATCAAATCTGGTGAAAAAATATATTTTCGTTACGAAGTTACAACCATTTATGTGTAAAAAACACAAAATTTGAAGGTAATTTTTCGTTTTTTGCAATTTTCGGCCATTTCTGATGAAAATTTTAATATAACACCAATAGAACTTTTTGTTCAGAAGGTAAGGTTAGTTTCTTCTTATGGTGTTTTCGAGTCGATCGGAAAAACGTTCGCGGAGATATTCACGCGTGTTTCTTAACCGATATTTTGCTGCTAAGGGTTAACCGTAAGGCAAATTCTGGCATGTTTGGTATCGTTGGACTCGGCAACTATTCAGAACTCCAAAGAAAGAAGTCCCGTGAAAATACGTCAATCGGAGCCAAAGTTATAGATGTATAAATTATTTATCTGGCCACTAGGTGGCGCTGCAACGAAACTGTGCATGCACCCTGAGTTCCTGACTGGCATCAGAAGTACCAAGTGTCGTGTCAATAGGCCTAAGTTTGACGAAGATACAGCCTAAAATCTGTTTTTTTGCGCTCTACGTGAAATTCGATAAGGCGGTATACGACAACGGATTGCTGTATCAAAATTCTTTTGATAACTTTTTGCAATGCGTGTCTCAAGATGATACATACCAATTTTCGTGGCAATCGGACAAAAGCTCTAGGACGAGTTCGAAAAAGCAGGTTTTACAAATAATTCAAAATGGCGGAAAAAATTTCATGACGGAAAATGACGTCATAGAGTCCAATCGAATCGTCTTGAGCCACGGAATCAGAGGAAACAAGAATTTAATTTCTAGGACTTACGGATCAGAAGTTATAAGCAAAAACATAAGTGCAACTTTGGACTGTTGGTGGCGCTAGCGGGTTAGAGATAGAGGCTCCAAATTTGCTGTGGGGACACATTGGACTGTCCTCTATCAGTGTGCCAAATTTCATAACTTTCCTACCTACGGTTCTATGGGCTGCCATAGACCGCAATGGCGGAAGAAGAAAAATGTACTAACAGAAACAATTGCCAATATAGCTGCAAGCAGCGATACCGGGGTCAAGCCAAACATGGCCAAAATCGATTCATACGTGATGACTGTCATAATTTAAGATCTAAGTTTGCATTAGTTTTATGAAAAAATAGCAATTTTTTGTATCTTGAGACCACTAGGTGGCGCTTTGCCGAAACAATAGATGGTGCCTCAGGTCATGACTGTGATGACACATACCAAATTTAGTGTAAATACAATAAAGCGATACGGAGATATAGCCTTAAATGACTTGACCACTAGGGGGCACTGACCAAACAATAAATTGTGACTCGGGTCTTGATTGTGATGACACCCACCAAATATGGTGTAAATACAATAAAGCGATACGGAGATATAGCCTTAAATGACTTGACCACTAGGGGGCACTGACCAAATAATAAATTGTGACTCAGGTCTTGATTGTGATGACACCCACCAAATTTGGTGTAAATACAATAAAGAGATGCAGAGATATAGCCTTAAATGACTTGACCACTAGGGGGCACTGACCAAAAAATTAATTGTGACTCAGGTCTTGATTGTGATGACACCCACCAAATTTGGTGTAAATACAATAAAGAGATGCAGAGATATAGCCTTAAATAACTTGACCACTAGGGGGCACTGACCAAAAAATAAATTGTGACTCAGGTCTTGATTGTGATGACACCCACCAAATTTGGTGTAAATACGATAAAGAGATGCAGAGATATAGCTTCAAATCTCTTGACCACTAGGGGGCACCGGAAAGTTTACAAGTCCTCCCAGAACATGTTGCTGATGAACCATACCAAGTTTCATAACAATACGTAATTGCGTTTCTGAAATACTTGAACTTAAAGAAAAATTCAAAATGGCCGACACACAAAAAGGCCGACCAAAAACCATTTGGTATCGTTTGACTCGGCATGCCTCACGAAATCTAACAAGACCACTATCATAATTTTACATTCAAGTTTGCAGTAGTTATAAGCAAAAATATACATTTTTTATATCTCGTGACCAGTAGGGGGCAGTGTGACGAAATGGTGCATGCACCCTCAGGTCATCACTGTTATGACATATACCAAGTCTCATATTAATACACAAAAGTTTTGCGAAGATACAGGCTCAAACACATTTTGGCGTGCTCGCCCTCGCATTCTTTGATGCGTTATAAGACAACAAATAGGTCTACCGAAAAGCTTTTGATAACTTTTTGTCTAGAGTGTCTCTAGATGATGCATACCAAAAATCTAGCCAATCACACGAGCGCTCTAGGAGGATTTCGAAAAAGTAGGTGTTCAATATAATTCAAAATGGCCGACAGGAAGTAGGTTTGACTCAGACATATTTGGTACAGTCGGACCCAGCATGAGCCAAGGAATCAATAGAGTGAAGTCTTATGTCATAGTGGCAATTTAATCAAATGATATAAAGATTTTAAACAATTTATTTACATATCCTGACCACTAGGTGGCGCCGTCCTAAAGATTTATAGGTGCGCTCAGAACATGTCACTGATGAACCATGCCAAATTTCGTAGCGATACGCCATTCTGTTTGTGAAATACTGAACTTAATGAGAAAATTCAAAATGGCCGACACCCAAAATGGCCGACCGAAAACCGTTTGGTATCGTTTGACTCGGCATGCCTCAAGGAATCTAACAAGACCAACTTCATGATTTTAGACTCAACTTTGAAGTAGTTATAGGCGAAAATAGGCATTTTTCGAATCTCGTGACCACTAGGTGGCGCTGTGACGAAACGTTGCAGGCACCCTCAGGTCATGACTGTAATGACATATACCAAGTTTCGTGTCGATACAATAAAGTTTTGCGAAGATACGGCCTCACGTCCGTTTTGGCGTGCTCGCCGCCATATATGTTGGCAATTTGTACGAGAACGCATTGGTCTATCAAAAAGCTTTTGATAACTTTTTGTCTGGGGTGCCTCTAGATGCTACATACCAAAGGACATGAAAATCGGACAAACTGTCTAGGAGGAGTTCGAAAAAGTAGGTTTTACGGAAAATTCAAAATGGCGGAAAGATGTGCATGACACAAATGACATCAATGTGTGCAATTGAATCATCATGAGCCAAGGATTCAGAGGAAACAAGAATTTAGTTTCTAGGACTCACGGGTCAGAAGTTATGAGCATGAACATAAGTGGATTTTTGGACTGTTGGTGGCGCTAGAGGGTTTGAGTCAGACACACCAATGTTGCTATAGTAACTTCTGAGACTGTCCTCTACATGTGTGCCAAATTTCATAACTTTCCTATGTACGGTTCTATGGGCTGCCATTGACTTTAATGGCGGAAGAACAAGAAGATGAATAATAATAATAAATATAGCTGCAAGCAGCGATACCGGGGTCAAGCCAAACATGGCAAAAAATGATTCATACGTGATGACTGCCATGATTTAACATCTAAGTTTGCATTATTTTTATGAAAAAAAGCAATTTTTTGTATCTTTTGACCACTAGGCGGCTCTGTGCCGAAAGAATAGATGGTGCCTCAGGTCATGACTGTGATGACACATACCAAATTTAGTGTAAATACAATAAAGCGATACGGAGATATAACCTTTAATTGCATTGACCACTAGGGGTCACTGACCAAAAAATAAATTGTGACTCAGGTCATGATAGTGATGACACATACCAAATTTTGTGTAAATACAATAAAGCGATACGGAGATATAGCCTTAAATGACTTGACCACTAGGGGGCACTGACCAAACAATAAATTGGGACTCAGGTCTTGATTGTGATGACACCCACCAAATTTGGTGTAAATACGATGAAGAGATGCAGAGATATAGCTTCAAATCGCTTGACCACTAGGGGGCGCCGAAAAGTTTACAAGTCCTCCCAGAACATGTTGCTGATGAACCATACCAAGTTTCATAACAATACGCAATTGCGTTTCTGAAATACTTGAACTTAAAGAAAAAATTCAAAATGGCCGACACACAAAATGGCCGACCAAAAACCATTTGGGATCGTTTGACTCGGCATGCCTCAAGAAATCTAACAAGACCAGTCTCATAATTTTACATTCAAGTTTGCAGTAGTTATAAGCAAAATAGACATTTTTATATCTCGTGACCAGTAGGGGGCAGTGTGACGAACTGGTGCATGCACCCTCAGGTCATCACTGTTATGACAAATACCAAGTCTCATATTAATACGCAAAAGTTTTGCGAAGATACAGGCTCAAACACATTTTGGCGTGCTCGCCCTCGCATTCTTTGATGCGTTATACGACAACGGATAGGTCTACCGAAAAGCTTTTGATAACTTTTTGTCTAGAGTGTCTCTAGATGATGCATACCAAAAATCAAGCCAATCACACAAGCGCTCTAGGAGGAGTTCGAAAAAGTAGGTGTTCAATATAATTCAAAATGGCCGACAGGAAGTAGGTTTGACTCAGACATATTTGGTACAGTCAGACTCAGCATGAGCCAAGGAATCTATAGAGTGAAGTCTTATGTCATAGTGGCAATTTAATCAAATGATATAAAGATTTAAACATTTTTTTTTACATATCCTGACCACAAGGTGGCGCCGTCCTAAAGATTTATTGGTGCGCTCAGAACATGTCACTGATGAACCATGCCAAATTTCGTAGCGATACGCCATTCTGTTTGTGAAATACTGAACTTAATGAGAAAATTCAAAATGGCCGACACCCAAAATGGCCGACCGAAAACCGTTTGGTATCGTTTGACTCGGCATGCCTCAAGGAATCTAACAAGAACACCTTCATGATTTTAGACTTAAGTTTGAAGTAGTTATAAGCGAAAATAGGCATTTTTCGAATCTCGTGACCACTAGGTGGCGCTGTGACGAAACGTTGCAGGCACCCTCAGGTCATGACTGTAATGACATATACCAAGTTTCGTGTCGATACAATAAAGTTTTGCGAAGATAGGGCCTCATGTCCGTTTTGGCGTGCTCGCCGCCATATATGTTGTCAATTTATACGAGAACGCAATGGTCTATCAAAAAGCTTTTGATAACTTTTTGTCTTGGGTGTCTCTAGATGCTACATACCAAAGGACATGCAAATCGGACAAACGGTCTAGGAGGAGTTCGAAAAAGTAGGTTTTACGAAAAATTCAAAATGGCGGAAAGATGTACATGACACAAATGACATCAATGTGTGCAATTGAATCATCATGAGCAAAGGATTCAGAGGAAACAAGAATTTAGTTTCTAGGACTCACGGGTCAGAAGTTGTGAGCATGAACATAAGTGGATTTTTGGACTGTTGGTGGCGCTAGAGGGTTTGAGTCAGACACACCAATGTTGCTACAGTAACTTCTGAGACTGTCCTCTACATGTGTGCCAAATTTCATAACTTTCCTATGTACGGTTCTATGGGCTGCCATTGAATTTCGGCGGAAGAACGAGGAAGAAAAATAATAATAAGAAAACTAACAATAACAATAGGGTTCTACGCCCCTTCGGGGCTTGACCCCTAATAAGAAAACTAACAATAACAATAGGGTTCTACGCCCCTTCGGGGCTTGACCCCTAAATATAGCTGCAAGCAGCGATACCGGGGTCAAGCCAAACATGGCAAAAAATGATTCATACGTGATGACTGTCATGATTTAAGATCTAAGTTTGCATTAGTTTTATGAAAAAATATAATTTTTTATCTTGAGATCACTAGGTGGCGCTGTGCCGAAACAATGGATGGTGCCTCAGGTCATGACTGTGATGTCACATACCAAATTTAGTGTAAATACGATAAAGCGATACGGAGATATAGCCTTAAATGATTTGACCACTAGGAGGCACTGACCAAAACAATAGATTGTGACTCAGGTCTTGATTGTGATGACACCCACCAAATTTGGTGTAAATACGATAAAGAGATTCAGAGATATAGCTTCAAATCTCTTGACCACTAGGGGGCACCGAAAAGTTTACAAGTCCTTTCAGAACATGTTGCTGATGAACCATACCAAGTTTCATAACAATACGCAATTGCGTTTCTGAAATACTTGAACTTAAAGAAAAAATTCAAAATGGCCGACACACTAAATGGCTGACCAAAAACCATTTGGTATCGTTTGACTCGGCATGCCTCACGAAATCTAACAAGACCACTCTCATAATTTTACATTCAAGTTTGCAGTAGTTATAAGCAAAAATAGACATTTTTTTATATCTCGTGACCAGTAGGGGGCAGTTTGACGAAATGGTGCATGCACCCTCAGGTCATCACTGTTATGACATATACCAAGTCTCATATTAATACGCAAAAGTTTTGCGAAGATACAGGCTCAAACACATTTTGGCGTGCTCGCCCTTGCATTCTTTGATGCGTTATAGGACAACGGTTAGGTCTACCAAAAAGCTTTTGATAACTTTTTGTCTAGAGTGTCTCTAGATGATGCGTACCAAAAATCAAGCCAATCAAACAAGCGCTCTAGGAGGAGTTCGAAAAAGTAGGTGTTCAATATAATTCAAAATGGCCGACAGGAAGTAGGTTTGACTTTGACATATTTGGTACAGTCGGACTCAGCACGAGCCAAGGAATCAATAGAGTGAAGTCTCATTTCAGTGTGGCAAATGAATCAAAGGCTATAAAGATTTTAAACAATGTCTTTACATATCCTGACCACTAGGTGGTGCTGTCCTAAAGATTTATAGGTGTGCTCAGAACATGTCACTGATGAACCATGACAAATTTCGTAGCGATACGTCATTCTGTTTGTGAAATACTGAACTTAATGAGAAAATTCAAAATGGCCGACACCCAAAATGGCCGACCGAAAACGGTTTGTTATCGTTTGACTCGGCATGCCTCAAGGAATCTAACAAGACCACCTTCATGATTTTAGACTCAAGTTTGAAGTAGTTATAAGCAAAAAGAAGCATTTTTCGAATCTCGTGACCACTAGGTGGCGCTGTGACGAAATGTTGCAGGCACCCTCAGGTCATGACTGTAATGACATATACCAAGTTTTGTGTCGATACACAAAAGTTTAGCGAAGATACGGCCTCACGTCCGTTTTGGCGTGCTCGCCGCCTTATATGGTGTCACTGTATACGAGAACGCATTGGTCTATCAAAAAGCTTTTGATAACTTTTTGTCTGGGGTGTCTCTAGATGCTCCATACCAAGGGACATGCAAATCGGACAAACGCTCTAGGAGGAGTTCGAAAAAGTAGGTTTTACGGAAAATTCAAAATGGCGGAAAGATGTGCATGACACAAATGACATCAATGTGTGCCATTGAATCATCATGAGCCAAGGATTCAGAGGAAACAAGAATTTAGTGTCTAGGACTCACGGGTCAGAAGTTATGAGCATGAACATAAGTGGATTTTTGGACTGTTGGTGGCGCTAGAGGGTTTGAGTTAGACACACCAATGTTGCTATAGTAATTTCTTAGACCGTCCTCTACATGTGTGCCAAATTACATAACTTTCCTACGTACGGTTCTATGGGCTGCCATTGACTTCAATGGCGGAAGAACTAGGATGAATAATAATAAGAAAACTAACAGATACAATAGGTGTCTACGCCACTTCGTGGCTTGACCCCTAAATATAGCTGCAAGCAGCGATACCGGGGTCAAGCCAAACATGGCAAAAAATGATTCATACGTGATGACTGTCATGATTTAAGGTCTAAGTTTGCATTAGTTATAGGAAAAAAATAGCAATTTTTTCGTATCTTGAGACCACTAGGTGGCGCTGTGCCGAAACAATAGATGGTACCTCAGGTCATGACTGTGATGACACATACCAAATTTAGTGTAAATACAATAAAGCGATACGGAAATATAGCCTTAAATGACTTGACCACTAGGGGGCACTGACCAAACAATAAATTGTGACTCAGGTCTTGATTGTGATGACACCCACCAAATTTGGTGTAAATACGATAAAGAGATGAAGAGATATAGCTTCAAATCTCTTGACCACTAGGGGGCGCCGAAAAGTTTACAAGTCCTCCCAGAACATGTTGCTGATGAACCATACCAAGTTTCATAACAATACGCAATTGCGTTTCTGAAATACTTGAATTTAAAGAAAAAATTCAAAATGTCCGACACACAAAATGGCCGACCAAAACCATTTGGTATTGTTTGACTCGGCATGCCTCACGAAATCTAACAAAACTAGTCTCATAATTTTACATTCAGGTTTGCAGTAGTTATAAGCAAAAATAGACATATTTTATATCTCGTGACCAGTAGGGGGCAGTGTGACGAAATGGTGCATGCACCCTCAGGTCATCACTGTTATGACATATACCAAGTCTCATATTAATACGCAAAAGTTCTGCAAAGATACAGGCTCAAACACATTTTGGCGTGCTCGCCCTCACATTCTTTGATGCGTTATACGACAACGAATAGGTCTACCGAAAAGCTTTTGATAACTTTTTGTCTAGAGTGTCTCTAGATGATGCATACCAAAAATCAAGCCAATCACACGAGCGCTCTAGGAGGAGTTCGAAAAAGTAGGTGTTCAATATAATTCAAAATGGCCGACAGGAAGTACGTTTGACTCAGACATATTTGGTACAGTCAGACTCGGCATGAGCCAAGGAATCAATAGAGTGAAGTCTTATGTCAGTGTGGCAATTTAATCAAATGATATAAAGATTTTAAACAATTTATTTACATATCCTGACCACTAGGTGGCGCCGTCCTAAAGATTTATAGGTGCGCTCAGAACATGTCACTGATGAACCATGACAAATTTCGTAGCGATACGCCAATCTGTTTGTGAAATACTGAACTTAATGAGAAAATTCAAAATGGCCGACACCCAAAATGGCCGACCGAAAACCGTTTGGTATCGTTTGACTTGGCATGCCTCAAGGAATCTAACAAGACCACCTTCATGATTTTAGACTTAAGTTTTAAGTAGTTATAAGCAAAAATAGGCATTTTTCGAATCTCGTGACCACTAGGTGGCGCTGTGACGAAACGTTGCAGGCACCCTCAGGTCATGACTGTAATGATATATACCAAGTTTCATGTCGATACAATAAAGTTTTGCGAAGATACGGCCTCACGTCTGTTTTGGCGTGCTCGCCGCCTTGTATGTTGTCACTGTATATGAGAACGCATTGGTCTATCAAAAAGCTTTTGATAACTTTTTGTCTTGGATGTCTCTAGATGCTACATACCAAAGGACATGCAAATCGGACAAACGGTCTAGGAGGAGTTCGAAAAAGTAGGTTTTACGGAAAATTCAAAATGGCGGAAAGATGTGCATGACACAAATGACATCAATGTGTGCATTTGAATCATCATGAGGCAAGGATTCAGAGGAAACAAGAATTTAGTTTCTAGGACTCATGGGTCAGAAGTTATGAGCATGAACATAATTGGATTTTTGGACTGTTGGTGGCGCTAGAGGGTTTGGGTCAGACACACCAATTTTGCTATAGTAACTTCTGAGACTGTCCTCTACATGTGTGCCAAATTTCATAACTTTCCTATGTACGGTTCTATGGGCTGCCATTGACTTTCGGCGGAAGAACGAGGAAGATAAATAATAATAATAAATATAGCTGCAAGCAGCGATACCGGGGTCAAGCCAAACATGGCAAAAAATGATTCATACCTGATGACTGTCATGATTTAAGATCTAAGTTTGCATTAGTTTTACGAAAAAAATAGCAATTTTTTGTAACTTGAGACCACTAGGTGGCACTGTGCCGAAACAATAGATGGTGCCTCAGGCCATGACTGTGATGACACATACCAAATTTAGTGTAAATACGATAAAGCGATACAGAGATATAGCCTTAAATGACTTGACCACTAGGGGGCACTGACCAAAACAATAGATGGTGTCTCAGGTCATGATTGTGATGACACCCACCAAATTTGGTGTAAATACGATAAAGAGATGCAGAGATATAGCCTCAAATCTCTTGACCACTAGGGGGCGGCGAAAAGTTTACAAGCCCTCTCAGAACATGTTGCTGATGAACCATACCAAGTTTCATAACAATACGCAATTGCGTTTCTGAAATACTTGAACTTAAACAAAAAATTGAAAATGGCCGACACACAAAATGGCCGACCAAAAACCATTTGGTATCGTTTGACTCGGCATGCCTCACCAAATCTAACAAGACCACTCTAATAACTTTACATTTAAGTTTGCAGTAGTTATAAGCAAAAATAGACATTATTTATATCTCGTGACCACTAGGGGGCGCTGTGACGAAACGGTGCATGCACCCTTACGTCATCACTGTTATGACATATACCAAGTCTCATATCAATACGCAAAAGTTTTGCAAAGATACAGGCTCAAACACATTTTGGCGTGTTCGCCCTCGCATTCTTTGATGTGTTATACGACAACGGATAGGTCTACCGAAAAGCTTTTGATAACTTTTTGTCTGGAGTGTCTCTAGATGATGCATACCAAAAATCAAGCCAATCACACGAGCGCTCTAGGAGGAGTTCGAAAAAGTAGGTGTTCAATATAATTCAAAATGGCCGACAGGAAGTAGGTTTGACTCGGACATATTTGGTACAGTCGGACTCAGCACGAGCCAAGGAATCAATAGAGTGAAGTCTCATGTCTGTGTGGCAATTTAATCAAATGATATAAAGATTTTAAACAATTTATTTACATATCCTGACCACTAGGTGGCGCCGTCCTAAAGATTTATAGGTGCGCTCAGAACATGTCACTGATGAACCATGCCAAATTTCGTAGCGATACGCCATTCTGTTTGTGAAATACTGAACTTAATGAGAAAATTAAAAATGGCCGACACCCAAAATGGCCGACCGAAAACCGTTTGGTATCGTTTGACTCGGCATGCCTCAAGGAATCTAACAAGACCACCTTCATGATTTTAGACTCAAGTTTGAAGTAGTTATAAGCGAAAATAGGCATTTTTCGAATCTCGTGACCACTAGGTGGCGCTGTGACGAAACGTTGCAGGCACCCTCAGGTCAAGACTGTAATGACATATACCAAGTTTCGTGTCGATACACCAAAGTGTTGCGAAGATACGGCCTCACGTCCGTTTTGGCGTGGTCGCCGCCGTATATGTTGTCACGGTATACGAGAACGCATTGGTCTATCAAAAAGCTTTTGATAACTTTTTGTCTGGGGTGTCTCTAGATGCTAGATACCAAAGGACATGCAAATCGGACAAACGCTCTAGGAGGAGTTCGAAAAAGTAGGTTTTACGGAAAATTCAAAATGGCGGAAAGATGTGCATGACACAAATGACATCAATGTGTGCAATTGAATCAACATGAGCCAAAGATTCAGAGGAAACAAGAATTTAGTTTCTAGGTCTCACGGGTCAGAAGTTGTGAGCATGAACATAAGTGGATTTTTGGACTGTTGGTGGCGCTAGAGGGTTTGAGTCAGACACACCAATGTTGCTACAGTAACTTCTGAGGCTGTCCTCTACATGTGTACCAAATTTCATAACTTTCCTACGTACGGTTCTATGGGCTGCCATTGACTTCAATGGCGGAAGAGGAAACTTAATAATAATAATAAGAAAACTAACAATAACAATAGGGTTCTACGCCCCTTCGGGGCTTGACCCCTAAATATAGCTGCAAGCAGCGATACCGGGGTCAAGCCAAACATGGCAAAAAATGATTCATACGTGATGACTGTCATGATTTAAGATCTAAGTTTGCATTAGTTTTATGAAAAAATAGCAATTTTTTCGTATCTTGAGACCACTAGGTGGCGTTGTGTCGAAACAATAGATGGTGCCTCAGGTCATGACTGTGATGACACATACCGAATTAAGTGTAAATACGATAAACCGATACAGAGATATAGCCTCAAATGACTTGACCACTAGGGGGCACTGACCAAACAATAAATTGTAACTCAGGCCTTGATTGTGATGACACCCACCAAATTTGGTGTAAATACGATAAAGAGATGCAGAGATATAGCTTCAAATCTCTTGACCACTAGGGGGCGCCAAAAAGTTTACAAGTCCTCCCAGAACATGTTGCTGATGAACCATACCAAGTTTCATAACAATACGCAATTGCGTTTCTGAAATACTTGAATTTAAAGAAAAAATTCAAAATGGCCGACACACAAAATGGCCGACCAAAAACCATTTGGTATCGTTTGACTCGGTATGCCTCAAGAAATCTAACAAGACCAGTCTCATAATTTTACATTCAAGTTTGCAGTAGTTATAAGCAAAAATAGACATTTTTTATATCTCGTGACCAGTAGGGGGCAGTGTGACGAAATGTTGCATGCACCCTCAGGTCATCACTGTTATGACATATACCAAGTCTCATATTAATACGCAAAAGTTTTGCGAAGATACAGGCTCAAACACATTTTGGCGTGCTCGCCCTCGCATTCTTTGATGCGTTATAAGACAACAAATAGGTCTACCGAAAAGCTTTTGATAACTTTTTGTCTAGAGTGTCTCTAGATGATGCATACCAAAAATCTAGCCAATCACACGAGCGCTCTAGGAGGAGTTTGAAAAAGTAGGTGTTCAATATAATTCAAAATGGCTGACAGGAAGTAGGTTTGACTCAGACATATTTGGTACAGTCGGACTCAGCATGAGCCAAGGAATCAATAGAGTGAAGTCTTATGTCATAGTGGCAATTTAATCAAATGATATAAAGATTTTAAACAATTTATTTACATATCCTGACCACTAGGTGGCGCTGTCCTAAAGATTTACAGGTGCGCTCAGAACATGTCACTGATGAACCATGCCAAATTTCGTATTGATACGTCATTCTGTTTGTGAAATACTGAACTTAATGAGAAAATTCAAAATGGCCGACACCCAAAATGGCCGACCGAAAACCGTTTTTTATCGTTTGACTCGGCATGCCTCAAGGTATCTAACAAGACCACCTTCATGATTTTAGACTCAAGTTTGAAGTAGTTAAAAGCGAAAATAGGCATTTTTCGAAACTCGTGACCACTAGGTGGCGCTGTGACGAAACGTTGCAGGCACCCTCAGGTCATGACTGTTATGACATATACCAAGTTTCGTGTCGATACACATAAGTTTTGCGAAGATACGGCCTCACGTCCGTTGTGGCGTGCTCGCCGCCGTATATGTTGTCACGGTATACGAGAACGCATTGGTCTATCAAAAAGCTTTTGATAACTTTTTGTCAGGGGTGTCTCTAGATGCTAGATACCAAAGGACATGCAAATCGGACAAACGCTCTAGGAGGAGTTCGAAAAAGTAGGTTTTACGGAAAATTCAAAATGGCGGAAAGATGTGCATGACAGAAATGACATCAATGTGTGCAATTGAATCATCATGAGCCAAGGATTCAGAGGAAACAAGAATTTAGTTTCTAGGACTCACGGGTCAGAAGTTATGAGCATGAACATAAGTGGATTTTTGGACTGTTGGTGGCGCTAGAGAGTTTGAGTTAGACACACCAATGTTGCTATAGTAACTTCTAAGACTGTCCTCTACATGTGTGCCAAATTTCATAACTTTCCTATGTACGGTTCTATGGGCTGCCATTGACTTCAATGGCGGAAGAGGAAACATAATAATAATAATAATAATAATAATAATAATAATAAGAAAACTAACAATAACAATAGGGTTCTACGCCCCTTCGGGGCTTGACCCCTAATAAATAATAATAAGAAAACTAACAGATACAATAGGGGTCTTCGCCCATTCTGGGCTTGACCCCTAAATATAGCTGCAAGCAGCGATACCGGGGTCAAGCCAAACATGGCAAAAAATGATTCATACCTGATGACTGTCATGATTTAAGATCTAAGTTTGCATTAGTTTTACGAAAAAAATAGCTATTTTTTTGTAACTTGAGACCACTAGGTGGCACTGTGGCGAAACAATAGATGGTGCCTCAGGCCATGACTGTGATGACACATACCAAATTTAGTGTAAATACAATAAAGCGATACGGAGATATAGCCTTAAATGACTTGACCACTAGGGGGCACTGACCAAACAATAAATTGTGACTCAGGTCTTGATTGTGATGACACCCACCAAATTTGGTGTAAATACAATAAAGAGATGCAGAGCTATAGCCTTAAATGACTTGACCACTAGGGGGCACTGACCAAAAAATAAATTGTGACTCAGGTCTTGATTGTGATGACACCCACCAAATTTGGTGTAAATACAATAAAGAGATGCAGAGATATAGCCTTAAATGACTTGACCACTAGGGGGCACTGACCAAAAAATAAATTGTGACTCAGGTCTTGATTGTGATGACACCCACCAAATTTGGTGTAAATACGATAAAGAGATGCAGAGATATAGCTTCAAATCTCTTGACCACTAGGGGGCGCCGAAAAGTTTACAAGTCCTTTCGGAACATGTTGCTGATGAACCATACCAAGTTTTATAACAGTACGCAATTGCGTTTCTCAAATACTTGAACTTAAAGAAAAAATTCAAATTGGCCGACACACAAAATGGCCGACCAAAAACCATTTGGTATCGTTTGACTCGGCATGCCTCAAGAAATCTAACAAGACCAGTCTCATAATTTTACATTCAAGTTTGCAGTAGTTATATACAAAACTTGACATTTTTAATATCTCGTGACCAGTAGGGGGCAGTGTGACGATATGGTGCATTTACCCTCAGGTCATCACTGTTATGACATATACCAAGTCTCATATAAATACGCAAAAGTTTTGCGAAGATACAGCCTCAAATACATTTTGGCGTGCTCGCCCTCGCATTATTTGATGCGTTATATGACAACGGATAGATCTACCGAAAAGTTTTTGATAACTTTTTGTCTAGAGTGTCTGTAGATGATGCATACCAAAAATCAAGCCAATCACACGAGCGCTCTAGGAGGAGTTCGAAAAAGTAGGTGTTCAATATAATTCAAAATGGCCGACAGGAAGTAGGTTTGACTCAGACATATTTGGTACAGTCGGACTCAGCATGAGCCAAGGAATCAATAGAGTGAATTCTTATGTCATAGTGGCAATTTAATCAAATGATATAAAGATTTAAAACAATTTATTTACATATCTTGACCACTAGGTGGCGCTGTTCTAAAGATTTATGGGTGCGCTCAGAACATGTCACTGATGAACCATGCTAAATTTCGTAGCGATACGCCATTCTGTTTGTGAAATACTGAACTTAATGAGAAAATGCAAAATGGCCGACACTAAAAATGGCCGACCGAAAACCGTTTGGTATCGTTTGACTCGGCATGCTTCAAGGAATCTAACAAGACCACCTTCATGATTTTAGACTCAAGTTTGAAGTAGTTATAAGCGAAAATAGGCATTTTTCGAATCTCGTGACCACTAGGTGGCGCTGTGACGAAACGTTGCAGGCACCCTCAGGTCATGACTGTAATGACATATACCAAGTTTCGTGTCGATACAATAAAGTTTTGCGAAGATACGGCCTCACGTCCGTTTTGGCGTGCTCGCCGCCTTGTATGTTGTCACTGTATACGAGAACGCATTGGTCTATCAAAAAGCTTTTGATAACTTTTTGTCTGGGGTGTCTCTAGATGCTATATACCAAAGGACATGAAAATCAGACGCACGCTGTAGGAGGAGTTCGAAAAAGTAGGTTTTACGGAAAATTCAAAATGGCGGAAAGATGTGCATGACACAAATGACATCAATGTGTGCATTTGAATCAACATGAGCCAAGGATTCAGAGGAAACAAGAATTTAGTTTCTAGGACTCACGGGTCAGAAGTTGTGAGCATGAACATTAGTGGATTTTTGGACTGTTGGTGGCGCTAGAGGGTTTGAGTCAGACACACCAATGTTGCTATAGTAACTTCTGAGACTGTCCTCTACATGTGTGCC
The DNA here is from genome assembly GCF_027580225.2 of Misgurnus anguillicaudatus. Lineage (NCBI taxonomy): Eukaryota > Metazoa > Chordata > Actinopteri > Cypriniformes > Cobitidae > Misgurnus > Misgurnus anguillicaudatus. The sequence goes on along the minus strand of NC_073342.2, from coordinate 26,555,275 downwards.
AAATTTCATAACTTTCCTATGTACGGTTCTATGGGCTGCCATTGACTTTCGGCGGAAGAACGAGGAAGAAAAATAATAATAAATATAGCTGCAAGCAGCGATACCGGGGTCAAGCCGAACATAGCAAAAAATGATTCATACGTGATGACTGTCATGATTTAAGATCTAAGTTTGCATTAGTTTTAGAAAAAAAATAGCAATTTTTTGTATCTTGAGACCACTAGGTGGCGCTCTGCCGAAACAATAGATGGTGCCTCAGGTCATGACTGTGATGACACATACCAAATTTAGTGTAAATACGATAAAGCGATACGGAGAAATAGCCTTAAATGACTTGACCACTAGGGGGCACTGACCAAACAATAAATTGTGACTCAGGTCTTGATTGTGATGACACCCACCAAATTTGGTGTAAATACGATAAAGAGATGCAGAGATATAGCTTCAAATCTCTTGACCACTAGGGGGCGCCGAAAAGTTTACAAGTCCTCCCAGAACATGTTGCTGATGAACCATACCAAGTTTCATAACAATACGCAATTGCGTTTCTGAAATACTTGAACTTAAAGAAAAAATTCAAAATGCCCGACACACAAAATGGCTGACCAAAAACCATTTGGTATCGTTTGACTCGGCATGCCTCACGAAATCTAACAAGACCAGTCTCATAATTTTACATTCAAGATTGCAGTAGTTATAAGCAAAAATAGACATTTTTTATATCTCGTGACCAGTAGGGGGCAGTGTGACGAAATGGTGCATGCACCCTCAGGTCATCGCTGTTATGACATATACCAAGTCTCATATTAATACACAAAAGTTTTGCGAAGATACAGGCTCAAACACATTTTGGCGTGCTCGCCCTCGCATTCTTTGATGCGTTATACGACAACGGATAGGTCTACCGAAAAGCTTTTGATAACTTTTTGTCTAGAGTGTCTCTAGATGATGCATACCAAAAATCAAGCCAATCACACGAGCGCTCTAGGAGGAGTTCGAAAAAGTAGGTGTTCAATATAATTCAAAATGGCCGACAGGAAGTAGGTTTGACTCAGACATATTTGGTACAGTCGGACTCAGCATGAGCCAAGGAATCAAAAGAGTGAAGTCTTATGTCATAGTGGCAATTTAATCAAATGATATAAAGATTTTAAACAATTTATTTACATATCCTGACCACTAGGTGGCGCTGTCTTAAAGATTTATAGGTGCGCTCAGAACATGTCACTGATGAACCATGCCAAATTTCGTAGCGATAGGCCATTCTGTTTGTGAAATACTGAACTTAATGAGAAAATTCAAAATGGCCGACACCCAAAATGGCCGACCGAAAACCGTTTGGCATCGTTTGACTCGGCATGCCTCAAGGAATCTAACATGACCACCTTCATGATTTTAGACTCAAGTTTGAAGTAGTTATAAGCGAAAATAGGCATTTTTCGAATTTCGTGACCACTAGGTGGCGCTGTGACGAAACGTTGCAGACACCCTCAGGTCATGACTGTAATGACATATACCAAGTTTCGTGTCGATACAATAAAGTTTTGCGAAGATACGGCCTTACATCCGTTTTGGCGTGCTCGCCGCCTTGTATGTTGTCACGGTATACGAGAACGCATTGGTCTATCAAAAAGCTTTTGATAACTTTTTGTCTGGGGTGTCTCTAGATGCTATATACCAAAGGACATGCAAATCGGACGAACGCTCTAGGAGGAGTTCGAAAAAGTAGGTTTTACGGAAAATTCAAAATGGCGGAAAGATTTGCATGACACAAATGTCATCAATGTGTGCATTTGAATCATCATGAGCAAAGGATTCAGAGGAAACAAGAATTTAGTTTCTAGGACTCACGGGTCAGAAGTTATGAGCATGAACATAAGTGGATATTTGGACTGTTGGTGGCGCTAGAGGGTTTGAGTCAGACACACCAATGTTGCTATAGTAACTTCTGAGACTGTCCTCTACATGTGTGCCAAATTTCATAACTTTCCTACGTACGGTTCTATGGGCTGCCATTGACTTCAATGGCGGAAGAGGAAACATAATAATAATAATAATAATAATAATAATAATAATAAGAAAACTAACAATAACAATAGGGTTCTACGCCCCTTCGGGGCTTGACCCCTAAATATAGCTGCAAGCAGCGATACCGGGGTCAAGCCAAACATGGCAAATAATGATTCATACGTGAGGACTGTCATGATTTAAGATCTAAGTTTGCATTAGTTTTATGTAAAAAAAGCAATTTTTTGTATCTTGAGACCACTAGGTGGCACTGTGCCGAAAGAATAGATGGTGCCTCAGGTCATGACTGTGATGACACATACCAAATTTAGTGTAAATACAATAAAGCGATACGGAGATATAGCCTTAAATGACTTGACCACTAGGGGGCACTGACCAAAAAATAAATTGTGACTTAGGTCTTGATTGTGATGAAACCCACCAAATTTGGTGTAAATACGATAAAGAGATGCAGAGATATAGCTTCAAATCTCTTGACCACTAGGGGGCACCGGAAAGTTTACTAGTCCTCCCAGAACATGTTGCTGATGAACCATACCAAGTTTCATAACAACACGCAATTGCGTTTCTGAAATACTTGAACTTAAAGAAAAAATCAAAATGGCCGACACACAAAATGGCCGACCAAAAACCAGTTGGTGTCGTTTGACTCGGCATGCCTCACGAAATCTAACAAGACCAGTCTCATAATTTTACATTCAAGTTTGCAGTAGTTATAAGCAAAAATAGACATTTTTTATATCTCGTGACCAGTAGGGGGCAGGGTGACGAAATGGTGCATGCACCCTCAGGTCATCACTGTTATGACATATACCAAGTCTCATATTAATAAGCAAAAGTTTTGCGAAGATACAAGCTCAAACACATTTTGGCGTGCTCGCCCTCGCATTCTTTGATGCGTTATACGACAACGGATAGGTCTACCGAAAAGCTTTTGATAACTTTTTGTCTAGAGGGTCTCTAGATGATGCCTGCCAAAAATCAAGCCAATCACACGAGCGCTCTAGGAGGAGTTCGAAAAAGTAGGTGTTCAATATAATTCAAAATGGCCGACAGGAAGTATGTTTGACTCAGACATATTTGGTACAGTCGGACTCAACATGAGCCAAGGAATCAATAGAGTGAAGTCTTATGTCATAGTGGCAATTTAATCAAATGACATAAAGATTTTAAAAAAATATTTTCATATCCTGACCACTAGGTGGCACCGTCCTAAAGATTTATAGGTGCGCTCAGAACATGTCACTGATGACCCATGCCAAATTTCGTAGCGATACGCCATTCTGTTTTTGAAATACGGAACTTAATGAGAAAATTCAAAATGGCCGACACCCAAAATGGCCGACACCCAAAATGGCCGACCGAAAACCGTTTGGTATCGTTTGACTCGGCATGCCTCAAGGAATCTAACAAGACCACCTATATGATTTTAGACTCAAGTTTGAAGTAGTTATAAGCAAAAATAGGCATTTTTCGAATTTCGTGACCACTAGGTGGCGCTGTGACGAAACGTTGCAGGCACCCTCAGGTCAAGACTGTAATGACATATACCAAGTTTCGTGTCGATATAATAAAGTTTTGCGAAGATACGGCCTCACGTCCGTTTTGGCGTGCTCGCTGCCTTGTATGTTGTCACTGTATATGAGAACGCATTGGTCTATCAAAAAGCTTTTGATAACTTTTTTTCTGGGGTGTCTCTAGATGCTATATACCAAAGGACATGCAAACTGGACGAACGCTCTAGGAGGAGTTCGAAAAAGTAGGTTTTATGGAAAATTCAAAATGGCGGAAAGATTTGCATGACACAAATGGCATCAATGTGTGCATTTGAATCATCATGAGCAAAGGATTCAGAGGAAACAAGAATTTAGTTTCTAGGACTCACGGGTCAGAAGTTATGAGCATGAACATAAGTGGATTTTTAGACTGTTGGTGGCGCTAGAGGGTTTGAATCAGACACACCAATGTTGCTATAGTAACTTCTGAGACTGTCCTCTACATGTGTGCCAAATTTCATAACTTTCCTACGTACGGTTCTATGGGCTGCCATTGACTTCAATGGAGGAAGAAGGAAGAAGAATAATAATAAGAAAACTAACAGATACAATAGGTGTCTACGCCACTTCGTGGCTTGACCCCTAAATATAGCTGCAAGCAGCGATACCGGGGTCAAGCCAAACATGGCAAAAAATGATTCATACGTGATGACTGTCATGATTTAAGATCTAAGTTTGCATTAGTTTTATGAAAAAAATAGCAATTTTTTCGTATCTTGAGACCACTAGGTGGCGTTGTGCCGAAACAATAGATGGTGCCTCAGGTCATGACTGTGATGACACATACCAAATTTAGTGTAAATACGATAAAGCGATACGAAGATATAGCCTTAAATGACTGGACCACTAGGGGGCACTGACCAAAGAATAAATTGTGACTCAGGCCTTGATTGTGATGACACCCACCAAATTTGGTGTAAATACGATAAAGAGATGCAGAGATATAGCTTCAAATCTCTTGACCACTAGGGGGCGCCGAAAAGTTTACAAGTCCTCTCAGAACATGTTGCTGATGAACCATACCAAGTTTCATAACAATACGCAATTGCGTTTCTGAAATACTTGAACTTAAAAAAAAAAAATCAAAATGGCCGACACACAAAATGGCCGACCAAAAACCATTTGGTATCGTTTGACTCGGCATCCCTCACGAAATCTAACAAGACCAGTCTCATAATTTTACATTCAAGTTTGCAGTAGTTATAAGCAAAAATAGACATTTTTTATATCTCGTGACCACCAGGGGGCCCTGTGACGAAACGGTGCATGCACCCTTACGTCATCACTGTTATGACATATACCAAGTCTCATATCAATATGCAAAAGTTTTGCGAAGATACAGGCTCAAACACATTTTGGCGTGCTCGCCCTCGCATTCTTTGATGCGTTATACGACAACGGATAGGTCTACCGAAAATCTTTTGATAACTTTTTGTCTAGAGTGACTCTAGATGATGTGTACCAAAAATCAAGCCAATCACACGAGCGCTCTAGGAGGAGTTCGAAAAAGTAGGTGTTCAATATAATTCAAAATGGCCGACAGGAAGTAGGTTTGACTCAGACATATTTGGTACAGTCGGACTCAGCATGAGCCAAGGAATCAATAGAGTGAAGTCTTATGTCATAGTGGCCATTTAATCAAATGATATAAAGATTTTAAACAATTTCTTTACATATCCTGACCACTAGGTGGCGCCGTTCTAAAGATTTATAGGTGCGCTCAGAACATGTCACTGATGAACCATGCCAAATTTCGTAGCGATAGGCCATTCTGTTTGTGAAATACTGAACTTAATGAGAAAACTCAAAATGGCCGACACCCAAAATGGCCGACCGAAAACCGTTTGGTATTGTTAGACTCGGCATGCCTCAAGGAATCTAACAAGACCACCTTCATGATTTTAGACTCAAGTTTGAAGTAGTTATAAGCGAAAATAGGCATTTTTCTAATTTCGTGACCACTAGGTGGCGCTGTGACGAAACGTTGCAGACACCCTCAGGTCATGACTGTAATGACATATACCAAGTTTCGTATCGATACAAGAAAGTTTTCCGAAGATATGGCCTTACGTCCGTTTTGGCGTGCTCGCCGCCATATATGTTGTCAATTTATATGAGAACGCATTGGTCTATCAAAAAGCTTTTGATAACTTTTTGTCAGAGGTGTCTCTAGATGCTATATACCAAAGGACATGCAAATCGGACAAACGCTCTAGGAGGAGTTCGAAAAAGTAGGTTTTACGGAAAATTCAAAATGGCGGAAAGATGTGCATGACACAAATGACATCAATGTGTGCAATTGAATCATCATGAGCCAAGGATTCAGAGGAAACAAGAATTTAGTTTCTAGGTCTCACGGGTCAGAAGTTATGAGCATGAACATAAGTGGACTTTTGGACTGTTGGTGGCGCTAGAGGGTTTGAATCAGACACACCAATGTTGCTATAGTAACTTCTGAGACTGTCCTGTACATGTGTGCCAAATTTCATAACTTTCCTATGTACGGTTCTATGGGCTGCCATTGACTTCAATGGCGGAAGAGGAAGAATAATAATAATAATAATAAGAAAACTAACAATAACAATAGGGTTCTACGCCCCTTCGGGGCTTGACCCCTAATAAGAAAACTAACAATAACAATAGGGTTCTACGCCCCTTCGGGGCTTGACCCCTAAATATAGCTGCAAGCAGCGATACCGGGGTCAAGCCAAACATGGCAAAAAATGATTCATACGTGATGACTGTCATGATTTAAGATCTAAGTTTATATTAGTCTTAGAAAAAAAAGCAATTTTTTCATATCTTGAGACCACCAGGTGGCGCTGTGCCGAAACAATAGATGGTACCTCAGGTCATGACTGTGATGACACATACCAAATTTAGTGTAAATACAATAAAGCGATATGGAGATATAGCCTTAAATGACTTGACCACTAGGGGGCACTGACCAAACAATAAATTGTGACTCAGGTCTTGATTGTGATGACACCCACCAAATTTGGTGTTAATACGATAAAGAGATGAAGAGATATAGCTTCAAATCTTTTGACCACTAGGGGGTGCCGAAAAGTTTACAAGTCCTCCCAGAACATGTTGCTGATGAACCATACCAAGTTTCATAACAATACGCAATTGTGTTTCTGAAATACTTCAATTTAAAGAAAAAATTCAAAATGGCCGACACACAAAATGGCCGACCAAAAACCATTTGGTATCGTTTGACTCGGCATGCCTCACGAAATCTAAAAAGACTAGTCTCATAATTTTACATTCAAGTTTGCAGTAGTTATAAGCAAAAATAGACATTTTATATCTCGTGACCAGTAGGGGGCAGTGTGACGAAATGGTGCATGCACCCTCAGGTCATCACTGTTATGACATATACCAAGTCTCATATTAATACGCAAAAGTTTTGCGAAGATACAGGCTCAAACACATTTTGGCGTGCTCGCCCTCGCATTCTTTGATGCGTTATACGACAACGGATAGGTCTACCGAAAAGCTTTTGATAACTTTTTGTCTAGAGTGACTCTAGATGATGCCTACCAAAATTCAAGCCAATCAAACAAGCGCTCTAGGAGGAGTTCGAAAAAGTAGGTATTCAATATAATTCAAAATGGCCGACAGGAAGTAGGTTTGACTCAGACATACTTGGTACAGTCGGACTCAGCATGAGCCAAGGAATCAATAGAGTGAAGTCTTATGTCATAGTGGCAATTTAATCAAATGATATAAAGATTTTAAACAATTTCTTTACATATCCTGACCACTAGGTGGCGCCGTCCTAAAGATTTATAGGTGCGCTCAGAACATGTCACTGATGAACCATGCCAAATTTCGTAGCGATACGCCATTCTGTTTGTGAAATACTGAACTTAATGAGAATATTCAAAATGGCCGACACCCAAAATGGCCGACCGAAAACCGTTTGGTATCGTTTGACTCGGCATGCCTCAAGGAATCTAACAAGACCACCTTCATGATTTTAGACTCAAGTTTGAAGTAGTTATAAGCGAAAATAGGCATTTTTCGAATCTCGTGACCACTAGGTGGCGCTGTGACGAAACGTTGCAGGCACCCTCAGGTCAAGACTGTAATGACATATACCAAGTTTCGTGTCGATACACCAAAGTGTTGCGAAGATACAGCCTCACGTCCGTTTTGGCGTGCTCGCCGCCGTATATGTTGTCAAGGTATACGAGAACACATTGGTCTATCAAAAAGCTTTTGATAACTTTTTGTCTGGGGTGTCTCTAGATGCTAGATACCAAAGGACATGCAAATCGGACAAACGCTCTAGGAGGAGTTCGAAAAAGTAGGTTTTACGGAAAATTCAAAATGGCGGAAAGATGTGCATGACACAAATGACATCAATGTGTGCAATTGAATCATCATGAGCCAAGGATTCAGAGGACACAAGAATTTAGTTTCTAGGACTCACGGGTCAGAAGTTATGAGCATGAACATAAGTGGATTTTTGGACTGTTGGTGGCGCTAGAGGGTTTGAGTCAGACACACCAATGTTGCTATAGTAACTTCTGAGACTGTCCTCTACATGTGTGCCAAATTTCATAACTTTCCTATGTACGGTTCTATGGGCTGCCATTGACTTTTGGGTGGAAGAACGAGGAAGATAAATAATAATAAGAAAACTAACAGAAACAATAGGTGTCTACGCCACTTCGTGGCTTGACCCCTAATAAGAAAACTAACAATAACAATAGGGTTCTACGCCCCTTCGGGGCTTGACCCCTAATAAATACAAATAATAATATATAAAAGCAGTCCATACAGCAGTCCATACATATATGTATTTTTTTAAATTTATTTACTTGTCATGCTGTTGATTTTCTGCCTTCCCTCTATACACTGAAAAAAATGATTCCTTGAATTTAACCAATTTTTTTTAAGGTAAGTGGTTGCAATAAATTTATTTAAGCTACATTTAAACAAAAGTTTTATATTTTATTTTACTTTACTAATCTGTTTTGTTTAAATGTAGCTTAAATAAATTGATTGCAACCATTTACCTTAAAAAAATTATTAAATTCAATGAATAATTTTTTCAGTGTAATGAGTACCATTAATTTTTCTGACATCAGTTTTTTGAGCCTGTAAGATGGAAATGTCCAGTGGAAACAAAATGAACTGCAACACAATGCAATGTTGTTTGTGTGATCACTCTTCTTATTTGGTTGTGACAGACCAAATAATCACTGCTGCATAGATACATTTTTCAGTTGCCAAATATTTTATTGTAAACATTACTTTCATTTCTGGCAACATGGCATTTCTGCACTGTGAGACATTGTGCGTGTCTCTAATAAAATCGGTCACTTCTATACAGAGGTGGAAAGTAACGAATTACATTTACTCACGTTACTGTAATTGAGTAGTTTTTTTGTGTATTTTTACTTTTTTGAGTCGTTTTTAAAATCTGTACTTTTACTTTTACTTAAGTATGTTTTATTTAAAGTATTGTACTTCGCTACATTTTAAATCATATCCGTTACTGAGTAAAAAAATATTTTAAAAAGCAAGGTGATAAAGACGCGCAACGGATGTAAATGGGCGGGGCCCGGGGGAACGTGCAAAAAGAACCATGGAGACGGACGAGACAGGCGCGCGCTAATGCAGACCCGCCTCAGTTCAAATCTTATGAAAGAAACCGCTGGTCACATTTAAGCGACCACTTTTTCACTGACGCGAAGCGGGTGTTTCATTTCTATGAAAGGTAGGATTCATGCTCTTAAGTACGAAATTGCACGACGCGTTTTTAATACCATGCACATTATCTTCCGAGGTCTAGGAGCTTCGCGTCAAGTCAAACACAACTTCAAAACGTCCTCGAATGTACAGGTCATTAGACATTGCAGAGAGAGAGAGAGCGAGAGAGAGAGAGAGAGAGAGAGAGAGAGAGAGAGAGAAGAATAAAGGTCATCAGGTACCCAGGTCAGGGAAGTAAGAAGATAATAAATGTGTCAAATGTATATCATGGCACTCATCTCATTATATGCTCATTTAAACTATATATATAGTTTCATAAAATAATGTATGTTACCAGCAATACATCAATTACAACCTTACTATAGTGATTGTATTTACAAGCTGCTGACCACCTTCAAAAGTGCATAAAAATCATTAAACAATTCCATAAATGTTTCTTACTTTAAAAAAGCTTTTTATTTTATTAACTTTTTGTTATTGCACTTTAATTGTAAAGATGTTCCTACAATTAAAAACAGCTAGTTTGAGATGTATATTCCCTTGTCGTTTTTGAACTATACTAGAATCCTCCACCTCTTCCCGCTGTAAAAAAAAGTAACTTTTACTCTGAGTAAAGTTAAAATGACTTACTTTTTACTTTTACTTGAGTAGATTTTTAGACAAGTAACTTTACTTTTACTTAAGTAAAATATTATTAAAGTAACTTTACTTTTACTTGAGTACAATATTTTAGTACTTTTTCCACCTCTGCTTCTATATCTTTGGAATACGTGTCATGCGTGTTGCTCGTCATGTCAAAATATGTGTTATTGCATCATGTGAACCTAGCTGCATCATGTGTCATTTCAAAATACATGCCTGATGCACATGCGTTAAAGGGTTTATGATAAAAGAGACGCTCACGTTCACAAAATACTCGCAAGACACTAACTTAACGTGAGCATATCTTTTATCATAAACTCCTTCGAAGCATCTGCAGCAGACACGTATTTTGACGCATGTATTATGATGCATGATGCACATTAGTTTACATGACGTGCCAAAAACACATATTTTGGCATGACGAGCCACACAAATGACGGGCTAAATACATGTTGTGATGAGCTTTGCATCGTGTGCCCTCAAAAAAAAGTCACCAGCTGCCACTGATCATGATCTAATCTGTAGCATCGTATTAGCTCACTGTCATCCATTGTCATTAAACACATTTCTTCTCCCTCTTCATCTTTTGGCCATTTGCTCTTTTACATAGAAACTCTTAAGCCTCCCTAATCCTAACACCTTTAACCTTAAAAGCTCTTTTAAGGCTTAAGACGCATCGTGAATATCTTTTATCTTTAATAGGATCTTCTCTTTAACTCTAGGGGAAACCCCTACATTTCTAAAAATTTACTTAGAAGTCTATCAGGATCAACTCTTTGCACTTACAATTTTCAATAATACAGACCCAGGATTATAGGGATAAATAGTTAACATCAATATATTGACAACATTTATATGTTTTTTTAATGGAATTTGTCATTGCAGGAACAAATAAATCTATTCTGGAATAAACTATCTGTATCACACCTGTCATTCGTAAAAAGTCAACTACTTCTTGTTTAAATTGCTATTAACGTCATATCACAGCATTTTAATTTCTTATGTTGTTTGTTAAACTGTGATTTAAAGACACAACTTTTCATGCCACATCCAAATAACAGAAAACTCAATTGAGGCAAGAAGACGTCCACTAACTCAAAAGCAGATCACAATATAAAACTAAAACTTACTCAATAGTAGTTTAGGGAAGTTGGAGGTCTCTATGTTGTGGTAGTAGACTATTGATGTGATGGCAGCCATGAAGGCCAGACAAGATGGCATATAGAGATGCAGGTGAACTGACTGGTTAAACCTGAGAAAGAGAGAACATATTGCATTACTAAAAAATGTATTTCAAACTGAAAGCCTTGAGAAGTTGTCAAAGATACAGACTGATAGACATATGGATGTACATTTGTGCTGAAAAGTGATGTCCAACTTTGAACACTTGACATCTTTGATATTTATTCCAATATTTTTTGAAGATTCATGAAAAATTATGTATGCATGTTGCATTGGTGTGTTTGGAACAGCTTTTAGAAGAACTTAAGGAGGAGTGAGAAAAAATTAAACACAACACGTGTTAAATTTATAAAGACATAACCTAGGACAATAACTACAATGTATTACCACAAAAGAGAATAAACAAATATTAACATATTAACAGATAAAATTATTACGTGTGAGCGTAAATTTTTCTATGCATTTTTTTGTATATTTGATTCCTTAATATGCTGTGGTTTGCCTTTTTGCCAAATTATTTTGTCCAGTAGATGAACGTTTTGTCCATTTTGTACCATACACCTCATATTGATGGTTTAATCTAACCTAAGCGGGCATTAAAAACAAATATTGCACAAATGATCACTTTTGGTCACTACTGTAAGTGAACAGATCAGCCTCATAGTTATCATCAATATGAAGCATGACACACACGTAAACAGCAGCTCTCATTGGCCGTTTAAATGCAACTTCCAGTTATGCAATGTTTAGTTGTGTCAAAATGCATGTGTTTTTAATAGACGGAGGAAAAACAGACAAATCTCACCCATCAGAAACAATGCCCTCAGCTATCTCACAGACGATGACGAAGAGCAGGATGAAGGTGAGGATCCAGCGAAGATTGTGTCCGGGGAAGTGTAGCCAGGTACTGTGATGGATGTGAACCTTGGAGCTCTGACTCCCCCAGCCTACAGTACAACGATTGATAATTTGTCAATAGCTTGAAGGAACTGCACACATTTCTCCCTGTATACACTATCCTTGAGAAATATATTTATTATCCAAACATTATCATTCCTGGTAGAAAAGCCACATGCAAAGATTTGTAGCTCACTTTTTGGGCATATACAGAAACACAAGGATGGAGGTCAGAGTTTTTATTTAAGACTAGATTTTTCCTCAATATCCTGAAGAACAGGATATTAGGGATGCTGGGAATGTATTCCAGCAACAATGTGTATGACTATTAAAGATGTTGAAACTGATTTTTTTTCTTCTGGAGTACCACACATAAAATAACCTTACTCCCTCACAACCTTTTCTGGTATGTCAAAAAGAGGTTCATGTAACTCGACTCTCTGAAAGGTCGACAGCTTTAGCTCCCGTTCGATTCTTTCCACAACAAAGGTCACATTTGTTTGTCTATATTAAAACTTCCAAGAGCAGGTTGATGAACCATATCTTGATCTCTCTATGTGGTTGGCCAAACCACATTTCTGGCTCAATCACGATTCGAATGAAAATCAATTATGCATCCTTGTAATGAATGAGTCGAAAATTCACATTGGAGATTTGAGTATGAATAATTTCTGCTTGCCTCTCTGGTCTTTTCAAAATGAATTGTGCTAAATGCTTACAAAAGGATGAATGCACAAACCTGCTTTAAATATGTTGCCTTTTACAAAAACTAACTAGTAAAGTCTGGTTGGGACTTCAGTCATCCCATTAAATCAGTACTGAGGCACAACTAGCATGCAGAGGTGCTCACCTGACTTTGACACTCACCGATGAAGAGTATAGGAAAGGTGATGAAGAGCAGAAAGACGTGCGGCACCACCGTGAGGGCGTCCAGGAAGCAGCCGTTGTTGAGGACGCCGGCATCCACGTTGTACGCGGCCGTGTTGTTTTCGTTGCCGCAGAACGCCAAGGACATGCTGGTGTCCGGTCTCTGAGGGGATCCGGCAGAAGAAATACCAAAAGATGGGGGAAAAGCAGAAAAAGAGACTCTCAGAGCATAATTTGTCCCCAGAGCATTAAAAGATGTACAATCACACAGGAGCCGTTACATCCTTGCTGTAGGTGGAGGATAGGAGCAAAAAGTGAGTCACAGCACATGTAGGGTACGATAACAGCTCCGGTTCTGCATGGGATCAGGACATCCGAAAAGCTTCTCGCCGACAGCGGGACGCCTGCATGGGATTCCACGGTTCACAGGCATGCTTTTAATAACCACTGCAGCTTAATGCCACAATAAAACAAAAAGCATTTCCATTCGTGCGCAAACATGCACACGCTCGGGATGTGCGATCTGCCTCTGCTGCCGTTTCTGCTCAGAGTTGACCTTGTAAGAGGTTGGCTGTATGGCGGAGTGTGTGGATGAGAGGCAGAGAGTGTGATGGGGCGAGAGAGAAGGAGAGAGAGAGATGGTGATAGAAGATGAGGGTGGGGGTTGAGCATGAGAAGCCGACACACACGTCACATAGATCCAGTACATGACTAGCATGAAACATCACACACGATGATGAGAGCCAGACTGATGCACGGTAATCAGAGATTGCTTCAGTTGGATTTTAAGGAATTCAGGATCCGATGGGAAGCTGCGAGGAGGTGGAAAGAAAAATGGCTACGTATGCAAAGATAGTGTGGGACTGTTTGTCAGTGACAGATGCTGATGCAGATAACTTAATACCAGGGTGGTCGTTGAGGAAGATAATACAGATATACAGTACAAAATGCTGCTAATTAAATTAGGGTAAAATCGATAATTGATTAAGAAATTCGTTGTCATTCATTGTTATATTAGTAAAAATCTGTAGTAGTGTGTGGCTTTTGCGCTTTTAAAAGCATACTTCTAGATGCAATATCGTAATTTAGTGCCTTATTTAGCTACAATAAGTGAAAATTCGAATTGAGTAAATATTTAGGTTTTTAACCAATCAGTCGATTAATCGAAAAGAAAATCACTTAATTAATCGATTATTTAATCGCTATAAATTCAAAGTGAGTCTTAAAATTCCTAGTATAAAATAAACACTTATTTTACGCAATTACTTCATTATTTTACACCGCTGCCCTCAAAATGTAACCAGGACCGGCAAAGATAGTGTGGGACTGTTTGTCAGTGACAGATGCTGATGCAGAAAACGTAATACTAGGGTGATTGTTGAGCAAAATAATATAGATATACTGTACAGTATACAAAATGCTGCTAAGTAATAAAGTAAATTAAGGCTGCATCAACTAATCGGTAAAATCGATAATTGATTAAGAAATTCGTTGTCATTCATTGTTATATGAGTAAAAATCTGTAGTAGTATGAGGCTTTTGCACTTTTAAAAGAACACTTTTACATGTAATATCGTAATTTAGTGCCTTAATTAACTATAAGAAGTGAAAATTCGAATTGAGTAAATACTTAGGTTTTTACCAAATTAGTCGATTAATCGAAAAGAAAATAACTTAATTAATCGATAATTTACTCGCTCTAAATTCAAAATGAGTCTCAAAATTCCTAGTATACAATAAACACTTATTTTACACAATTACTTCATTATTTTACACAGCTGCCCTCAAAATGTAACCAGGACCGGCAAAGATAGTGTGGGACTGTTTGTCAGTGACACAGTGCTGATGCAGATAACTTAATACTAAGGTGGTCATTGAGCAAAATTAATCGATTAATCGAAAAGAAAATCACTTTATTAATCGATTATTTAATCGCTCTAAATTCAAAATGAGTCTCAAAATTCCTAGTATAAAATAAACACTTATTTTACACAATTACTTCATTATTTTACACCGCTGCCCTCAAAATGTAACCAGGACATGCAAAGATAGTGTGGGACTGTTTGTCAGTGACAGATGCTGATGCAGATAACTTAAATACCAGGTTGGTCGTTGAGCAAAATAATACAGATATACAGTATACAAAATGCTGCTAAGTAATAAATTAAATTAGGGCTGAATCAACTAATCTGTAAAATCGATAATTGATTAAAACCAATTCGTTGTCATTCATTGTTATATTAGTAAAAATCTGTAGTGTGTGGGTTTTGCGCTTTTAGAAGCACACCTCAACACGCAATATCGTAATTTAGTGCCTTATTTAGCTATAATAAGTGAAAATTCAAATTGAGTAAACATTAAAGTTTTTATCCAATTAGTTGATTAATTGGAAATAAAATCACCCAATTAATCAATTATTTTAATCACTCTAAATTCAAGAATGAGTCTGAATATTCCTAGTATAAAATAAACACTTATTTTACATAATTACTTAATTATTTTACACCACTGCCCTCAAAAGTCTTTAAAAGAAAATTATATGATCTATATTGAAATACTGACAGGACTATGTGTAGGTTTAGGGACTAAGACAGTATTAGAGATTTAACCAAACTTATGAGTATATAAATGATAATGAAGATTAATGATTAAGCGAATTGAGGTGGGGTGTGCTATTACATTTCAAAGTGGTCACGTTGTTTTATATCGAATAAAGGATGATAGGTACATCTAGGAGGATGAGAGGAAACATGGGGGTGGGCTCTTTTGACAACCACCTAGCAAACACCCACAACACACCGACAAATGAATAATACTCTGCAACTAGGGCTGTCACAATGATCGCAATTGTTTGACCTCATCACAATGATTTCAGATCACTGCAATGATCTCTTTAAAAAACACAAGGGAGCTGCAGCGCCTATATGAATGAGACCATATCAGATGGTGCTCCTTAACTGACAGTGTAATGAAATACATTGCAAAGCCATTCAATATAGTGGCAAAAACAGCATTTATGGAAATGCTGCAAAACTTTGATAAGCAGTATACTGCCAGGTAAATTCCTAATTTAGGGAAGTGAAAGATGCTATTCTTAAGGTCTGTAAGGAATTTATTTTTTTGCAGCCACGACATGGTGCAGTACTAATATGACCATTGGCTACTATTTAAGGTCTGTTGTGGGATAGTCAGTTTATTTTGATTGCATTTTTATTTTCAGTTATTTTATTTTTATATTTCTTATGAAAAATTTTCAGTATTTGAAAGATATATTCTTTTAATAATTAATTTTAAATATGTTATGCATTGATATTACTGCCAGGTAAACCTTGCAAAATATTTAATTTAAATAATTACAACAATGGGTGAAAATTATTTCATGAACAAAAAAAAGTAAATTAAATGTCAAAGCAAAAATTTTTTTTTTTTATTAATTGTCATAATCATTAAAGCCGTAAAACAGACAATTAATCGTCATAATCATCACAATTTATTAGACAATTAACCGTCAGCCAAATTCCATAGTAGTGACAGCCCTATCTGCAATAAAACCTTAACAAAATAATAGCAAAACCAGCCAATCACCTAAAGCACCCTAGCATTGTGACAGTTTGATTCTTTAGAAAATCAAATGTATAAATGTGACAAAGATACATTATCTCATAGATTAGAAGGGAAATAAAGTATAATGTGAGATTAGATCTTAATCAAAGGCTTGACTGATTATCATATCTGTAGTAATTACACTAGGCGTTTGATCCAGACTAACATTAGACTTAGACACCACCCTTCTTCCTGTCCCGATATAACATAACATAACACCCCAAATACTGTGAAAACATGAAGATAATGGTTAGATGTTGATCTTCACTTTGAAGTGTTGCAGCTATGTGTACTGTGCTACATAGATAGATGTACTGTATCTGTTACCAGTGGTTCTTATTACATAATGGCAAATGCTTTCTTCTAACATCCAGAGGAGAGAAAGACGCAAGCATGTTAAAGTACAATATGTAATTTGCATCCACATGGGATACCAGTATAACAAAAACACTGAGACAATAATTTATATGCCAAAAATGAAAAATAAATAATTAAGAACCTACATTTTTAATAAGATGATTTTCAGGACTAATAAATGTATTAATGAGGTCACATTCTTATAAAACTCATCTAATGAAACAATTATATATTCATGACAAATGTAAATGATTTATTCATGCATATATTCATGTTGGTTTATTACACCAGCAAAATTTTAATACACCCAGGTTTAAAGATTCAGCTTTGGATCTCTCTCTCTCTCTCTCTCTCTCTCTCTCTCTCTTTCTCTCATACACGCACGTACGCACGTGTGTAAAAAATGAGAAATGATTTCTGTAGTGATAGTAGTATATTGATTCCATGATCTTTTGGCTTCATCTCATCGAAACTGTGGAACCATTCCATTGACACAACTGCGCATGCGCAGAACATCCAGTCAGACAGTCGCTAAATTCTCTCGCCTCATAACGACCAACAAAAGCGTTTAAATAATAAAGCTACGTCTATAATATACAACGACATCGATTTAATAACCTGATCGTTGAAAAGCAAGCTTACCACAGTCTTTCTCGGACGTGACTGTGTAATAGAAATGTGTTTTTCCTAACAACTTCGTAACAAAAAGAACAGAAACAGTATGAGTACGTTAACTTATACATAATCAAACACAACTAAATGCAATAGTGAATTTCCATTTGAATATGTTTATGATCACCTACATAACTCTACAATATTGCCTGTTGATAAAGAGAAAATTGCATACCGGTCTGTATCGTGTGATCATCATCATTCCAGTTCTTCCCAAATCCTCATGTGATGATGTTTAATCCAGTCCAGGGACGTCTTTGTCAAAAATGAGCCCTCAGCTTACATCGAAAATATGTAAAATAATAAAAGATAACTCGCGCGTGTGCCATAAGGTTCGAGTCTTTCCTCAGAGGAACTAACCGAGGTGCTGAAAGAAGCCGTTACGGAGATCCATTCGTCCGTGTAAAATTCCCAAACATCGATCTGAAAGTTGGTATCGGAATCCAGTTGATCCAATTGTCATGTAGATAACGCGCGTGGAGAACAACCGAGCGATCGATCACTGATCAAACTAAGCAATGAAACGACTTGTCAGTCACATATAGCCTACACAATAGATGAACCGATCCGCCTCTGCCATTGATGCCATTCTTCAAATTGGATTTGATGGCATACAAATATATCATTTCCAATTAACTTATTTATCATGAATAAATTGTTTTTGGTCTGAGAGTAAATAGACCTTATATACTTCCCTTGATAGATATCAACCATGTAAGGCCGTCACTCGTTATTCATTCGTTATGGTTAAATGACCCAAATTCGACAGGTGTGGAATTGTGACTAGTGAAAATTGGCCAATCAGCACGGAGTTTAAAGATGTCGTCATCACAACAGAATACTACTGCCTCCTTATGGCTCAAAAATCATAGGTTCAAAACAAAGAACTCTATACCAAAACAAGCGAGATAATCGTTTAGACCAACAAAAGCACATTTAATGGCTCAAAAAAATAATAGAGAGCGGTGTGCACATAGGTTAAATAAGAGAAATTAAATGTATAGTAAAGCAACACTTTAAAAGGTGCTATATTTGAAATTATATAACCTGAAAGAATTACTGCATTGGTAAAAAAAGTGACAAAAATAACAAAGTTACTAACTGCTGCAACCAGGAGGCCTTTACTGGTACTGCAGCAAAATAGCCTATTGCATTCATAATCATACATGCTAACATTCACACAAAAGTATATTCCTGGGAAATAAATTAAATGCCAAGAATTCAGGCTGTATGGCTCACTAAATGTGTTATGAGCTTTATAGTAATATACAACAAAAAGATTGATTAAAGCAAAAAAATCAATGCAAGAGTCATGCCAATGAAAGACTGCACCAGATTATGAGCACAGCATGTAAAAGTCATTTTTGATGTCTCTTAAAAATAGAGCATTGATTATTGTACTAACATCAACTGATAAACATTTATATTAAACAATATCTTGGCCACTGTTGGGGAAAGTTACTTTTAAAAATAATGCATTACAATATTAAAGGCGGAGTCCATGATGTTTGAAAGCCAATGTTGATATTTGAAATCACCTAAACAAACACGCCCCTACCCCAATAGAATCTGGACCTTCTGTTGATAGACCCGCCCCACACATACGCAAACCGGCATTTGATTTGATTTGATTGGCTATAAGTGTGTTTTGGTAGTCGGCCCGTCTCCTTCTCCAAACCGTTTTTCAAACATCGTGGACTCCGCCTTTAAGTTACTCCCAAATAAAGTAACTAATTGCGTTACTTAGTTACTTTTCATGGAAAGTAATGCTTACGTTACTTTTTAGTTACTTTTGTGTTACTTTTTCTTGGCTGATGCTTGATCTCTTTCAGGTGTTTTTATGACTGAAAAGTTCTGCATTCAGAAATTGCATATTTCATCACAATAATGTCGAGCTCTGGCCTGCCATCTTAGTTTCTGACTCAAACTGTTCCCACACAGGCGTGTTAGCATAATGTGACTACGTTTAGTTTAATTCAGTACATTATTTTTTTATCGAATTAATTATACTAAAAGAGTAACTTGCGTTAGTAACTTGCGTTACTTTTTTGAAAAAATAGCTCAAATATTAATATGTACATTTAAAAAGTAATGTGTTACTTTACTCGTTATTTCAGAAAAGTACTATTATTACGTAATGCACGTTACTTGTAATGCGTTACCCCCAATACTGATCTTGGCAGTAAATGTGCATCTATGGAGGACATGGTTTTAAGGTATTCATGAACTGTCATTGGGTGTCATATGATTTTATCATTAATTAAGAAGAATAATACCAGATATATGGTCATGTGAAAACAACACAAAATGTAATTTTGTTGCATGTCACATCATTGCATATCTATGAAGGACAATAATTAAGAATAGGCTATCTATTTTAAAATGCAGGGCCATGCAGAGACCTTTGGAGGAGCAGGTGCTCAAAGTATAAAAAGGGCACATGGAATATTCCTTACTGATACACACACAAACTCTACCTCCTCTACTTCCTGCTTTAATGACATCAGTAGAACAGTTTTTTGACTAACCTCCGCCCACAGGAATACGTCAGTCGCCAAGCTAACGGCAAGCTAAGCTGCTGTCGAATCACAACACACTAAACAAACTACACAATCAGAACTTGTTACATAAAAATAAGTTTTTTTTACACATGAAACATGAACGCATGTTATGTTGCGCACTGTAAACACAATTAAGGCTTCAAAAACACAGAAAGAATGTGACCTTTTAACTTAATAATTGACTAGGCCTTAGTTAAATTAGGACATCCTTACAAAAAACAAAACTGATGTGCAACTTGGGGCAGCTCAAAGTCAGTTTGGAATTAATCCAGTATAAAAATTTTCATGAGCACTAAAGCCTTTTGTGATTTGGGTTCTTGACGATCCTGTTATTATAGGCCAAAAATATTAAATACTGAACTGATTTTGCAAACGTGAAATTTGCACAAACATACTGAAGAACAACAACTGATTTATAACTTACAGTTTTACTTTTCTTCAGTATAATATAAAATCTTAAAATGCTGATGGCAGGACAACAAACAGATCTGAGCAGGGGAGGAGGAGCAACGTGTGCAGTTAACAGGTCATTTGTCCAGTCTTGGATAAATAATTTTGTTTTTTCCAATCTTTTATCATCCTTCAGTTCTGAAAAAGTGACAACATGGAGATTGCAGAGAAGTTGTCAGACACCACCAGGAGCTGCATTATAGAGATCACCAACAGGAACAACTGAAGCCTCATCAACCCACAGTAAGAAGAAAATGATTACTGTGCATTTAGGGATACATTGTCATTTGTTTTGTCTTTCAGATTATTTGAACTTCCCCGGAGAATAAACCAAGCAATTCTGACGCTTCTTTCACTTTCTGTTCTCTATCCTATCAGGTAGATATTGGATTATGTCAGAATCCTGCAGATCCTTGTTTGTATTTAGATATAGTCAGCACGGCAGGGTTCTGACAGTACAATGTTTTATGTGGGAGATGCGTGGTTTTAGTATTGGTTTATTCTGACCACGCATTTCCCGGGTCTCGTCACTTTTTCCCCGATCCCTTACTTGTGATTATTTCCAGG